>NC_090762.1:4917212-5107212 GCF_036898095.1 Palaemon carinicauda | reverse complement strand
TTTCTCATGTCTCACTGAACAAACCGAAGATTCTCTCTTCAAGTAATCTCAAGGATACATTATTCTAGAAGTTTTATTCCAGCTGTGACCAAGTTGTGGAATGATCTTCCTAATCAGGTAGTTGAATCACTAGAACTTCAAAAGTTCAAAGTTGCAGCAAATGTTTTTATTTTGACCAGGCTGACTTCAGTCCTTTTATAGTTTATGTGACATATCTGTTTTGACGTTGTTAATATTATATATATGACATATCTGTTTTGATGTTGTTACTGTTTTAGAATGATTTATTGTTAATTTGTTCTCATCATTTATCTATTTCCTTATTTCCTTTCCTCAATGGGCTATTTCTCCCTTTTGGAGCCCTTGGGCTTATAGCATCTTGCTTTACCAACTAGGGTTGTAGCTTGGATGATAATAATAATAATAATAATAATAATAATAATAATAATAATAATAATAATCAGAAGACTGTGAGATCAGTACCGCTCCATCCTAGAAAGACTTTGAGCAAAGGAATCTGACAAGTACAAATCAAACACATTGAAAGAAAGACTGATAGGCCAGAATGCAATCCTTCAACATAGTACTGGATCAGATTTTGATTATGTATCAAGCATTCCATTAAGGGTGAAGCCTTGGAGAAAGTGAAGGTCTACATTATTGGGTAAAGAATGGACTCGGAAGGAAAAATTTTATAGACTATGAGAGAAGGAGAGAAAGGGGATATTCAAGGAGGATATATCCTTTGATACAGAAGAACAAGTCTACATCATCGGATAAAGGATGGACTAAATTGAAAGGATCAAGTTGATGGACTATAATAATTCTCATGTTATATTTACCCTTAACTGTGTCTTATTTTCAGTTATGTTTATTGTTCTAAATGCGGATTCATAATTGCTTTCATGAAACTATGAATGGTAAAGGAGTATTCTATGTTTGAATGATTAGCAAAGAATAGCTTTTGCTTGCTCAGGCACTTCATATATTGTATATTGAATATCCATGACAATGTGTGAATAAATTTACTGAAAGACACCACCTTGACACTCTTTACAGGCAGAAATCTTAACAGCTACTACAAAATATTCTTAGTAAAGAGTAAATATGTACTTGTTCACTGATTACATGCATAATACATATAACTGCATAGGCATATTCAACGCGCAATGAACTAAAATGAATATATGTTGTTATTTAGCAATGAACAGTAGATTCTTTAAGGTTGTCCACCTAAAAGTTTTATACTAGGGTCCAGAGATATGGAAAATATGCGCCAACCTTTTACAACACACCATGACAGGTTTAGCCCTGTGGCTCCCAGGGTATGTTCGGAGTTGATGCATTGTATTGTATTTACTTAGGATGTTTTATGCCATGTGTGTTCTTTTATTGCCAAGATTTATTATTATTATTATTATTATTATTATTATTATTATTATTATTATTATTATTATTATTATTAATAGCGGCTAAGCTACAACCCTAGTTGGAAGAGCAAGATGCTATAAACCCAAGGGCTCCAACAGGGAAAAATAGCCCATTGAGGAAAGAAAACATGGGAAAAAATAAACGATATAAGAAGTAATGAAAAATTAAAATATTTTAAAAACATAAACAACACTAAAACAGATATTTCATATATGAACTATAAAAGGAATTATGTAAGCCTGTTCAACATAAAAACATTCGCTGCAAGTTTGCACTTTTGAAGTTCTACTGATTCAACTACCCGATTAGGAAGCTCATTCCACAACTTGGTCACAGCTGGAATAAATCTTCTAGAGTACTGTGTAGTATTTCCTGTAAAACTAATCGTCTTGTATTTCTTTAATTTCATCTTCATTTCTAAAATATCTATCCCAAAGGGTTAACTACTAAACTGTAATTGTTCAGTGGCCACTTTCCTCTTGGTAAGGGTAGAAGAGGCTCTTGAGCTATGGTAAGCAGCTCTTCTAGGAGGACACTCCAAAATCAAACCATTGTTCTCTAGTCTTGGGTAGTGCCATAGCCTCTGTACCATGGTCTTCCACTCTCTTGAGTTAGAGTTCTCTTGCTTGAGGGTACACTCGGGCACACTGTTCTATTTAGTTTCTCTTCCTCTTGTTTTGTTAAAGTTTTTGTAGTTTAGATTGGAAATATTTATTTCAATGGTTTTGCTGTTCTTAAAATATTTTACTTTTTCCTTGTTTCCTTTCCTCACTGCGCTATTTTCCCTGTTGGAGCCCCTGGGCTTATAGCATCCTGCTTTTCCAATTAGGGTTGTAGCTTAGCATTTAATAATAATAATAATAATAATAATTATTATTATTATTATTATTATTATTATTATTATTATTATTATTATTATTATGTTACAATAGCAGTGATATCTTAAAAACCGAGAAAAATAATATAGAGAAAATAGACATCCAAATTCCAGAGCCATATAGCCATGCGCCATTTAGCCACCATTATGAAATCGTTTCATCTATATAAAAAATCAATTATCACGTTTCTTTGGCGGGGGTGGGGGGTGGGGGTGGGGGGGGTGTACTCCCATCACTCCTACTCGAGCCCGGCCTCACCCCATATGCAGCCTATTTGGGGCTAATTGGCGTAATTACTCTCACTGACTCAAATGGTTTCTATAAATTGCTCTAATGTGTGCGTGACGTCACTGCTACCAAGGTAACAGGAAGGACAGGGATAAAAAAAAGTGAGGAATGATTTAGAGGGAGAGAGGAGGAGATTCAAGAGCGTGGGTTCATGGAGGAGGTATTTGGAAAGACTTGACTGGAGAATATTCAGCCTACACTGCGTAGGCGGAAGTTTAAAATGAGACATTCAGGAGAGATTTAGAAGCCTTTTCAGAGGTGAAATTTTAAATGAATTTGTTATAAAGAACAGAAAGTGGCCTATTGATGAAAAAGTAAAAATTTCATTGGGGAAGATGTAAGCCTACAAGTCTAGAAGGGAACAGTGAGGAAAAACAGTATGCCAGAATTTCAGGGAGGAAAAGTTCAAAATGGAATCAGGGAGAGGTTCACAAATTCATTTTAAGAAATTAGGCAGAAGTTTCTGTAGTCTATGCCTATGATCAGAGATTCGGTTAGCACAAACAGAGAAGCTCTGTAATAAGAATGTTTTACATTTTGGCGAGAGAAGATACTTATGAGCCTGTAGCCTAGACCTATTGACATATAAAAGCTCTGTAATTAGATTTTTTTTTTATTTCGTGAAGAAATCATGCTCATGACATCATTATTAGAAGATTTGGAATGGTAATCAACTTCCTAAAAAGAATAATCAATTTTTTTTTAACGAGACGCATTTGCACCGACTCGCAGCGGTGCCCTTTTAGCTCTGAAAAGTTTCCTGCTATCTGATTGGTTAGAATTATCTTCTCTAACCAATCAGCGAGCAGGAAACTTTTCAGAGCTAAAAGAGCACCCTTGCGAGTTTGTGCAAATCTGCCTTACTAAAAAGATTTGATTAACATAGCTTTGAAATCAATATTACCATAACTGGTTATCCTTCACAGTGAGGAAATAACACACACAGAAGGTCCAAAAGGCCACTTGTAAGGCAAGTTACCACTATAACGAAAGAAAATGTAGATTATTACAAATACTACACCATACAATATCAACAAGCGATTATTATTATTATCATTATTATTACTAGCCAAGCTACAACCCTAGTTGGAAAAGCAAGATGCTATTAGCCCAAGGGCTCCAACAGGGAAAAATAGCCCAGTGAGGAAAGGAAATAAGGAAATAAATAAATGATGAGAATAAATTAACAATAAATCATTATAAAAACAGTAACAATGTCAAACCAGATATGTCCTATATAAACTATTAACAACGTCAAAAACAGATATGTCATATATAAACTATAAAAAGACTCATGTCAGCCTGGTCAACATAAACACATTTGCTGCAACTTTGAACTTTTGAAGTTCTATTGATTCAACTATCCGATTAGGAAGATCATTCCACAACTTGGTAACAGCTGGAATAAAACTTCTAGAATACTGTGTACTATTGAGCCTCACGATGGAGAAGGCCTGGCTATTAGAATTAACTGCCTGCCTTAATAAATAATGTACATTGATGGGTATGGTATCTTTAAAAGGTACTTACATAGAAAGAAATAGAAAATAATATTACTGTGTAATATAGACGAAGGAAACAACTAGATGGTAATGTAATTAAGTATGAAGGGGGTCAAAGTTCAAACAAAAGCGAATGTTTTCATGGTTATCAAACTAACATAAGACTTTTCACAGTTAATATATGAAAAATCTACTTCACTGGTGTTACCGTTAATAAGGTGTTTTATTCTAATTATTCATTACATTTATTATAGTTTATTTCTTTACTTTTTTCCTCACTGGGGTATTTTTAACTATTGAAACCCTTCGGTTTATAGCATCCTGTTTTTCCGACTGGGGTTATAGTTTAGCTAATAATAATAATAATAATAATAATAATAATAATAATAATAATAATAGGGAACAATTGTACAAGACCACGCAAATGCCATCACAGCGGATACCTCATCTCAATCCCTTCCTCCGACGAGAGAGAGAGAGAGAGAGAGAGAGAGAGAGAGAGAGAGAGAGAGAGAGAGAGAGAGAGAGAGAGAGAGAGGTTGGAGTTGAGAAAGGAAGATGATGGACGACTCTGTTCGAACGACTTTATTTCCCAGAGAAATGCTAAATGGATTTGCCCGCCTGGAAGCTACCAACACATTAAGCTTGATTTACGCGAAGGAGGAGATTCAAGAAACGTGAATTTTGGGAAACTTTGGGAAAGTGCGTCTGTATACTTTCTTTGCAAATTCAATAATATCATTAATTAAAAATAGAGGTTATTGTACCAACCGTGTGTCACACGATCGTACATAATTCATTCTGTATGTATGCTTGTATCTTCGCTCTTCCCTCGCACTAAAAAGAACCAGAATAAACATGTCTTCGTTTTTCCTCTGTAACATTGTCTGTTTTTCAAACATGAAATTTCCTGTTGCCTTGAGGTTTTGTATATAAAGGAGAGTGTTCTATGATAAATTACTCAGTTGCTTTCAACCTACCTTTGAGTCGCAACCTTCTCTCGTCACCGTCACATTATAAGTACAGGGTAAACAGGTGATCATAATAACAGTATAAAGTTAAAATATTTATAATGGGTCTTGTTGCAGATTATGTAATCTGTGTCAAGCACAAGGCCGATAAATGATAAGTACATAAATAATGGTGTGTGTGAGAGAGAGAGAGAGAGAGAGAGAGAGAGAGAGAGAGAGAGAGAGAGAGAGAGAGAGAGAGAGAGAGAGAGAGAGCCAACAAATAGGGTTATGAACAAACCTCTTGAGATTGTCAATGAATA
Source organism: Palaemon carinicauda (assembly GCF_036898095.1). NCBI lineage: Eukaryota > Metazoa > Arthropoda > Malacostraca > Decapoda > Palaemonidae > Palaemon > Palaemon carinicauda. Next base: position 5,101,840 of record NC_090762.1, on the reverse strand, counting down.
TACGTGCACAGGACAGATAGTAAGTGTTTCCGTAGGACGTGAGACCGAAATTAAAAGAAAGAGAAGCATGGGGTGGAGAGCAGCTTTCAGTAAACAAAATGAGATTATGAAAATTAAAATGCCACCTTCTCAAAAAAAAAAAAAAAAAAAAGTATTTAATCAGATGGTCCTACCAGTATTAACTTAAGCATCAGAAACTTAGAGCCTTGCCAAAGCCTTAGGACACAAGCTAGGTACAACTCAAAGAGTTATGGAAAGAATAATTAAGGGATTAACACTAAGAGACAGAAAAAGAGCAACATGGATACAAGAGCAAACTAAAGTAGAGGATATTCTAACATGTAAGAAAAGAAATTGACATGGGCCGGACATATAATGAGAATGACAGACAATAGATGGACATTAAAAATAACAGAATGGGTCCCTAGAGATTGCAAACTAAGCAGGTGGGGGAGGAAGAGAAGAGGATGGATTGACGAGCTAAGAAACTTTACGGGTATAGCCTGACATAGTAAGACCTTAAACAAACGCGTATGGGAGAACATGTCTGAGGCCTTTTTCCTGCAATGGACAAGCAGTAGCATATATATATATATATATATATATATATATATATATATATATATATATATATATATATATATATATATATATATACATACATATATATATATATATAATTTATATATATATATATATATATATATATATATATATATATATATATATATATATATATATATATATATATATATATATATATATAGTTTTCATCTGCACATAAAATGTATGCAAATACAATCCCGCTTCATATAAAATTTATGATTGTACCAGTGCCAGAAGAATATTAAGTCGACAGTTATTACGTTCTGAGATAGACCGCCTAACCCAAGCCTCAAGTCTTCCTAATCTTTATATAACCTTTAATTCTATTAATTCCCGCTTCTGTTTTGGACAGTGGTCAGGCGCACGAGTAAATTCTATTGCTCGTTACCGCAAATATATATTGCCCTTTATTTCGTCCGCTCGTAATGGCATCCAGCCTAGATCTGTCGTTAATGGTGCTCAACAGATTGTGTCTAAAGGTCCTAATGGCCAAGGTTTTTATTCGAGCCCTAATTCTTTTGGTTCTTTTATAGATTTTCGTTTTCCAGTCTTAGATTATAATGGGTGTATCGTATGCATTTACTAACAAAATGATAGTCTGAATATGAGGACATAGCTACAAACCTAGTTGGAAAAGCAAAATGCTATTAGCCCCGGGGCCCCAACAGGGAAAATAGCCCATTGAGGAAAGGAAACAGGGAAAAATAAAATATTTCAAGAACAGTAACATTAGAATAAATTTATCCTATGTAAACTATAAAACACTTCAACAAAACAAGAGGAAGAGAAATAAGATAGAATAGTGTGCCCGAGTGAACCTCAAGTAAGAGAACTGTAACCCAAGACAGTGGGATACCATGGGAAGAGCCAATAAGCTCAAAAATCAATATTTCTTACTTTATGCTTCTTGTTTATCAATTTATTTGTTCCAAGAATCATAATTTACCCTCAACAGCATAGCATTGTAATAGAAGACGTTTTCGAAATCTATCCTTTATCGTTTTTGTTTTAACTTTTCAGAGTAGAGTAGAATGTATGGAATGCCCCCATCCCCACTGTGGTTGCGTTGGTGATTCAGCACTAGGCCTAGGCCAGACCTTTGCCTAGACCCGAGACCGCCTCTATAACGTTTAAAACGCTTCCAGAAGATTAAAATTACTGCCAGCTCTTTGCTCAAACAGCACCAATTACGTTTGAAACTATTGAAAAAGTTGAAGCGAATAAACAAAAGACAACTATTATCAAACCTCACAAAAGACAACACTTTCATTTGAAAGGACTCATAGCTTGGACACCTCAGTCTAGAAGCAATATACAAGAGCAGCCGCGTAGGCGAAGAACAGAAGATTAAGTAAACTAGAGAGAGAGAGAGAGAGAGAGAGAGAGAGAGAGAGAGAGAGAGAGAGAGAGAGAGAGAGAGAGAGAGAGAGAGAGAGAGAGAGAATCCGAACCGTTTGATTCTCCTCTTCTTAACAGTCTCTGAATTATTAAACAAAAGTTCTGAATGGTGACTTGGGGCTAGACGATGCCCTGCTGTGATGATGCATTCACTTTAAACGTCGAAAATCCTCCTCTCTGCCGAGGGCTCAATAGGGAAGTCTTGAATCACTGATTTGCCTTAGTACTTTGGATCTGGTATCCCATGCCGTGTTTGTTTTAATAATAAATCTCTGGCAATCAAGAAGGTACACATAATATCCTTCGAAAGAGTAACCTTATCTATCTACGCCCTCTTTAAATACTCCACTGCACCCCACCCGCCCTTCCCCGTCCCCCCAACACAACCAAGAACCCAAGAAGCATTTCTCCTTAAAAGGAAAGGAAATTATCCGTGTGTGCTTTGGAAAGTTCTTCCGTTTTTATCTCGTTTATTGGTTGACGATAGCATTATCTTATTTCTATAATCATTGGAATTTGTATGTAATGTGTCACGAAGTAAATAATTAAATGAGCCATTAGATCCTGAAAAACACCTCGGGCATGGAAAAGAGTTGCACCATGTATGTTGAATGAAAACAGTTGACATTCTTTTACCTCTCAGGTCAAAGCATGGGGGAGATTGGAACTGGGGGATTTGAGGTGGGGCAACCTAGATCGCAGATGTCATATAGTAATAGGCTACCACCTATCCCCTGAAGGAAACACCTGATCCCCATTGAGACAGATGCCTTAAAAACTCACCCTTGGAAGTTGGGTGAGGGGAGTTGGGCGCGAACCATAGTCGCGTGCCCTTGTCGCCTCTGGGCGTCCAGTCCGCACAAACGACACTCCACTGGGTTGCGATCTTAGTAGTAACATTTGCCTAAGACTTGTAATGTGAGACAAGTAACATTAATGTCCCTCCCTCTTACTTGACTTGGATAGAAATTAAGATTGTAATTTTTAGTAGACTTGAGATGAATTGCTCTTTCACAGACTGAAGGAGATTAACAATAATGCTGTGTCCTTTCTCTTCAAGTGTGTCTGTAAATATGAAGTGATCCATCGTTATCTACGTGTGAGCATTATACAGCAAAATATCCAAGTAATTTAAAAGTCAACGAGAAACTTATAGTTCAACTGTTTATGTAATTAAAGAGATTCATCCATTTACTTTGAAGAAGATTTTTGTTCATGTTCAGTCAATCATTATAGACATTAAATCCTCTTTTCGGCGTAAAAGTCTATTTCCACCGCCACTCATCATTCATCATTTAATTGCCTCTAAAATCAGTGACATGTGATTATATTTACAGATAATTTACCAGTCTTGACTCATGATTAGTTATACATACACACAAAACCAAACAAATGCGATTGTAAAGAAAGCTACATAGAGTGAAATTTCAAGTCGAGATATGTATATACATATAAAGCACACACAAACTTGTATATATATATATATATATATATATATATATATATATATATATATATATATATATATATATATATATATATATATATATATATATATTAGATTTGAGAACAAAGCCCTCAGAAGGATATTGGGAGTTGAATGGCAGGCCAGAATTAGAAATGAAACTATAAGAGAGATTACTCGAGTGCCATATGTGGATAAGGTCATGAGAAACTAACTCACCAAACGTTTAGCTGGGTTCCACAAGACACTAGAAGACCCAGGCCTACATAGCTGAGGACTATGAAACGTGAGGTAGAACATGATGAATGGAGAAATATTGAATGGAAAGCTCAAGATAGAGACGACTGGAGAAATCTAACCGAGGCCCTTTGCATCAATAGCGTAGGAGGAGATGATGATGGTGATGATATATATATATATATATATATATATATATATATATATATATATATATATATATATATATATATATATATATATATGAAGAGAGAGAGAGAGAGAGAGAGAGAGAGAGAGAGAGAGAGAGAGAGAGAGAGAGAGAGAGAGAGAGAGAGAGAGAGAGAGAGAGAATCATAGTAGTCAGCCTATAGGTAGTAGGTAGTAGGTTGGTCAGGGTAGCAGCCACCCATTGAGATACTACTACTAGAGAGTTATGGGGTCTTGACTGGCCACACAGTACTACATTGGATCCTTTTCTCTGTTTACGGTTCATTTTCCCTTTGCCTACACACACACACGCTGAATAGTCTGGCTTATTCTTTACATATTCTCCTCTGATCTCATACACCTGACAACACAGATTACCAAACAATTCTTCTTCACTCAAGGGGTTACTGCACTGTAATTGTTAGTGGCCACTTTCCTCTCGGTAAGGGTAGAAGAGACTCCTTAACTATGGTAAGCAGCTCTTCTAGGAGAAGGACACTCCAAAATCAAACTATTCTTCTCTAGTGGGTAGTGCCATAGCCTCTGTACCATGGTCTTCCACTGTCTTGGGTTGGAGATCTCTTGCTTGGGGGTACACTAGAGCACACCATTCTATCTTATTTCCCATCCTCTTGTTTTGTTAGTGTTTATAGTTTATAAATGAGATATTTATTTTGTTGTTGTTACTCATCTCAAAATATTTTACTTTCCTTTTACCTTTCCTCCCTGGGTTATTTTCTCTGTTGGAGCCCCTGGGCTTATAGCATCCTGCTTTTCCAACTAGGGTTGTAGCTTAGGAAGTATTAATAATAATAATAATAATAATAATAATAATAATAATAATAATAATACAGGCAGACTTCTAGCACTGTGTCGTATCCCAGACTACGGTTCAGTAGTCTAATAAATGTGTTAAAAAACGGAACTAGCAACACCACTGTAAGCTTAAGAACTTTCTATACATACATACATACATACATACATACATATGTATATGGTCCTATGTATGATTTTATTAGGGCCAAATTCCAAAACTACAGGCGAAGTGCCATTACGGGAACATTTCATTGTGTCGCTGTTAATGTGAATTCACGAACGAAAGGAAGAAACATTCAAAGTGAATAAAAAATAAATAAATGTTGTTCGAACTGTTATTGTTACGTAGCATGTGACTGCACTTTCCAATTGTGGGGATCGTAATATATATATATATATATATATATATATATATATATATATATATATATATATATATATATATATATATATATATATATATATTCATATTTATGTATGTGTGTGTGTCTGTGTAAGGAACTCAAGAATACGAAAAGTAATTTTAGATATTGTGTTTACACATGTTTTCTAAATAAACCAATGGGGGGGGGGGCACTGCCCTCTTTTCAGGTAAATTGCTACTGACATTGTTAATTTATCCATAATAGTGGTTAGTTCACCCTCTGAATCTTGCATAGAAAATATGAGTATGTATATATATATATATATATATATATATATATATATATATATATATATATATATATATATATATATACAACTGATTATAAAATAAGAATATTTATTCTACGGCTATAAAACACCCAGAAACTCTTGAAGGGATTAATGACGCGCCCAACAGGGTTATGCTTAACACCCCACCAGCAAAATAAAGTTTTCCCAGGTTCCATGCATTACCTAACTCTTCCCTTTCAATTATGTATGCCATATCATGAATACAATCACCACTACAATTTAAAAGAGCATATATTTATTTACTCACGGTTCAGCTGTAGACTGAGACTTCTACTCTATACAAAATTCTTGAATGTTTTAACTGCTATACAGCAAAAACTGTTTGTTGAAGATTGAAATGCCAATGAGACGGCTAACCTCCCAGGCAAAATTGGCAATCTTTAAGATGCGTACCTGAAATAACAAAAAAAAATTAACAGTATGACATGCTGAAAGTAGTGATTTAAAGCTGTTCTGTGATTAATTATTTTCTACAGTTAGCGTAAGGCTTGCTTAAAGCCAACCGAAAATAGATTCCTCTTATGACAAAATCAAACCATTGTTCTCTATTCTTGGGTAGTGCCATAGCCTCTGTACCATGGTCTTCCACTGTCTTGGGTTAGAGATCTCTTGCTTGAGGGTACACTCGAGCACACTATTCTATCTAGTTTCTCTTCCTGTTGTTTTGTTAAAGTTTTAATAGTTTATATAGGAGAAATATATTTGAATTTTGTTGCTGTTCTTAGAATATGTTATTTTTCCTGGTTTCCTTTCCTCACTGACCTATTTTCCCTGTTGGGGCCCCTGGGCTTATAGCATTCTGCTTTTCCAACTAGGGTTTTAGCTTAATAATAATAATTATAATAATAATAATAATAATAAAAATAATTGGAGTGAAAACCAGTTCTGAATATTAATCTGTAACTGTTGTTCAGTTAGTACTTTGTGGATGTTCCGTAATTTTTCCTTATTAATCTTTGGATTCAGAACCACCTAGACGGCATAATTATGTTCTCAGGATTCAAAATAGTATTTTAGAGGTTTTATTCCAATCATGACCGGACTGTGGAATGATTTTTCCTTATCAGACTGTTGAATCTGTGGAACTTCAGGCATTCACATCTTGCAAATGCTTTCCTGTTAAACAGGTTGATTTTAGTCTCATTTCATAGCTTATATAAGACTGATATATTACAACGTTGTCACTGATCTCAAAATATTATAATTAGACTTTATAGCTCTTTTATAATTTCTTACAATGTGCTTTGTTCATTACTTCTGTAAGTTCTTTTCGAACTAGGCTGCTTTCCATGCATCCAGATTTTCCAACTAGGATTGTAGCCTGGCTAGTAATAACGTTTCTGTAACCATAATATTCTTTCGTTCTTTTTCGTACAGGGGGCTACCCTCGCGGAGATCATAATTTTGCGTTGTTTCAGCAGAGCATCTCAGTTTCTTTGGTAGCTCCGTGACCCACTGCGTGGGTGGAGCAAACGAAACGACGTGCCTTCGGACTTTTACTTGCGGGAGCATTTAACAAGGTGTTTTCGCATAACTCATTGATCTTAGTTTCAATACAAATGTAATATACATTAACAATAACGCTGGGTCCGCAGAAAGTCGTAAATACATATCACACATGGGGGTCATCTAACATTATTTATACATCAAATTTCAATAATTGGGATCTGCACTGGGATAAACGGTCTGGTTGGGGTACCCAAGACCCACATGTCTTCACTTTGAAGATGTTCAGCACGACTAATGTTCTTACCCAGGAGATTGTTCAGCACGACTCTATTCAGAACAAAGGAGGTTTGGTCGGATAAAATAACAACAGTATAAGCTAGTTTCAAGTGCCAGAAGTGTAGATTCTGGTGGATCATTTGCTACTGAATACAGGCTAGTACTATTGCTGTAGGCTACTGAGCCACATTGATGTGTTGTAAATTACTTGTGACATTAAACAAAAGCTAAAAACAATTCCCAATTTCCTTGTTGGTAACCGTATTAACAGCTTATGATTTTACACTTGAAACTGTGTTCATAACTATTGAACAAATTGTCGTACTATATCAAGCTTGATATAGGAAACAGTATTTGATTTGCGTGCGGTATACTACTGTATTGCAATTGTACAGGGAAATGAAATGTATGTGGAAATTCCACATACATTTCATTTCCCTGTACAATTGCAATACAGTAGAATACCGCACGCAAATCAAATACTGTTTCCTATATCAAGCTTGATATATTACGGCAATTTGGATAATTATCAATAAATTGAATATTGTTTAAAAAGAAAATTTATTTCAACGCTTATCTCTTTAGTTAATGATATATTATTATAGTTATTTTTTTATTGTTGAGCTTCAAAAAATCATATGGGTAATGTTCAACTGTGAAATGGTAATTTGGTTAAATTTCGATAAATTTAATATTGTTTAAAAAGTTAATTTATTTTGACGCTTCGCTCGTACACTGATTTGAGGGCCCTGTAAAGTCACCGGGCCTAGGGCCCCGCACAACCTAAATCCGCCACTTATTTCTTAAGTTTTATAATTATATGTGTTATATCAGATAATACAAACCTATAGGCTACACTTATAAACTTGATACTGTATTGCATTTACTTATTTTCTTATCTATTTCTGGGATTAAACGTAACAAAACAAGATTTATTAATTTATAAATCTATTTGAATTCGGTTATCAATCTACTTATCTAATCTCAACATTCACCCCCATCTACAATATTTATTACTTTATGTAAAAGCACCAATATACTATCATCGTTTCCTTTCCACACAAATATCTATATTTATTCTTTCATCTTTCTCTTGTTTAAATGAATATGCATACCAGTTTAATGTCATCATGGTTGATATTAGGTTCCTTTGCACGAATAGTTCCCTACTTCAAGCACACTTTCAGACCATATAATACGTTTCACCTTTCTGCTTACGAGACCAGGCGTTGGAATGGTTGAAAATTGTCACGTAGTGGCCCAGTTGTATCAGGAAATGACGTAAAAGACTAAAATAACATCACTAACATGAACACTAATGAATGGCATAAGTAAACCAACTTTAAAGCATAAGGTACATGAGCCTAACTATAACTTCAGAATCTTAGCTAATAAAAACTTGAAATTTTCATTGAAAATGATGATTGACTGATTGATTTAAGGTTTTCAGGCATCCTGACATCTAGGGTCATTGACGCCGATATCATTTAGTTTATATATATATATATATATATATATATATATATATATATATATATATATATATATATATATATATATATATATATATATATATATATATATATATATATATATAAAGAATATTCAATTAAAACCATAAAAGTTAATAATTCATTATAAAAGTTAGATAGTTTTCAAAAGACCCGATTCTGAAACAAATCTAAAAATGCCACATGCAGAGTAGGACACATCATGTCCAAGAATCTTGGCAAGGATGAACCTGCCACCCTCAACTCGAGGCTCTAACAATTATATATTCCTTAAGTTATTATAATTAGGGCATTCGGTCAATAGATGCCTCACTGTTAGAGGTACCAAACAGTCGTCACAATACGGTTAGTGTTGGCCCTTCAGCAGAAACTCGTGTGTCAACCTAGTGTGACCAATACGGAGACGACAAAGAGAAGTCTCCCATTTTCGGGGCATCATGTTATACCTCCAAGGAGTTATGACATTTGTTACCTCTCTCATTTTATTGCCATCTAGACTATCCCAGTGCTGTTGCCATTTATTGCAAAGCAATTTCTTGATGTTAAACAGCCTTAAAAAATATAGAGGTTTAATAATAATAATAATAATAATTATTATTATTATTATCATCATCATAACTATTATTATTACCCGTTATACTAAGACCCTAACTGGAAAATAAGATGCTATAAGACCAAGGGCTCCAGAAGGGAAAATAGCCCAGTGAGGAAAGGAATTAAGGAAAACAGATTGAATAGTGTACCCTCATACAGAACTCTGACCCAATAAAGTGGAAGACCATCGTTCCATGGTACAGAGGCTATGGCACTACCCAAAACAAGAGAACAATGGTTAGATTTTAGAGTGTCCTCGTAGAGGAGTTGTTTACCATAGCTACAGTCTCTTCTATCTTTACCAATAGGAATTAAGAAGCCACTAAACAATTCTAGTAGATAAGCTCTTTAGCGAAGAAGAATTTTACGGTTATTCTAGTGTTGTCAGGTGTATGAGGAAAGAGGAGAATGTGTTGAGAATAGGCCAGACTATTCGGTGTACGTATAGGCAAAGGGAAATTAGCCGTACCCAGAGAGGGGTCCAATGTAGTAATATCTAACCAGTCAAAGGACCCACTAATAATAATAAGAATAGGGAAGTGGGGAATATTGGGAAAGGAAGAGTACCCCTGGATACAATCCAGTTTATAGCTCAAAGGTAGGTACTCGGGTGGGAAAGATTAAGGAAATAGGGAGAAAGAGAAGTACAGGAGAAGAATGAAAGAGAGGGGCAGACCCTCTTGCAATATTAGGGAATTGGTATTATTATATCAGTCATTGTTCAGACTGCAGCATTTGCTGCGGTGGTTCATAGGCTATGATAAAATTTCTAAATCGACAGTCGTTGAAGACGGATTACTTGAATAGCTTAAGAGACATCAAATTACTAGGGCTTTTAAAAATACAGATAAAAGAAACTGTAATTCTACCGTAAAATGTTAAAGAGGCGTAATTCGGGAGATAAGTGTCCTTTCATTACTAACTATGTATTGAAAGGTCATAGCAGGATATCTACCGAAGAATCTGCAAGCTTCAATCCATAAAAGCCAAATTAATACTGAAAATCTCTTCACAGGGTATAGTAACTCCTATTCTTACTGTCACTGAGCTTCTTTGGCTATTTGTTATAACCAAATGTATATACATACACACACACACACACACACACACACACACACACACACACACACACACACACATATATATATATATATATATATATATATATATATATATATATATATATATATATATATATATATATATATATATATATATATATATATATATATATATATATATATATATATATATATATATATATATATATATATAGTGTGTGTGTGTGTGTGTGTGGATGTGTGTTTGTTTGTTTTGGCAATGGTGCGATGATGAATCAAGACTCGCTTGTCAAAATATGTACGTCTACCACCAAAACCTCGAATGAAAATAACATGGACAAATATATTAATAGAACTTGATGCAACAACGATATTGGAAAACGAGTTTGCTTACGAGAACCCCTTTAAGTAGAAGTATACAATGGCCATTATTCACCTAGCTTTAGAAATTTCATAATATACGTAAAAGAAAAGCTTACGAGCTTTACCTGTGGAACATGAGTATGTTAAGCTCGCAGTTTTCCTTATCAAGGACATTCAAATTATACAAAAGAAACTATAAATGTGGCAGGGAATCATTTATTATTTAACCTAGTTTCGTACCCTTGCTAGTTTTCACAGGTTCTTACCAAATAATGGCCATTAATAATGAAATACATAACACCGTGACACCTACCAATACCGTATTCCGTTATATAGTTGGTCAAGATTCTGAATGTCATTATAACATAGAGTTTTTTTTAGGAGTTATAAAACTTATTAGTTATCCAGGTTGAATTAAACGAAAAGAAAAGAAGGCGCAGTCAAGATTACCATGGCTAAGCAATGTCACACAATCATGAGCAATGTCAATATTACCAACACTCTCAGTACTAGAAAGCTTTAAAATCTATTTCAAATTATGAATGATTTAGTAAATAGCAGAAGATTACGATAATTTATATATTCAGAATATACTTAAATAATATTTTAGTTGTATTTAAACAATATTATGGTATATTTTTCAATTAGCTGAATCTTAAAAAGTCCAGAAAGACTCCTTTCATCTGGCAACAATTGTGTTGTGATTGAGAAATTTTGAGTCTTCCTAAACTTCGTAGGAAGTCATTGGTACCTGAACGACCAGCTGTAAATTAGCAATCATGTCTCATTGGTTTCACAGGAATCCCCTTAAAGCTACAGCTGAGGTTAAGTTTGACTTGAAAATGGTGGCATCTGATAGTCAAGCTATAAAGATATGCAGGTTAGTGTAACATATATTGAGCGAAGAGTTTAGAAAGGTCTCTTAGGGTTTGGATGTCTGTTTTGTCAATTTTCCCGACCTGTAACTATGAATTTGTCATTTAAAAAGTGATAATTCAACTCCTGACCATCATAATTGCTTGTCACACCTTGGTCAGGGTGGTTGACAACCAACACAAGGCAACGGTAAGCTCTATTAGGGGTCGTAGCCAAATCTAGGGATATTTGGTCCTGCTGGGCTAGACGGCTAGTTTTAAAATAACAAAACGACTATTGGTGTTTAGGTTTTCTTACAAACAGGTGTAGGTAAATATGGGTGTATGTATGATAGCCGCCACCTGTATGTATTATTATGGCTAACTTAGAATACGGCAGCGTAAGGGGGGTCGCAGGGGACGTTAGCCCCCCCCCCCCCCCCCGTTAGGGATGTAGGTAAGGACACTGCTTGTAGGTTAGGTTAGGGGGAAGTTTAGGTTAGTTGATGTCCATTTTTAATCAATGCATGAGGAACTGGCCGCTGATATGCAAAGGCTCTGGCAAATATATTCCTTGACCTTAGTAACTTAGTACGATAAAGAACAGAACCTCACAACCCCCTAACCTAACCAAGGATGCTGTTCCTTTATGATCTTACCTCATTTACTTTAACTGACTCAGACGCCATATTCTTATTCATTGAACACCTTTTGGTAGCATCAAAAAACGACCCACTGGAAAAGTGATGCTATACTGGTAAGTAGACATGTACTGTAGTAGAGGCCATCAAATAAATTTTTTCTTTACAAATGCTGGTATAAATGTAATCTTGCAGAAATGTTCTGATCGATCATGTAGAAAACAGTTAGGTTTTACTGTGTTTTAGAACAATATTACCTTGGAAACTGAAACTGAAATAATTGAATAGATCTCTTTAAACACAATTTTTTTAGTCTTGCAAGCTATACTCTTAAACTAATAATAACTTTGATAATTTGGTATTATAGTAGTATAGGTCAGTATTATTTAGGACATTGGAACCAACGTAATTGAATAGAGCACTAAAAATGCACTATATTGAACCCAATATTCTATTGGTGGTAGCCACTATTGACATTCCCGTTGTGCTCCGACTTTCTGTTTTTATTTTAATTCTTGCCATGAGAAGCTCCTCCACACTGATCATAAAAAATCTGATACAGTAGCTGGTGCTTATGACATAATTTACATGTTCGAACAGAATCTTAAGGTGCTGTCATACTAACGAATTTCCGTCGACTTTAAATGTTTTGAAGACAACTATTTAGTGTCGTCGTCACAAATTTTGAAAACGATAGGGATTGAATTCAATCTTTTACTACTGTCGATTCTATCATTTGTTTACATCTCGAGAGTGCAAATTCCTAGCAATCAGAAGTAATTCTACAGTGGATGAGATTTTCTGAACAGTATTTGGTTGAAGAGGTGAGGGAGAGAAGTTCCCTATAGGATCATAAACATTATAGTTTTAAATATTAAACTTAGCCGGTGAATATATAATAGCTGACGTCTCCGACGGCTCGACAGATTCCAAAAACTCGCGAGTGATCGCCATGAAGGTAGCGGGTGTGCCCACCAGCGCCGACTATCGGCCAGATACCGCATATACATGTAAACAGCCTCAGTTCTTCTCTGTCGGTTTCATCGACAAGTCGATTCCACTCGCTTTATGATCTCGAGTTTTCTACCGAATTGGTGAAGTACTTGGTTTTGGTTTTATTGCTTTCGCCGTGTTGGATTATTCAATACTATCCTCAAAAGAAATGCTTTTGAAAGGAGAGTAAAAGTGTTTTGCCCTTGCTTTTTTATCTCTGGTTTTTTTCCATAGAGTGAAGATGGCCGACCCTTCCCTCAGTGTACGGAAGAGTGTTTTAGGCTTTTAGTAATTATTTTATCACGTTAAAAATTATTGTTGATAATTATAGATTTTCCTCTATATATTTTATATCTCACCCGCCTTTATTAGGCCTCTTCGATTAGCTTTCCATTTATACTAAACATCAAGATAAATTTTATGTTTTGTTTATATGCGGCCTTTACCTCCGAGATGTAGGCGGTCCTAACTTGGAAACCGAAGTTAAACAACGTTGAGCCCATTCAACTTTTATTTTCGTTAAGTTTAAATCATTTGCTCTGTAAGAGTTATGAAATGAATATTTTTTAGAAAATATTTTAAGAAAGATATTCTTTGAATAGTCTTCGTGCTGTTTTTTTCAAAGATGAACTAACGTTTGGTTTATTTATGCTACGCAGTTTGCGCTCTATCGTTACGATAGAGAAAGAGAGAATCACGGTTTCACTTATTTTCGTTAAGTTTAAATCATTTGCTCTGTAAGAGTTATGAAATGAATATTTTTTAGAAAATATTTTAAGAAAGATATTCTTTGAATAGTCTTCGTGCTGTTTTTTTCAAAGATGAACTAACGTTTGGTTTATTTATGCTACGCAGTTTGCGCTCTATCGTTACGATAGAGAAAGAGAGAATCACGGTTTCACGTTTTGTTCATTCTTCTTTCAAACTGAAGTGTTTTAAATACTAATTTAAAGGAACTTGTTAATTTTCAATTTCTTAGTCCTTTCAGTTTTTTCCTTTGGTCAAATAAGCTGTTTATTGACGAAGGGTGAGTTGGCTTTTCTCTTGTGTGTGACAAGAGAGAGAAAGAGAGAGAGAGACGGAGAGAGAGAGAGGAAGAGAGAACGATCCGATCTTTATTCTCGTCCCAAGTAAGGAGTTTGGGAGCGAGTAACGTTGTTCTCGATTCAGTTTTTTTACTCTCGTCCCAAGTCTCTGTACGGGGAGAAAGGATAAAACTTTTTTAGTTTTTATTCTCGTCCCAAGGCGCTGTACGGTGAGAGATTGAAAACGTAGTCTTTAATGAACTAGTGTTTAGTCTCCTCCCCAGTCACTGATCCTTTTTAACTTTATATATTTCCGTTTTATTCGATATATATGTTTACTGATTTTTGCATGTACTAATGTGCTTACATTATACGACTCATTTCGCAATTATCACCTTTTGATGTAAGGGAGAATTGCGTGCTTCAGGTAGAAATCAGTTTTATACATGCCTAATGTGAAATTATTGAAAAATACGATATCAGTGAAGTAAATGCAAAAAAAATCGTAGTGATAAAGTGATAAGTGCGCAAAGTGTTTTTAGTGTTGCGACCGAGGGTTCGTCTGTTCATGCTTGTCGTTCACCTAGTCCGAGACCTCTTTCAGGCTCCCCTGCACCAGGGAAAAGTAATGTCGTAGGACTTAAGGGGACGAGAGGCTTTAACCAACGAACAGACGTTCCCTCTGTGGTATCGGGCGTGTCTCGTCAAGATCGCCCCTACCATAAGACGAGCGAGGCTTTTTTCTCCTCGTCATCCGAAGGCTTCTCGCAAAAGAAACCTTGGAGCAAAGTTTCTAGACCCTTAAAGCGGAAGTCAGTCCCTTCAGGACAGGTTCAGCGTCCTGGCTGTAGCCATGGGGACAGCTCTGACACTTTGCAGTCGTCGGAAGACGGTTCGCCTATTAAACGCAAGCGTAACACGGGGTCCGAGGGTCGCGGTAAAGGCAATGTTTTGCCAACACAGACGTTACCGTCGTCTCGGCCCGTTCCGACTCCCGTTGATCCTAAATGGGTTGTCCTGCAGGACATGCAGACTAAGCTTGCCTCCCTTATGGAGAAGTATGACGTTGAGCAGGTTCACGATGAACCTTCGCTTTCGAGTCGCCGTTACGCTAAACGAGACTCTGGCCGTCAGCCGCCCAAACGAGCATTTACTCGTCCTTTTGACGTTATGAAACGTGATGTCGGTAGTTTGTCACGTCAGTCACGTGACTTGGATCCTCACTCGCTGCAGTCCCGTGTTGACTTTCAGCCGCTGCCGCAGCCTCGTGTTGACGTTCAGCCGCTGCCGCAGTCTCGTGTTGACGTTCAGGACGTTCGCCAACCAGCTCAGTTGCCTTGTTTTGACGTTGAGCGTCAAGCACCACAGTCAAGGGTTGTTTTGACTGCTCAGTCTAGGCAGTCAAGGCAGTCTCGACTTGACGTCGAGCGTCCATCAATTCCTGTTGTTGTTGCTGGTCAGTCCTTTCAGCAGCGACATGACGTCGCTTCCTTGACTGCTACTGCTGCTCCTTTGCGTGTGAACTTTGCTCGTCAAGCATTGCCACCGCGGCAGGTCTCTCCTTTTCATGAGACTCGGCAATTGTCGGACGAGGTTCCTTCAGATGAGGAAGTTGCTGATCCCCCTCCTACTGATATTCCTTTGGGGACTTTGTCAGACGGAGAGGAGCCTAAACTGCTCAGCCCTCTATGGACTTTAAAAAAAAAATCATGCTGATTTTTAAGGATCTTTGTCCGGACCATTTTGTAACTGCTGCTCCTCGTTCGCCTTCGTCAGAGTTTACACTAGGCCTAGCTACTTCGAAGCCGTTGTTGTCTAAGCTAGTGCTCTCTCGCTCTTCTAAGAGAGCTTTACGTTTGCTAGGCGACTGGTTGATCACCAGGAGGAGTTTGGGGGACACAGCCTTTGCTTTCCCTCCTTTTAAACTGGCTTATAGAGCGAGCGTCTGGTATGACACGGGAGAAGTTCTCGGCTTGGGAGTTCCTGCCTCTGCCCAGGGAGACTTCTCAAGCCTCATAGACTCTCCCCGTCCCCTGGCCATGAGACGCTCCAAGATTTTATGGTCGGCTTCAGAGCTAGACCATCTCCTGTTAGGAGTTTTTCGAGCGTTTGAAGTTTTGCTGTACAATTATGTCATGCATGAACAAGGCTATCAGGGATGGCTCCAATGATCTGGCAGCCACGTTCTCTGCAGGAACAAGGCTATCAGGGATGGCTCCAATGATCTGGCAGCCACGTTCACTGCAGGAGTACTTAAGATGTAAGTGCGCTCAATGTGTTCATTGTCAAGACAAACTTCACGATGAAGACTACCAAATCTGTCTTGGCAGCATTAAGGGAAGGCGACTGGATGGTCTCTCTCGACCTTCAGGATGCATACTTCCACATCCCGATTCATCCAAACTTTCAACTACATCTGAGGTTTGTGGATGGGAAAGTAATGTACCAATGTCAAGCACTGTACTCCAACCTCATTCCTGCTCCTCTTGTTTTTACAAGGCCCTTGCAAAATGTAGCAAGCTTTCTACATTTTTTGAGGATTCAGAGCCTCCCTTTATTTTGACGACTGGTTAATCAGGGCGTCGTCATTATATCGCTGTCTGGAGAGCCTCTAATGGACATTAGACCTAACCAAGGAGCTAGGTCTCATAGTGAACGTAGAGAAGTCGTAACTTACAGTACCCCATCCCAGACTATTCTTTATTTGGGAATGGAGATACAGTGTCTGATTTTTCGGGCCTTTTCGTCTCCCGCAAGAATGGAACAAGCTCTGTTAAAAGTCCTTCACTTGCAAGAGAAAAACAGTTGCTCTGTAAGAGTTTGAACTAGCCTCGTGGGAACTCTTTCATCGCTGGAGTAGTTTATCTCTCTGGGGAGACTCAACCTATGCCCTTTCCAATTTCACCCAAACCATTGGAACAAGGAGAAGGGCTTAGTGAGTATCTCTTTCCCAATCTCCAACTCAGTCTAGACATGTCTGACTTGGTGGGACAGCAACATCAGACTTCGAGAAGGTCTCTCTCTTGCGATCAAGAACCCAAACCATGTGTTGTTTTCAGATGCATCGGATTTGGGTTAGGGAGCTCCACTGGACAGTCTGGAAGGCTCGGGTCTTTGATCCACGGATCAGAAGGAACTCCATTTAAGGCATGTAACATCTCTCCTTTGGCGAGATTTGTGCAAGGAAAATGAATGTCTTGGCGGACGGCCTCAGCAGAAGAGGACAAGTCATCTCCATGGAGTGGACGTTGCATAAGACTGTGTGCGAGAAGCTATGGATGACATGGGGTCAACCCACCATAGATCTTTTTGCGACTCTCTCTGACAAAGAGGCTCTCGACTTACTGCTTTCCAGTTCCAGATCCAGAGGCAGCCCACATAGACGCTTTCCTGCTGGACTGGTCTCACCTGGACGTTTATGCCTTTCCACCTTTCAAGATCCTAGACAAGGTGCTGCAGAAGTTCACCTCTCACGAAGGGACCAGGTTGACATTGGTTGCTCCACTCTGGCCCGCGAGAGAGTGGTTCACAGAGGTACTTCAATGGCTGGTAGACGTTCCAAGGAGTCTACCTTTAAGGATGGATCTCTTACGGCAGCCCCACGTAAGGAGTCTTCATCAAAGCCTCCCCGCGCTTCGTCTGACTGCCTTCAGACTATCGAAAGACTCTCAAGAGCTCGAGGTTTTTCGAAGGAGGCAGCCAGAGCGATTGCGAGAGCTAGGAGAGCATCTACCATCAAGGTCTACCAGTCGAAGTGGGAAGTCTTTAGAGACTGGTGCAAGTCATCATCCATTTCCTCTTCCAGTACCTCTGTAGCCCAAATTGCAGACTTTCTCCTACATCTGAGAAATGTTCGCTCCCTCTCAGCGCCCACTATTAAGGGCTACAGGAGCATGTTGGCGTCTGTGTTCAGACATAGAGGCTTAGATCTGTCCAATAATAAAGATCTCCAAGATCTCCTTAAGTCCTTCGAGACCTCTAAGGAGCGTCGTATGGCAACTCCTGGATGGAACTTAGACGTGGTCCTAAGGTTCCTAATGTACAACAGGTTTGAGCCATTACATTCAGCCTCCCTGAAGGATCTCACCCTCAAGACGCTTTTCTTAGTGTGCTTGGCTTCGGCTAAAAGGGTCAGTGAGATCCATGCCTTCAGTAGGAACATCGGCTTTTCTACAGATAAAGCCACATGTTCACTTCAGCTTGGTTTCTTGGCCAAAAATGAACTGCCTTCTCGTCCTTGGCCTAAGTCGTTTGATATACCTTGCCTGTCAGAGATCGTAGGCAACGAGCTTGAAAGAGCACTGTGTCCAGTCAGAGCCCTTAAGTTTTATTTAGCTCGTACAAAATCCTTACGAGGTGGATCTGAGGCCTTGTGGTGCTCAGTTAAGAAGCCATCATTGCCTATGTCTAAAAATGCTTTATCGTCTTTTATTAGATTTTTAATCCGAGAGGCTCATTCTCATTTGAGTGAAAAAGATCGTTGCTTGCTTAAGGTCAAGACGCACGAAGTAAGAGCTATAGCAACTTCCGTGGCCTTTAAGCAAAACAGATCTCTACGAAGTATTATGGACGCGACCTTTTGGAGGAGCAAGTCGGTGTTCGCTTCATTTTACAGTACTTAAAAGACGTCCAGACTCTTTATGAGGACTGCTACACACTGGGTCCATTCGTTGCAGCGAGTGCAGTAGTGGGTGAGGGTTCTACCACTACATTCCCTTAATTCCAATATCCTTTTAATCTTCTCTTGAAATGTTTTTAATTGGGTTGTACGGAAGGCCAAGAAGCCTTTCGTATCCTTTTTGATTTGGCGGGTGGTCAAATGTCATTTCTTGAGAGCGCCCAGATTAAGGGTTTTGATGAGGTCCTGTTGTATGGGTTGTCGCCCTGGATACTTCAGCTCCTGGGAGTCTTTCAGCATCCTAAGAGGATGGCTGGGCTTCGTGAGGAAAGCGGACTAACAAGGCAGAGTAATCGTCAGAGTCAGCTTCCTTACCAGGTACCTATATTTATTTGGGTTTTGTTATGATATAACTGTCAAAAACTCTAAGCATATACGCCTATATTGTATTAATACTGGTCTCTACCCACCACCATGGGTGTGAATCAGCTATTATATATTCACCGGCTAAGTTTAATATTTAAAAATGATATTTTGATTATAAAATAAATTTTTGAATATACTTACCCGGTGAATATATAAATTATAGGCCCTCCCTTCCTCCCCGATAGAGACCCAGCGGAATGAGAAGAACTGAGGCTGTTTACATGTATATGCGGTATCTGGCCGATAGTCAGCGCTGGTGGGCACACCCGCTACCTTCATGGCGATCGCTCGCGAGTTTTTGGAATCTGTCGAGCCGTCGGAGATGTCAGCTATTATATATTCACCGGGTAAGTATATTCAAAAATTTATATTATAATCAAGATATCATTTTCATGAAAAAAAGCTCTCAAAAGAAGAAAAATTAAGAAGAAATCACCATGCGAGTCTGGGAACACTTTGCAGAACTTGCTGATCTTCAGACAGGTAATCATGCTATATCTTTAATATCTGATTGTGTTATGGCCTAGGTCTGCTCTCATTATGTTTTCTTATTTGCATTATTAAATTATATAAACAGATCTTTAAAATTTTTGCAGCGATTCTCCAACTTAATTTTAGTTCATGATATATGTTTTTCTTTTCATGTTGTTTTAACCTGGACCAAACCCAAAGAATTTTTTTTTTTTTTTATTTGTAATATCATCAAGCACATACAAGCATGCCCAACAAGTTGCTTTGTGTAATTAGGCATAGTTGTTTTATCAGTCCGGGAAGTCACAGAAGAGATGATTGTTAATGTTTTAACATTGTCAGCTAGAGTATGAAGAAGATCGTTTGTGGCAGTCAGAGTACAAATTGACGTTGAGTTTTTGTAAAGTTGATGGCAAAATTAGAACGCGTCTAGCAAATTTCCTTGGTGTGACAGCGACTTAAATCCTAATGTTTCACAGTCATAACCTCTTGATTATGTGTTTGTGAACATCAGGACATATACAGTAGTGTAATAATCCCATTAGGTCTATTTCAGTTATGCAAATAATGACAAGTTAGCCTAGGTTAGAAACATGTTTGTTCCGTAACTGGAATACAAACCACGCTATTTAATAGGGGTATTACTTTCGGCGTAGCTGAAATGATGAGCCATTAATTTTTAAAGAGGGTTTACTACCCACACCGCTAGTTAGCGAGGGTAGGGGAGAGTAGCTTGCTATCCCCCCATCTCACACACCTTTGCTTGAGCTCACTTTGCTCTTGGCTCGGATGGTGGTCGGACGTGTCCGCTCTCATCCTCGCCTTCATATTGGCAGCCATTTAATTGCTTTTGTTCTTTCTTTTTCTAGTTTCTGTGTATGTAAAGTTTGCCTCTGCGATCATGCGCACCTGCCCTGGTTTTCCCGACCGCCCCTGTGGAACGTTCAATTTGGCGGTCGAGACTGATCCTCACGCCCTTTGTCCTTCTTGTAGGGGCCAACGATGTGATAGTACAGTACCAACAACTGTAGTGAGTGTAGGGAGTGGTCTACCTCCCAGTGGGAGAGGTTTTCGCGACGACTGAAGAATTAGTCCAAACGGGATATTTCTCCTTCGAAGATTGCTTCGAAGGGAGAAAAACCCAAGGCCTCTTCTTCCGTTGCCCAAACCTCCTCCGAAGCTCCCACTCGGTCGGTCTCTTTCGAGAGACCGTCGAGTGGTAGTCTAGACCGATTTATTGTTAACCAACCTTCGGGTCTCGAGAGATGACGTTGCTTCCCCTAGCGTAGCAGCTCCACCTCTCCCCCCGGGGAAGGACATGTCACTAACCTCTCTGTTTCAGCTTTGGTCCTCCTTGGGGCTTACGGGTTCGCCCTCCAAGGAGGTTTTGCTTAACTACATCCGATTGGGTGCTGCTGTCAAGCAATTGTCGTCACCGTCAGAGGTTGACCTCTGTCTCTTGTCGACGTTGTGGTGTCAGAGGTATCCAATGCGGTTTCACCCATCTCCTCATCCACTCCAGACTCTACGGTAGCTGACGGCTTAGTTTCTCCCGTTCCTGATCAACCTACGAGGGAGAAACTTAAGTCCATCGTCAGTCTCTCCTGCTAGTGTTTTTCCCCCTCGGGGGAGTTCACTTATAGAGACTCCTCTTCGGAGGACTGCTGAAGGTCAGCTTGCTGATCCAACGGCCTCCAGAGGGCACATCCGTCGGAAGGCTCGCCTTCCTCTTCATCATAGAGGCCTTCTTTCACCTGCGGTGAGGAGGCTCCTCTTTTGTTCAACGTCATCTATGCAGTCCCCCGCAGAGGAGCCTCTAGACCGATCATCCGTCACTGCACCTGCATTGGTCCTGGACCTCTCTGCAGATCTTTCGCGATCTCCTTCGGTGGAAGGTCGTCCTTTTAAAGGACACGTCGACCTCCCACCCGACAGACCTGCCGTCGCCGTTCCTGTATGGGCCTAACAAGGTTCCAACTGAACGGGCTATTGCGCGCCAACAACCTACGCGCCCACGAAACCTTGTCAAGCGCTCTTTAGTAGCTCGTCAGGCCCCATCACTACGCGCTGATCTTCCTTCTAACCCTAACACAGCGCATCAAGAGCGTACGGGCCAACATCCGCATACGCTCCAACAAGAGCATAGCTCCACCACGTGTCCTCATGCGAACATGAGCCCATGATCTCATGCGCACACTGCGCCCACGCGCCCTGCGCTTACACGCTCATGATCTCCTATGCGCCAGCGCCCACCTGCGCGCCAACACTCGCCTGCACGCCAGCGCTCACCTGTGCGCCAACGTTCTCCTGTGCGCCATGGATCTCCTGCGCAACAGCGCTCTCCCGCGCGCCAAGATTCTCCTGCACGTGAGCTTACGAGCCCTACATCTTACTCTCCTACGTGCCAGGTAAAACCTGGGCGCCAACTTTCTCCTGATAGCAGGACTACTGACAAGTCAGCCAAGCTGCCTTCACCCGCACGCCACCCCTTACCAACGCGCCAGCCTTCTCCCGCGCACGTCCACAAGGATATGCGCACGCTTGTCAATCCTCTCCTAGGGATGCGCGCCAACACTCTCCCGCTCGCCCCACGTTTCTAGTACGCGCCTGCACGCTAGGGGACTTTCTCCTGCGCGCGCTCGCCCTAGGGCTGTAACAGATGCGCACGAACACTCTCCCGCGTGCTCTTCGTGATGTTCCTGCGCGCCCGTGCATGCGAGCCCCGATATTCTCCCTCGCGCGAGCGTCAATATCCTCCTGCGCGCGGGACTACGCATCCTAAGGAACGACGTCCGGCAAGGTCGCCATCGCCTCATTCCCCTCCCCGCAAGCACATACCACCGCGCATTGTGGGAGAAGGGAAACTTCCAGAGGGGTTCAGGATCCCAAAGCTACCACAGGCGAACTCACCAATTACAGTGACTCCTCCCAGGGATCCTTCAATCCCTTTCCCTTCAAGGGGTTTGTCTGACAGTGTGTCTGTCAGCCAACAGCCCTGGTTCGGTGCCCTGATCAGAGCCGTAATTCAGGCTTTCAAGCCTGTCCTCTCTGAATTGGGACATGGAACCATGGCTTTCTCTACCCCTTTGAAGAGAAAAAGAGGAGTTCTAGACACGGTCACTTCCCCAAGGGCAAAACTGACTCCGCCCAGACCTTCGAGGCAAGTTCCTTCTATTCCTCAGACTGCTTCTCCTTCCCTTTCAGACGAAGATTTCCCGTCTCCAAGGGAATCACGCGAGGAGAGACTTTCCCCCTTCGCACCAATGGAGGAAACCTCTCTTTGCGCCAAGAGTTCCACAAAGTCAGGGATTGGAAGGAACATGCCACCCTCATCAATGTTGGAGTCTTACGTCCTTCCCAGGAAGGAATCCAAAGACTCCAAAACATTGCCGAAGTCCTCCACTAGGACTAGGATGGAGCCAACTAGCCACTCAGGGAATGTCCCCAAGAAGAGCCTTCGGGGATAGAAGGAGACTTCGCTGCAAGTCCTACAACAGGAGGAGACCAGCAAGAGTCAGAACACGCATTTTGGCAAGTTCTGACTCTAATGAGGGCTCTCAACGGGTTTTCCAACCCAGAGATCCCTCCTTGAGAGGTCAAAGACACGGTCTTAGACCGTGTCTTTGGTACTCTAAAGCCCTCTAAAACCAGTGCAGCCCTGCCCTGGTCTCAAGGGGTAAAGAGTACTAGGGTCAAGATCTCACAACAGCTCTCCGAGATGTCCTCCTCCAACCGTTCCGGTACCACCAACAAGCTCCTCCCACCTCCTCGCGTACAGCAGAGGAGGTACTTCGAGATCCTAGAGGAGCCTTGTCTAGCTCTTCCACTTCACCACTCACTGGAAGAGCTAACCAGGGGAGTCCCTCTTGAGAGACTCCAACCGGCAGGTCTCGTTCACGGCAGCCAAAATCCTCAATCAGGAGAAGGTCGCGAAGTGTGCTATGCAAGCTACATCGTGGCTCGATATCTGGTTGGGGACCTTAGGTATTCTGATACGCTCTGAGGATTTCTCCAAGGAACGTACCAGGAAAGCTATGGAGACCTTCCTTCTCTCAGGTACTCGCATGATCGAGTTTCTGGCCCACCAAGTCTCGAACTTGTGGGCAAATACCATCCTGAAACGTCGGGAGGCAGTAGCTGAGAGATTCCATCGTAAGGTCCCTAGCGCCGAGATCAATAGGCTCAGACATTCCTCCATGGAGGGGTCTGTTCTTTTCGAGCCTAAGGATGTGGAACATGTCGCTGAGAGGTAGAGGAAATCTCACCAAGACTCCCTCCTTCATAGGGCTTTAACATCCAAGCCCTATAAGCGTCCAGCACCACAGCAGTCCCGTCCAGCCAAGACCAATACGACGACAACAGCAGCGAAGACGATGGTGTCTAAGCCCTTTCCTGTCAAAGAAAGGAATGGCAAAAAGTTCTCCAGGGGAGGCAAAAATCCTAGAGGGAGCAGCCAAGGCTGCAAATGCTAGGATAGGCAGTCCCCCTACATTTCCACCATTGGGGGATGACTACAAAGTTTTTCAAACAGGTGGAAGCAACTCGGGGCCGATTCCTGGACAATCTCCGTGATCAGTCTAGGATATCGCGTCCCGTTCATAACATCTCTACCTCCCCTGATGACAAATCCAGTGTCATTGAGCTCCCTTGCCATGGGATCGGCAAGGGGGCAAGACCTTCGGGCAGAAGTCCAGACCCTGTTGAAGAAGGGCGCTCTCCAAGAGGTCCTTGACGGATCCCCGGGCTTCTTCAGTCGACTCTTTCTTGTAAAGAAGGCGTCTGGGGGCTGGAGACCAGTCATCGACCTCTCAGCTCTGAACAAGTTTGTCAAACAAACTCCGTTCAGCATGGAGACCGCAGACATGGTCAGACTAGCAGTTAGACTGCAAGACTTCATGTGCACCCTGGACCTAAAGGACCCATACTTCCTGATCCCAGTCCATCCGTCTTCAAGGAAGTAATTAAGATTCAGTCTGGACAACAGAAAATACCAGTTCAAGGTGCTGTGCTTCGGTCTTTCCACAGCACCACAAGTCTTCACCAGAGTGTTCACCCTAGTATCATCTTGGGCACACAGGATTGGCATCCATCTCCTCCGTTATCTGGACGACTGGTTAATCCTAGCAGACTTGGTGTCAACCCTTCTTCAACACCGAGACAAACTTCTGAGACTTTGTCAAGATCTGGGGGTCATGGTAAATCTCGAGAAGTCTTCCCTGCTTCCCACTCAAAGACTGGTATACTTAGGCATGATTATAGACACCACTCTCCACAAAGCCTTCCCATCAGACGACAGGATAGCAAGGCTGAGAAAGGTTGCAAGACCTTTTCTCAGACGAGAACTTCCAGCCCAATCATGGTTACGTCTCCTCGGTCACCTTTCATCGCTGGCCTGTCTAGTTCCCAATGGTCGCCTCAGGTTGAGATCCCTCCAATGGCGACTCAAGTCCAGGTAGAATCAAGCCTCATACTCCCCGGACATCCAGATCCCCATGGGACCTGCGGAACTGACGGACCTCCAGTGGTGGGTGGCAGACGAGAACCTACGAAAGTGAGTGGATCTTCTTGTCCTTCACCCGGATTTGATGCTGTTTTCAGACGCTTCAAAAAAAAGGGAGGGGGGCCCACGTGCTGCACCACACAACCTCAGGCCTCTGGTCAGAGTCAGAAAAGTACCTTCACATAAATCATCTAGAGAGGAAGGCCGTCTTTCTAGCCCTTCAACAGTTCCAACAGTACTTGGCAAGTCACTTTGTGGTGGTGATGAGCGACAATACCGCAGTAGTGGCCTACATCAACAAACAAGGAAGTACTTTTTTGCAGCAACTATCCCATCTAGCAGTAGAGATACTGAGATGGGCTGAAATCCACTCGATACCACTATCGGCACGCTTCATTCCGGGCAAGAGGAATGTGCTCGCCAACAACCTGAGCAGAGCATCTCAGATAGTGAGTACCGAGTGGTCTTTGGATCATCTAGTAGCCAACAAAGTCCTAACTTTGTGGGGTTCTCCGACTGTGGACCTCTTCACAAAGGCCCTGAACTTCAGGCTCCCGCTGTGCTGTTCCCCAGTCCCAGACCCCAAGGCTCTCTGGCAAGATGCTTTCCAACAACGGTGGGACAACATCGACGTTTACGCCTTTCCCCCGTTCTGTCTGATGAGGAGGGTACTCAATAAGACCAGAACATAGGTCAATCTTTCAATGACCTTCATAGCTCCGCAATGGCATCACGTAGAATGGTTCCCGGACCTTCTGCAGCTCCTAACGGAACCACCAAGAGAACTCCCTCCACGACATAATCTGCTCAAACAACCACACGCCAACATCATCCACAAAGCCGTAGCTTCACTACGACTTCATGCCTGGAGCCTATCCAGAATCTCCTCTCTGAGAGAGGATTTTCACAACAAGTTGCAATCAGGATGTCTGGACACCTGCGAAAGTCATCAGCAGCAGTCTACCAGGCAAAGTGGAAAGTCTTCTGTGGTTGGTGTCGTGGAAGGGGTATCTCTCCACTTGATGCCACTATTCCAGCAATAGCGGAGTTCCTCGTGTATTTGCGTGAAGAAATGCGCCTATCAGTCTCGGCAGTGAAAGGCTATTGCTCAGCCTTAAGCCTCGCCTTCAGGCTGAAAGGAATGGACATTTCTTCATCGCTAGAAGTTTCTCTACTCATACGGAGTCATGAACTTACCTGCCCTCAGTCGGAAGTGAGACCTCCACCATGGAACGTGGTTCGAGTTCTCGGGCTCTTAAGAGACCTCCCTATGAACCTTTACGTCAGGCATCAGATCGCCACCTAACTTGGAAGATGGTGTTCCTGCTAGCTTTGGCTTCGGCCAAGCGAGTCAGCGAACTTCATGGTCTCTCGTATGACATCGCCCATTCAAGGGGATGGGGGGAGGTAACGTTCAGCTTCGTCCCTGAGTTTATTGCTAAGACTCAGAACCCGGGAGTAGCGGATCCTCGATTCGACTCCTTCCAGATTTCTAGTCTCCGTACTGTAACAGATGACCCAGACTATCTCTTACTATGTCCGGTAAGGAGCTTGAGGCTGTACCTTAAGAGATCAGCCGCAGCCCGTCCTCGTGTGCCAGCACTATGCGTCAGCACAGGAAGGACTAGGAGGAGGGTCACCAAGAATACCATCTCTGCATGGATTCGCAAGGTCATTGACCTTGCACTGAATCCAGACCCTCCTCCGTCACGTCGCCCCAGAGCACATGATGTCAGGGGCATAGCTACGTCCCTGGCCTTCAAAAGAAATTTGTTCCGACGTAGATACAAACCCTCCGCTATTTATAGGGTATACTTTCGGCACAGCTGAAAGTATACCCTCTAAATAGCTCCAGGTTTGTATACTAGGAAAAATACAAATTACTTACAAATGTGTTATTTTTTAGTGACGCAGGTTCTTCAAGCTGGGGTGTGGAAACGGCAAACTACGTTCACATCCCACTACCTGCAAGATGTGACCCACAGGAGACTCGATACGTTCTCTATCGGTCCTGTGGTGGCTGCACAATATCTGGTTTAAAACCTCAAGCTCCTTATTGGACAAGTAGCAGAAAGTTGAGGACATTGTTACCCAGTTTTAGTCTGCATGAATGAAAAGGTTTGACTGGCCCTTATTCTTTTCTTCATCATCCTCTTCCTTGGGGAAAGCAGCATCTTGGGTTCTCTGCATAGCTGACCTCAAACCACTGCAGGTAAACCATGCTCCCTTGTGTTCCTAGTATTGATATTAATACTGTTACGTCCCCATACCCTGACGAGGTGGTATGGGGAAAGTCCTAGTCTACAAGTTTCCATCCAAAGAACTTCAGAACAACTTTCTAGGACAAGTCACACTTCTTCATACCTTCACACACAGCTTGAGTAGGCCGCAGACCTTGCGTAGCAAGGTTTTAGCGAGGTGCAGGGGCTCCTTTTTTCGTGAGTGGTAACACACTCAAATAAGGAGTCCCCGGGCAAAGCCAAAAGCCAGACTGGCTGGGACGTCCACCCTTCCTAATGGGTGAGTCACTCCTATTAAATAGCGTGGTTTGTATTCCAGTTACGAAACAAATGACAAATTCGTAGATAATTTGTATTTTTCCTAACTATACAAACCTTAGCTATCTAACCAAACTTGCCCGCCAGCCCTATCCCCCTTGAAGTCCTACCTCTAAGCAAAGTGAGCTCAAGCACAGGTGTATGAGAAGGGGGGGGGGGTTGTTAGCAAGGTACCCTCCCCTACCCCTGTTAACTAGCGGTGTGGGTAGTAAACCCTTGTTAAAAATTAATGGCTCGTCATTTCAGCTACGCCAAAAGTAATACCCCTAATAAATAGCTAAGGTTTGTATAGTTAGAAAAAAAACAAATTATCTACGAATGTCATTTTTGGTATATTTAGTCTGATAATTAGAAATGAAAGCCAAGTTCAAACAGATGCTGGTATGGAAAGCTTAAATTCACCTCTTTGTTAAGTGTGTACTGTATATCCATGCAGAATGCAGATCCCGTTCAAATGGGCCTAAAGTGAAACTGGAGTGGAACACTCGCGCCAACATGAGGGGAGCAGTAGACAATCCGAAGCACAACACTTTGAACTGGTATATGACTCCCTGGAAGTTGGAGCAGAGGTACTTTCTGTTGGAAGGATGGTCGGTATTTGAAAATACACATCCTTTAGGTCAACAGAGAGCAGGAAGTCTTCCTTCCTGATGGTAGCACAGACCATGCTTACTTTCTCCTTCTTTAATGGAGTTTGTGGAACAAAACTGATCAGGAAAGAGAAACCTATGACAATTTCCATTCACCTATCACTTTCTCCACCAGAAAGAAATGGACCATTCTTAGACGACTTCCAGTGCATTTTTCCCCAGTATCGCCTTCACTTTGTTCTCGAGTATGAGGGCCTTCGGTGATTCCAATATATGTGATAGGAATGTCATCTGAGAGTGAGTGAGGGGAGGAGGAGAGGTGATGACAGGAAGGTGGTATCCATCTTATAAGACTTCACCACCCAGCTATCAGTGCTGTATTGCTTTCATGTTGCCCAAGAAGACAAAGCTCTTGGTGCAGTCAGTCTTGAAGGTCCATGGCCTCTAAAGGTCACTGCTCTGTGGATAAAGGAGTCGTGACTCTCCTTTCTCCACTTCTTGACTGTCTTCTCCATCTCTTCCGTGGTGAAGAGTCAAGATGTCCAGATGTGGTGCATTCTTGAGGGAGAGTGTTGCGTCCTATCCCACCTGTTTGGAGGAATGTCAAGCTACTGCATATCACCTCTTCAAAACCCAGTTTGCCCACCGTTTGGCTGACTGATGAGCCAAGAAAGTCACTGCCTTTGCCCCTGAGAGCACAAGGTCAGCAAATTTCTTCTTCATCTTAGGATCTGAAGCAAAGTATGCCAAGGCTCTCAACCATGGTCAATCTAATTGGCAGCCTTTATGCTGAACATTGCTGTCATTTCTATTACTGTGTACCTGGCTGCCAAGAATAAAGTGCCCTCATACTTCAATCTATACACTGCTGTGCCTGTGGTCAGAGCCGTCATTGTTGGATCTATCAGAATAGGTGACAGAAGGCTTCTTGTGGAGCATTAAACCTCCTCTGTCAAGAATGTGCTGGAAGCAGGAGCTGGGTGGATCTACTCGATTGGAATAAATTTTTAGTTCTGGTGACATCGATTTATTGCATTAGAACGAGTATATCCATGGAAGCTCAAGGGTGGGCCTGGAGGTTTCAGGGGCGCCATAACGTTTATCAGTCTTTGTCATCCCACCTGTGATAGGTTCTATGGCTGCCATTTTGAGTTCATTCAACTCCCTATTATTATTTTGTTCCGTAAGTGGAATACAAACCAACGCTAGTGATAGGGTTATTACTTTCGGCAAAGCTGAGAGGACGAGCCATTAGAATTTAGCGAGGGTTAACTACCCATTCCGCTAGTTAGGGGGGGGGGGGGGGTTAGGGAAGTGGCTAGCTATCCCTCTCACACACACCTGTGACTGCTTCACTTTGCTTTTGGCTCGGATGGAGAATGGTTGTTGCCACTCTTCTTCCTCACCATTGTTTTGGACTGCCATTAATCTGTATTTGTTTCGTAACTGGAATACAAACCACGCTATTTATTAGGGGTATTACTTTTGGCGTAGCTGAAATGACGAGCCATTAAAGTTTAGCAGGGGTTAACTACCCACACCGCTAGTTATGGGGGGTAGGGGAGGGTAGTTTGCTACTGCTCCCACTCACACACCTGTGATGTATCCCACTTTGCTCTTGGCTCGGATGGTGAATGGGCGTTGCCGCTCTTCATCCTTCGCCTTATTTGGACAGCCATTAATGTGTTTTTTGCTTTTTCTTTTCTAGTGTGTGTTTGTGAAGTTGACTTCTGCTGCCATGTGCACATGCCCTGGACTCACTAGCCGGCCCTGTGGAACATTTATGTTGGCGGTGGAGACAGATCCCCACACCCTTTGTCCTATCTGCAGAGGTCAATGGTGTGATAGTGTTAATAAGTGTAATGAGTGTAGGGAGTGGTCTTCCTCCCAGTGGGAGAGGTTTGGGTAACGGCAGAAGAAGAATTCTAAACGGGATATTTCTCCTTCGAAGGTTCCTTCGAAGGGAGTAATACCCAAGGCCTCTTATTCTGTCTCCCGTCCCTCCTCCGAAGCTCCTACTCGTTCGGTCTCTTACGAGAGACCGTCGATTAGTAGTGTAGAACAATTTAATGTTGGCCAACCTCGGTCCTCGAGAGATTCTATTGCTCCCCCTAGTGAAGCAGCCCCACCTCTCACCCTGGGTGAGGCCGTATCACTAACTCCTTTGTTACAGGTTTGGTCGTCCTTGGGGCTCTCGGGTCCACCCTTCAAGGATGTTTTGCTGCACATCATCCGCAAGGGTGCTTCTGTTCAGCAGTCATTGTCGCTGTCAGAGGTAGATCCTCTGGCCCTTGTTGACGTTGTGGTGTTAGAGGTGTCACCCTTGATCTCTTCCGACTCCTCTGCCCCTCCAGACTCTCCAGCGGATGCTGCCGACTTAGTTCCCCCCTTTCCTGAACATCCTTTGAGGGGGAAACTAAGTCCAACATGTGTCTCTCCTGCGAGTGTTTTTCTCCCTTGGGGAAGTTCACTCATAGAAACTCCTCTTCGGAGGACTGCTGCGGCGTACAGTCAGCTTGCTGATCCTACAGCCCCTAGAGGGCGCCTTCATCGGAAAGCTCGCCCTCCACTTTGCCTTAGAGGTCTCCCTTCACCATCGGTGAAAAGGCCCCTCTTTGGCTCTTCTGCTTCGTCGTTGCAGCCTTCACCTGCAGAGGAGCCTCCGCTTCAGTCATCTGAACCTCGACCTTCAACCGTCACTGAACCTGCTACTAGTCCTCCGACTTCGGTCCTGGACATCTCTGCAGATTGTTTGTGATCTCCATCGGTGGATGCTCGCCCTTACAAAGGGCACATCCTAGTTCCTGACCTGCCACTCATCAGACCTGCCGACCTTCCATCACCGTTTCTGTTCCCGTTAAAGCCTCTTGAGGCCCTACCGAGGTGCACAGCTGCACGCCATCGCCCTGCAGCTCGCCAATCTCCTACAGGACACCAGCACTCACCGGCAGCTCATCAACACCAGCCTGCTCGTCAGCGCTCTACAACGCTTCGGCGCCCCCCTTCACCTGCTCTCCCTTATAGACGGCAGCTTCAACATGCTCCTGCGCACCCACGGTCTCCTGCGCGCTCACGATCTCCTACGCGCCAGCGCTCTCCTGCGTGCCGTGGGCCTACGCGCCAAAGATCTCCCGCGCACCAGCACTCACCTACGCGCCAGCGCTCTCCTGCGTATCAAATCTCTCCTGTGCACCAGGGCGAAGGACGCCAGCACTCGCCTGCACATCAGTGAGGTACGCGTCATCACGCGCCTACGCACTTGCAAACAACATGTGCCGATCCAGCGCTCACCTGTACGCCAGCGCTCTCCTGCGCGCCAGGTCTCTCCCGCGCTCACGCACCAGGACATGCGCGTCCGACACTCACCTGTGCGCGCCAACACTCGCCCGTGCGCGCCAACACTCGCCCGTGCGCGCCAACACTCGCCCGTGCGCGCCAACACTCGCCCGTGCGCGCCAACACTCGCCCGTGCGCGCCAACACTCGCCAGTGTGCCAGCTCTATCCCGCACGCCACCACTCGTTAGCGGGCGCAAACCAACGCTCGCCCATGCGCCAGCTCTCACCTGCGCGCCAACTTTCACCTGCCGCGCACCAACACTCCCGCGCGCACGTGCACAGGAACTACACCCGGCCAGGTCACCTTTGCCTCATTCCCCTCCCTGCAAGCGCATTTCAGCGCGCCCTTTGGGAAAAGGGGAACAGGTATCAGCAGAGGGGTTCAGGATCCCGAAATTGCCTTCTTCTAAGGCAGACCCACCTATTACGGTAACTCCACGAAGGGAACCTTCGGTCCCTTTCCCTTCAGGGGATCTGTCTGACAATGCTTCGGTCAGTCAGCAGCTTTGGTTCAGTGCCTTAGTCAGAGCTGTAAGCACAGACATTCAATCCTGCCCTGTCTGGCCGCTCGTCAAAGCAGCCTATAGCTCTAGATTCTTGACACGGAACCATGGGGTCCTCCACCCATTATTATTATTATTATTATTATTATCACTTGCTAAGCTACAACCCTAGTTGGAAAAGCAGGATGCTATAAGCCCAGGGGCCCCAACAGGGAAAATAGCTCAGTGAGGAAAGGAAAAATAAAATATTTTAAGAATAGCAACAGCATTAAAATAAATATTTCCTATATAAACTATAAAAACTATAACAAAACAAGAAAGAGAGAAATTGGATAGAATAGTGTTCCCGAGTGTACCCTCAAGCAAGAGAACTCTAACCCAAGATAGTGGAAGACCATGGTACAGAGGCTATGGCACTACCCAAAACTAGAGAACACGGGTTTGATTTTGGAGTGTCCTTCTCATAGAAGAGCTGCTTACCACAGCTAAAGAGTCTCTTCTACCCTTACCAAGAGGAAAGTAGCCACCGAACAATTACAATGCAGTAGTTAACCCCTTGGGTGAAGAAAAATTGTTTAGTAATTTCAGTGTTGTCAGGTGTATGAGGAGAAAGGAGAATCTGTAAAGAATATGCCAGACTATTCGGTGTATGTGTAGGCAAAGGGAAAGTGAACCATAACCAGAGAGAAGGATCCAATGTAGTACTGTCTGGGCAGTTAAAGGACCCCATAACTCTCTAGCGGTAGTATCTCAACGGGTGGCTGGTGCCCTGGCCAACCTACTACCTCTAAGAGGAAAAGAGGAGTTTCCGACGCGGTCACTTCCTCGAGGGTGAAACTGACTCCGATCAGGCCATCAAGGCTAGTCCCTCCGGTATCTCCCCAGGGATACTCTCCCACCTCCCCTCCAAGGGAGGCGCATGTGGAAAGGCCCTCCTCCATTCCACCGTCAGAGGAAACCTCTCTTCACGCTGAGAGTCCCCCACAGTAAGAGATCAGGAGGGACACAACATCCAGGCCTTCGATGTTGGTGTCTTACCTCCTTCCTCGGAAGGAGCCAAAAGACTCCCAAGACCCTGCCAAAGTCCTCTACCAGGACTACAAAGACGGAGACAGCCAGCCACTCGAGGGATGTCCGCGACCCACCCCGGGAAGAGCTCTCAGGGATGGAAGATGGAGACTTCGCTGCAAGTACGATGTCAGAAGGAGAGCAAAAAGAGCCAGAACATGCATTCTGGCAGGTCCTGACTCTAATTAGGGTTCTCAACGGGTTTTCCGACCCAGAGATACCTCCTCGGGAGGGCAAGGACACTGTCTTAAACTGTGTCTTTGGCACCCAGAAACCCTCATAGACCAGTTCAGCCCTGCCCTGGTCTCAAGGGTTGAAGGGTGCTAGGGCTAAGATCGCCCAACAGCTCTCCGAGTTTGCCTCCTACAACCGTTCCGGCTCTACCAACAAGCTCCTCCCACCTCGTGTACAACAGAGGAGGAGCTTTGAGATCCTGGAGGAGCCCAGTCCAGCTCTTACTCTTCACCACTCACTGGAAGAGCTAACGAAGGGGATCTCTCTTGAGAGACACTCCAGTCGGCAGTCACTTTCGGCGGCCGAAGTCCTTAACCAGGAAAGGTCACAAAGTATGCGATGCAGGCTACTTCATGGCTGGATATCTGGTTGAGGGGACCTTAGGAATCCTGGTACGAACTGAGGATTTCTCCAAGGAGCGTACCAGGAAGGCAATGGAAACCTTCCTTGTCTTAGGCACTCGCACGATCGAGTTTCTTGCCCACCAAGTTTCGAACTTGTGGGCAAACACCATCTTGAAACGTCGAGATGCGGTGTCTGAGAGACTCCACCAGCAGGTCCCCAACGTCGAAATAACTAGGCTCATACATTCCTCTCTAGAGGGAGTCCACCTGTTTAAGCCTAAGGACGTAGAACTTGCTGCTGAGAGGTGGAGAAAGTCTCATCAGGACTCGATCCTCCATAGGGCTTTGACATCCAAGCCCTATAAACCTCCAGCACCTCAGCAGTCCCGTCCAACCAAGACCATAACGATGAAAACAGCAGCGAAGACAGTGGTGTCTAATAAGCCCTTTCCTGCCAAGGACAAGAAAGGCAAGAAGTCCTCCAGGGGAGGGAAAAATCCTAGAGAGAGTAGCCAAGGCCGCAAACACTAGGATAGGCACTCCCCCTGCTTCTCCACCAGTGGGGGATGCCTACAAAGTTGCTTGGACAGGAGGAAGTAACTCGGGGCCGATCCCTAGACAATCTCCGTGATTCGTTTAGGATATCGCGTCCCATTCATAACATCTCTCCCTCCCCTGACCAGGAATCCAGTGTCAATAGACTCCTTTGCCATGGGATCGGCAAAAGGGCAGGCCCTTCGGTCAGAAGTCCAGACCCTGTTGAAGAAGGGCGCTCTCCAAGAGGTCCTCGACGGGTCCTCAGGCTTCTTCAGTTGACTTTCTTGTAAGAAAGGCATCTGGAGGCTGGAGACCAGTCATCGACCTCTCAGCTCTGAATAAGTTTGTCAAACAAACTCCGTTCAGCTTGGAGACGGCAGACACGGTCAGACTAGCGGTAAGACCTCAGGACTTCATGTGTACACTGGACCTAAAGGACGCGTACTTCCAGATCCCAGTCCATCCGTCTTCAAGGAAGTACTTAAGATTCAGCCTAGACAACAGGAAGTACCAGTTCAAGGTGCTGTGCTTTGGTCTTTGCACAGCACCTCAAGTTTTCACCAGAGTGTTTGCCCTAGTGTCATCTTGGGCACACAGGATTGGCATCCATCTCCTCCGCTATCTGGACGACTAGCTAATCCTAGCAGACTCAGTTTCAACCCTTCTTCAACACCGAGACAAACTTCTGAGACTTTGCCAAGATCTGGGAATCATGGTAAATCTCGAGAAGTCATCTCTGCTTCCTACACAGAGACTGGTATACCTAGGCATGATTATAGACACCAATCTCCACAAAGCCTTCCCATCAGACGACAGGATAACAAGGCTGAGAAGGGTCGCAAGACTTTTTCTCAGACGAGTAGAATTTCCACCCCAAATGTGGTTACGTCTTCTCAGTCACCTTTCATCACTGGCTCATCTAGTTCCCAATGGTCTCCTCAGGATGAGATCCCTCTAGTGGAGACTCAAGTCCGGGTGGAATCAGACTCGCGATTCCCCGGACATCCGGATCCCCATGGGATCAGCGGAACTGACGGACCTCGAGTGGTGAGTGGCAGGCGAGAATCTACGAAAGGCAGTGGATCTTCTCGTCCTCCCCCCGGATTTGATGCTGTTTTCAGACGCTTCAAAAAATGGGTGAAGGTGCCACGTGCTGCACCACACAACCTCAGGCCTCTGGTCAGAGTCAGAAGAGTATCTCCACATAAATCTCCTAGAGGTGAAGGCTGTCTTTCTGGCCCTTCAACAGTTCCAATTCCTGGCGGGCCACTCAGTGGTGGTGATGGGCGACAACACCACAGTAGTGACTTACATCAACAAGCAAGGAGGTACTTTTTCGCAGCACCTATCCCATCTAGCAGTAGAGATACTGAGATGGGCCGAGATCCACTTGATACCACTATCGGCACGCTTCATTCCCAGCAAAAAGAATGTGCTCGCCGACAACCTGAGCAGAGCATCTCAGATAGTGAGTACCAAGTGATCTTTGGATCATCTAGTAGCCAACAAAGTCCTGACTTTGTGGGGTTCTCCGACAGTGGACCTCTTCGCAACGGCCCTGAACTTCAGGCTCCCGTTGTATTGTTCCCCAGTCCCAGACCCCAAGGCTCTCTGGCAAGATGCATTCCAACAACGGTGGGACAACATCGACATTTACGCTTTTCCACTGTTCTGTCTGATGAGGAGGGTACTCAACAAGGCCAGAACATCGGTCAACCTTTCAATGACCCTCATAGCTACGCTATGGCATCAAACAAAATGGTTTCCGGACCTTCTGCAACTCCTTCCATGACACAATCTACTCAAACAACCACATGCCAACATATTCCACAAAGCCGTAGCTTCGCTACGACTTCACGCCTGGAGACTATCCAGCATCTCCTCTCACAGATGATTTTCGCAACAAGTTGCGATTAGGATATCTGGACATCTGTGAAAGTCATCAGCAGTAGTCTACCAGGCAAAGTGGAAAGTCTTATGTGGTTGGTGTCGTGGAAGGGGTATCTCTCCTCTCGATGCCACTATTCCAGCAATAGCGGAGTTCCTCGGGTATTTGCGTGAAGAAATGCGCCTGTCAGTCTCGGCAGCAAAAGGCTATCGCTCAGCCTTAAGCCTCGCCCTTAGACTGAAAGGAATGGACATTTCTTCATCACTAGAACTTTCCTTACTCATACGGAGTTATGAACTTATCTGCCCTCTGTCTGAAGTGAGACCTCCCCCATGGAACGTAGTTCGAGTTCTCAGGTCTCTTAAGAGACCTCCCTATGAACCATTACGCCAGGCAACAGGTCGCCACCTGACTTGGAAGACGATGTTCTTGCTAGCTTTGGCTTTGGCCAAACGAGTCAGTGAACTTCATAGTCCCTCATACGACATTGCCCATTCAAGGGGATGGGGAGAGGTAACATTCAGGTTCGTCCCTGAGTTTATTGCGAAGACTCTGAACCCGGCAGGAGCGGATCCAGGATTTGACTCCTTCCTGATCTCGAGTCTTTGTTCTGTAACAGATGACTCAGACTATCTCTTACTATGTCCAGTGAGGAGTTTGAGGCTGTACCTTAAGAGAACAGCCGCAGCCCGTTCTCATGTGCCTGCACTATTTGTCAGCACAGGAAGGACCAAGAGGAGGGTCACCAAGAACACCATCTCAGCATGGATTCGTATGGTCATAGATCATGCATTGAATCCAGACCCTCCTCCTTCACGTCGCCCCAGAGCTCATGATGTCAGTGGCATAGTTACGTCCCTGGCGTTCAAGAGAAACTTCTCAGTGACACAGGTTCTTCAAGCTGGGATGTGGAATCGTCAGACCACATTCACATCCCACTACCTGCAAGATGTAACCCACAGGAGACCCGATACGTTCTCTATCGGTCCTGTGATGGCTGCACAACAGCTGGTTTAAGACCTCAAGCTCCTTATTGGACAAGTAGCAGAAGGTTGAGGGCATTGTTACCCGGTTTTAGTCTGCGTGAATGAAAAGGTTTGACTGGCTCTCATTCTTTTCTTCATCCTCCCCCCCTCTTGGGGAAAGCAGCATCCTGGGTTCTCTGCATAGCTGACCTCAAACCACTGCAGGTAAACCATGCTCCCTTGTGTACCTAGTATTAAAACTAATACTGTTGCGTCTCCATACCCTGGCGAGGTGGTATTGGGAAAGTCTTGGTTTCAACAGTTTTTCCTTCTAAAGACTCTAAATAACTTTACCTGGACGGTCACACTTCTATATATCTCAACACACAGCTTGCGTAGGCCGCAGACCTTGCGTAGCAAGGTTTTAGCGAGGTGAAGGGACTCCTTATTTTTGAGTACGGACATACTCAGATAAGGAGCCCCCAGGTAAACCCAAAAAACCAGATTGGCAGGGACGTCCACCCTTCCTAATGGGTGTGTCACCCCTAATAAATAGCGTGGTTTGTATTCCAGTTACGGAACAAATGACAAATTCGTAGATAATTTGTATTTTTCCTAACTATACAAACCTTAGCTATTTATACAAACTTGCTCGCCAATCCTATCCCCCTTGAATTCCTACCTACAAGCAAAGTGAGCTACATTACAGGTGTGTGAGTGGGAGCGGTAGCAAACTACCCTCCCCTACCCCCCACTAACTAGCGGTGTGGGTAGTTAACTCTCGCTAAACTTTAATGGCTCGTCATTATAGCTACGTCGAAAGTAATATACTGTAGTACCCCTAATAAATAGCTAAGTTTTGTATAGTTAGGAAAAATACAAATTATCTACGAATTTGTCATTTTTTTTTTTACTTTTCCTCCCAGTGTGTGTGTGTCTGCATCCTTCTTGCCAGCCTTGGGTACCTTTCCGGGTCCTGAGGGCCGCACCTGTGGTACCTTCATTTCCGAGGAGAATACCGATCCTCACCAACTTTGCCCGGTCTGCTGAGGACAACGTTGCGACGAATCTAATAAGTGTGTTGAATGCCGGGAGTGGTCTGCCTCCCAGTGGGAAAGGTACGGCCGTTGGCGAAAGAAGGCTAAGCGCAATGGTTCTCCTTCGAAGCAGAAGAAACCAAGGCTTCTTCTTTCGCCTCCTGACCTTCCTCCGAAGCTCGTGCTCAAACGGTTTCCTCCAGGGAACCATCGAGTTGTAGAGTAGGCTGATCACCCCCCGGACAACCTCAGTCCTTGAGAAATGGTGCTGCTTACCCTAGTGATGTGGCCTAGGCTCTCCCCCCAAGGGATTCCGTGTTTCTATTTCCTATATTACAGGTTTGGCTGTCCGAGTTTGCCCGTTCCTCCCTCCAAGGAGGCCCTGCTGTAGCTGTTTCATCAGGGCTCTGAGCTGCAGCGTCGGAGGTCGACCCCTTGACCTTGGTCAACGTGGTGGTGTCGTAGGTATCGTCTACTGCTCGGCCAGCAGACGCTGTTCTTGCTTCATCTTCTGCTGCCGAGGACTGATCTCCCTCTGATGAACATCTTTAGGGGGTGGAGCAAAGTTCAAGGCATGTCTCTCCTGCGAGTGTTCCCCTCTCTTGTTCGCGAGAAGGAACACTCATAGAGATTCTTCTTCGGAGGCCTGCTCCTGATCCTAATGTTCACCTTCGGCGCTTTGGAGGAACCTTCTCGTCCTGCCTCTGCTGGTTCCCAACCTCCTGCTTCTACGACTTGTCTGCTCACCAATGAACTCCAGTGTGCAACTCACCTTCAAGGGATCGTTTGCGATCCCCTCCTGAGGATGTACGCCCTTCAAGAGGTCACATTCCTCCTTCAGAACATCTTTCAGCTGTTCCTTGACCATCCGTTCGTCGATCGCTTGTTTGCCGATCTCCTACTCAGCGTTCGCCTACTTGTCAGGCTCCTGCTTAGCATTCGCATGCTCCTCAGGCTCCTGTTCATCTTCCTGCTGCTCGTCAGCCTGCAGTTCGTAGTTCGCCTGCTCATCGATACCCTGCCCACTGTCGGGATACTCCTATAGCTCGTTAATCGTCTGCTTGTCGGTGTTCGCTTGCTCGTCAGGCTCCTGCCCAGCGTTCGCCTGCTTGTCAGGTTCCTACCCAGCATTCGCCTGCTCATCAGACTCCTGCCTAGCGTTCGCCTGCTCGTCAGGCTCCTGGTCAGCGTTCGCCTACTCGTCAGGCCCCTACTCATAGACCTGCTGCTCGTCAATCTCCTACTCACCGTTCCTCTCCCATTGGTTCTTCTCCGACTCAACAAACTCAGGTTCGCCATTCGCCGACTCGCCGGTCTGTTGATTACATTTCTCCGTTGCTTGACCGTATGGTTTTTCCAGCATTGCATATGCTTCGGTCGCCTACGTGTCAACCCTGCCGTTCACCAAAGCAGCTTTCTCCTCACTGTTCTCCAATGGCTCGTCGATTGCCAACTCGTTGATTGTCGGTTCACCATCCATCCTCTCATCAGATGGCTGCAGTTGACCCTACGATTTTGCATCAACGCTCCCCAACACACAAGTGTTCAGCAGTACGGCAGTGTTCGCCAGCGATTCAGCAGCAGTGTTCGC
This sequence comes from Palaemon carinicauda, assembly GCF_036898095.1. Taxonomy (NCBI): domain Eukaryota; kingdom Metazoa; phylum Arthropoda; class Malacostraca; order Decapoda; family Palaemonidae; genus Palaemon; species Palaemon carinicauda. The sequence goes on along the minus strand of NC_090762.1, from coordinate 5,061,978 downwards.
CAGCGATTCGACGTCTTTCATCGCTCCAGCGTTCGGAAATGCTTCCACTTTTGATTGCACCTCAACGCTCTCCAACGCACCAGCGTTCGGCAATTCGTCAACGTTCTCCGACATCAGCGTTTGCCTGCGAAGGTAAGTAGCCACCATCAGCCACGCGAGGGTCGCCAACCATTGTCGACCTCTCAGCAGCAGGATTCGCGTAAAGGTAAGATCCTTGCCAGGTCTCCTCCACCGAGAACTTCGGTTATCTCTCCAAGGAAGGGCAAGGTTCCTTCTCATCATTGACCGTCGCCCTCATTTTTTCCACAAATATATAACAGCACGACCGCCAGGGAAGGAAGAAAGGGGCAAGCTGCAGGTTTTCAGAATCCTGAAGCTGTCGGCCTCACGGAAGGAACCAACATCGACGCTTCCGAAGTTTTCCTCTTCGGAGATGAAGACTCCTTGGAGAGACCCTTCGGCATTGTTCCCTTCAGTGGAACTCTTGGACAGCACCTCCATCAGCAAACAGCTGTGGTTCGGAGCATTAGTCAGGGCGGTATCATAGGCCTTCGGCCTGGTATTTTATTCTCTCATCCTGCGGAAGTTCCCGGAGTTCCCTTGGGCGACTCTGCCGTATCTGTAGACTCAAGACAAAAAACCACGGCTTATCTCCCCTGAAGAGGAAGAGAGGAGTACCAGATGCTATTACATCATCAAGGATTAAGCTGACTCCAATCAGAGCTTCAAGGGTAGGGGTTGACCATGCCATTCCATCTTCTCTTCGACCTCTTGCTGCCTCGTCACACCATCCGAGAGGTACTCGCAGGGAAGAGTCTTTTTCCGACTTCCCAACTGTGTCCAATGGAAGAAGCTCTACGAGAGGGCACTGTTACAGCTACGGAGCCCGTAGAGGTTCCTAGCCCTCTCTCTACTATTGTCCGTCGGAAGGTCATTTCACCAAGACCTTCAGTTTTGGAGACCTTTTTCCATCCTAATAGGGAGTCAAAATACTCCAAAACAATTTTGAAATCCTCGTCTTGGACTCCAAGATCCGCAAAGGGGTCAAGGCAATAATCAGCCAGCCGAATACCGACCTCGACCCTCCCTGAAACGAGATCTTGGCGGTGGATGATTATGACCATGCTGCTAGCCCAATATCGGACGGCAACCAGAGAGAGTCGAAACATGCTTTTTGGCAGATTCTGGCTTTTATGAGGGCCCTCAATGGGTTGTCAGACCTGGAGAGGGCTCCTCAAGAGGGGAAAGACAGTCCTGGATCGTGTCTTAGACACTCGGAAACCTCTGAAGTCCAGTGCGACTTTGTCCTGGGTCTGTATGTTGAAAAGTGCCCGGCATAAGGTTGCCTCCCAACTTGCCGAATTCTCTGCATCGTTCAGGCTCGTCTCCCAAGCTCCTCCCACGTCCGGGCGTCCAGCAGAGGAGGTATTATGAAGTTCTCGATGAGCCCTGCTCGACTCTTCCTCTCCACCACTTCCTTGAGGAGTTGACGAAGGGGGTCTCTCTAAGGAGGCTTTCCAGTTGTCAGGTTGCGTTCTCGGCCTCAGAGATTGTAAACCAAGAGAATGTGGCAAAGTACGCCATGCAGGCTACTTCATGGCTTGATCTTTGGTTGGGATCCATGGGAATCTTGGTTTGGACTGAGGAATTTTCCACAGAAAGTACCAAGAAGGGGATGGAGACCTTCCTTCTCTCGGGTACCCGTACCATTCAGTTTCTGGCCCACCAAGTGGTAAACTTGTGGGCCAACACCATCTTGAAATGCAGGGACACAGTAGCCAAGAGACTCCATCAACAGGTCCCCAATGTCGAGATCGCAAGGCTCTGGAACTCCTCTCTGGAGGGTTCCTCTTTATTCGAGCCCAAAGACGTAGAGCAGGCAACGAAGAGGTGAAGGAAGTCTCTCCAAGACACACTCCTCCATAGGGCCCTGACATCCCGGACCTATAGGATCTTCAGTAGGCAGACGTCTGGTTCCATTGCTTTCCAAAAGGAACTATTGAAGGTCCAGTAGCCTTCTACTTCGGGCCTCACTCATCCAAGCATCCTAATCCTCCTCCTTTTCAGGCTCCCAAACCTAGACCTCCAGCACCTAACCTTCCGAGGGATCTTTTGGCCAGTACTACGTTCAGTAAGGAACCCTCCTGGTTTGAGGCCCTGGAAAAGGCAGTGCGTCAGGCCATCACGGTTTTTTTTCCTCTGGAGCAGTCAACTACCAGCTCTCCGAGGATTCATTTGGAGAGGTCAGCCTCCCCTCCATCCAACTCCAGACATATGTTTATATTGTTAGGAAAAATACAAATTACTTCCAAATTTTCCATGTTTACAGTTTTGTGAATAGATAATTATTCTGTTTTGTTTTATATTGAACAATTATACATTTTACTTTGCAGTATGTTAGTCTTTCCGTGCTAAATGGGTATTTTCTTCTAGGAGGATCTCACTGTGACTGCAGAGCCTTTAGGCCTGTCCTATAAGAAAGTGCAATGTATGTACAATAGGATTTGCAGTAAAGGGTGATAACCTCAAACCCTAGGTTTTTATTTTTTTGAGTATCTGGTACCCATTGAAATGTAGGACCCCTAAGCTGGAGATGCAGTAAAGCAGATATTTCAGATCAGTCTAACAAGGGGTCTGACTGAGCAATTGGCTAAATGCTGATCATCATATGTAGTCTGCTCAGAAACTACATCAATTTAAGGTTTTCGTTTTATTGTTTAAAGTTTCCATTTTATAGTCAGAACTAGTACTATTTTTGTTTAGAGTATAATGTACTGTACAGTATATATGTGTACAAAGTCTACATTTATATATTATATGAATTTTTTAATAATTATATTTATTTTGATTAATTTTTTTCTCAATATTTTGGCAGTGATCTTAAGCAAGCGAGAACCAGGTTACTCCAACTCATACCTGATGCTAACCATGAAATTGACGTTGTGGAGCCAGCTCTCACACTTTACCTATCTCTCTTACGAGGAACAATTGAAGCTCCTGAAGGAGAACATTCTGGATGGAGTAAGATTCGTCATGCCATAAGATTTCGATGGACTCATTCCATGCAGGGAAACACCCCAGAGTAAGTTTACCAAAAGGGAAATGTTAGTTTTTTAAAAGTGGTTTTGTTCTGACACGAATTCAAACCCTTTCGCTCTTTACAGTGGATATTTTTTCGGTGAATGCAGAAAACTAGCCAAAAGACTTTTTAGCAAGGTGTAACTACCCACCAGTTGAGTGACGCCACTTTTTATTTTGGCTAGTAAGAGATCTGTCTCCCCTTAACATTTTGCTCCAGTGATTACAAACTGGTTAATTCTTTCTGCTTTTTCTTTTCAGAGTGAAAGTGTACTGTACTGAAGATTCAAACCATTGGGGTTTGTCCAGGTGTGGAAGGGCGCTCATGTGGATCCTACATGTCCGTGGTAGAGAAAACCCTCACAACCTGTGTCCTTCCCGCAGGGTCCATTCATGCACCCAGGAATATCCTTGTAATTTGTATATAGTGTGGCCAACCTTTCAATGGTAGAGATTTACTAGATGATGAAGGAAGAAGTCCAAGCGTCACTCTTCCCTGTCGGGTTCATCCTCGAAAGGGAAGAAACTCAGACTTCGTGTTTGTCGGCTCGCTCTTGCCATTCTGACTCTGCTCGACTGATTTCCTCTGGGGCCTTTTGGAGTAAGAGTGATGGCCCTTTGACCTCCAAACAACCTTACGAAGAGGGCTCTGTCACATGCCCTAGATAAGCGCCACCACCCTCGAGCATAGGGGATTTCTTACTGCTGATGCTTTGCAACAGTTGTAGCCTTCCATGGAGATTTTGGATTTACCCTCTAAGGAATGTCTTGTTGAGGCTCTGCAAGCAGGAACACAGTGGGAGCACACACTGCGGTCTCACAGGAACCTTCCGTGTCTGGCAGCAGTAGTCTCCGCACCTACTACTTCTCTTATTTGAGCTACTTCAGTAGTTAGGCAAGAGCAGATGTTGACGAGTACTTCTCGGAGTTTCCCGTCGGGGGATCCCTTCGAGTTGAACCCAGAAACTGACTGCAGCTAGGTTTCAACAGTTGCTTTTGATACCCAGTCTCAGTCTGAGTCTTCTCAGCAGGCTGAGGGTATGCTAAGTTTGCTTCCTCCTCTGTCAGCCGATGATCGCCCTGTCATGCCAACAAGTTTGACTCCCTTCTACTGATTGGTCCCCTCCCAGGGGACCTGGCAAGTAAGTACCGCACTCCTCCATGCCGCCATCAAGCTCTTCAAATCATAGCTTGTTAGAATAGGACAACAAAGGGGTTTGGCAGGGTTTGTCTCACCAGAAATGTTCGCCCTACCAGAAATGTTCACTTTGCCAACAATGTTCATTTGATGATGCAACTGAACAATGAACAGCAGGCAACTAGATCGAACAAAGCTAAGGAAGGGAATACAGGTAGTTGTCGACTTACGACTTCGATTTTACAACCATTTTTTCACTGTGATGACGTCACTAGTCTGTAGGAAATACTGTAGTACACGAATAGGACAACTATTTCCTAAGACAAAATATTTTTCTAGTATAAAAATTAATTAATGGTGTTAGTATTTTCTTTTATTGTTGATATACAGTATCCATTTTGAATAATAATATATTAAGTAAAGTTTTAACACCTGTTGAGTTCATACTGTACTGTATCATATGTTTGGTGACGTTATATTTCTGGAGAAGCTGTGAAAAACTAGCGGGCAAAGGCAAAATGATTGGTTTCCGTTTGATAGGCTTCCGATTAATGTTAGTTTACCCATAATTGAGATATCGAGCAATGATTCAAAGTATTTTATGGGTCTGTATCAGTAGTTATGAGTACTACGGAGCATAAAATTGACTCTACAACTAGGACAGAGTATCAAATTTTATGCGAGTTTCATTTTCTTTATTTCCTCTGATAGTACTGTTAATGGGAGGATACCTGGAGAGCATGTGGCAAGAGATGGAGTTTCCACAGGGCCGAACCTTGGTCAGTCTCTATCCTCCAAGCAGGATACCTTGTCCCATTCACACTTTCTCCCTCCCCGAATTTGCAGTCCAGCAATGATGAGCTCCTATTCATCCGGATCAGCAAAGAAGTAGGCCGTTTGGGCCAAAGTCTATATCATGCTAGAGGAGGACGCTCTCTTAGAGGTCCAGGATGGGTCTCCGGGCTTCTACAGTCAACTCTTACTTGTTGAGAAGGTGTCTGGAGGCTGGAGACTGGTCATATACCTCTCATCTCTGAATTAATTTGTTCAACTAACTCCGGTCCACCATTCATCAAGAAAGTATCAAAGGTTCGTCTTCAACAACAGGATATACCATTTCAAAGTGCTGTGCTTCGGCCTGTCCACGGCACCTCAGGTCTCCGCACTGGTTTTTTCCCTGGTGTTGACCTGGACTCACAAGAACGGCATTTGGCTACTTCGATATTTAGACGATTGGCTGATTTTTCCGGACTCGATAGAAATCCTTCTTCATCGTGACAAACTTCTCAAGTTTTTCCATGATATGGGGATTGTGGTAAATCGCGAGTAGTCCTCTATGTTCCCTACGCTGTAGTGGTTTGCGGACTTGGCTAAACGTAGCACATAGACTGCCTAGTGTCAGAATGCCGATCACACCCCAACTTTTCACTACACAAAAAATATGGTGGAATATCCAGAGATCTGGGCAAATAGTAAACAGTCAAGAAGAACTGGTCATGGGGCACCACCCCTTAATTTTATACTGGGCAAGGGAACCCAGCTAAAACCTCAGAATTTCCTAATATTATTCCTGAGTACATAGTTCTTCAGAACAATGGCATGGCTCTATGATTTAGGTAAGATTTCTTTCTTTATTTCAAGTTAGTTAGGAACATTAGGAGAGGAAGTAAAATTATACATTAAAAAAAAGTGGTGTCTGAGGAGGAAACAGGTTATGAAAAGATACGCTTACTCCTGTTTACAAAAATAAACAAAATTATTTCATTAATGAAGAAAATTAGTTGGTTGAAAATAACACTAATAATGTAAATTTACAAGTTCAATGGCAAAATTTATATTATAAGAAAAAAAAAACTAGTATCCCTATACACTTCAGGCCCACAATAACTAGACTAAAAAAGAATTTGGAAAAAAAAAATAAACCATTCACATGTTGGATACTCCCATATTAATACAAAGTCACCCGGAACGGGTTACAGTATCGAGTAAGCCACACATTAATAAAAAACATTTAAAATACAAAAGTCCTTCAAATTACCATCCTATCAGGTTCTAGATGCAAAACCTATACTGTAAGCATTAACATCACGACACAGCCTCTTTGGTAAAGATAAACATAAGAATGCTTTCAAATATGAGGACACACACAATAGTAACTACACAGGTGATGTGTTAAAAAAAGTTCCATGTTAAATGATATAGCCTCTTCCAGGCAGGCTTTAGTCACTCATAGTAAAGCAAACTACGATTACTCCTTTTAATTTTAAGGAAGACACTGGAATCGGGATTAATAAGGCCATTAAGTTTGTAACGTAGATTTTCTCACAAAAAAAAAACTCAAATCATATGATCACAACCGTGAAATCTTTATACGTCCTCATGATCTAAGCACCAGCACCTGTGTAAAAAGTGCAACTAAGGCCATTTTTCCAAGGGGGTTTTGACACTTGGTTGGCTTCATATCACAGGGTATACCTTCAGGAGGAGAGTCATGGAAGTCAGGTTTCACCGTCGAGTAGTTATAGACACGAATGAAAGTTGTAATCATCACAGACAACTCGCTTTCTTCTTTCTCAGCCATTGTTTGCTCCCACCCAAAACTCCGTTCAATATTCAGTAAACACCACCAGTAATTATGTAACAAAATGCAGTAATGAATCGTCAACACTATCAGCAAGGACAAACTGGGCACTTTCAAATTCTTCAACAGTGCCTTGTCGGCAGTATTCTCAGTCTTTCTAAATCTAAAACCTTATTTCTAAAACCCTACGGGGTGTAGGGATTGCTGCCAGCTACCTGGTAAAATAACAAAGAAAGGAATTTTGAGAATGATGGACAAGAGCTCAACAAGTTATAGAAAATATTAATAAAAAATCTGAAATAATTTTTATTTTTCCTAGCTATACTTTTTTCACAAAGCAGAACCTGGTATATCTCAAAATAGATATCGACACAAAGCTACGCAGTCTTTCCGTCCTTAGACAGAATAGACAAGACAAGTTACTAGCTTGACTGGCAGAAGCTACTTGGTCAAATGTCCTCGTTAGAGAGGCTGGTACCCAATGGCCATCTTCGTATCCGTTCTCTCTAGTGACAACTGAAGACCTTATGGTTAGCACAAAGACCCTCTGAACCTCTGGGTTCCGATAGGGTTAGAGCAAATGAGAGACCCGAGTTGGTGAGTGTCAGACACCAACCTCCTTAAGGGAGTAGACCTCTTTCCTCCCCCAAAATTGATGTTCTTTACAGATGCATCAAAAGAGGGGGGGGGGGGGGGCACTTATATGTTGCACCATACAGTCTCCGGATTGTGGTCCGAGTCCGAGCAACAGTGCCACATAAACCCTGGAAATGAGGGCAGCCTTTCTAGCCCTCAAATAATTCCACCAGTTCCTTTCAGAACACTCCGTGCTAATGAGCGACAACACCACACTAGTGGCTTATGTAAACAAACAAGGAAGTACTTTTTCACAGCCCATTTGACATCTAGCTCTGGAAATATTGAGATGGATGGAAGACAACTCAGTAGCCCTCTCAGACCGATTCCTTGCAGGTAAGAGGAATGTTCTGGCAGACAAAGTGAACAGGAAGACTCAGATAGGTGGCTCTGAGTGGTGTTTGAACCATCAGATTGCCAACAAAGTCCTGACTTTATGGGGTTTTCTAACAATAGACCTCTTTGCAATGTCCCTCAATTGGAAACATTCCAGTGTACTGCTTGCGAGTACCGGATCCCCAGGCCATCTGGCAGGATGGCTTCCAACATCTATGGGACAGGTTGGACTTTTATGTGTCCCCCCCCTGCCTAGTAGGACGACTCATAATCAAGGTAAGGGCATCGCAGGATCTCTTGATGACCCTCATAGCTCTGATGTGGCAGCAGGTATAGTAGTTCCCAGACCTTCTACATCTGCTCACAGAAGCTCCGAGAGGGCTACCACCTCTTCCCAAGATATTTACACAGCCATTCGCAGAGATATTTCACAAACCTGTGGCTTCGTTACGATTTCACACCTGGAAGTTATCCAGCGTCTCCTCTCAAAGAGAGGCTTTTTGCAACCAGTTGCGAAAAGGATGTCTGGGTACCTCCAAGATGTGGTTAGTGTTGTGAAAGAGGTATCACTCCTCTCAAAGACACTATCCCTGTCATAGTGGAGTATCTTTTATACCTCAGGGAGGAAAAACTCTGCTCGATCTCGGCAGTAAAAGGCTATCGCTCAGCCTTGAGCCTCGCCTTTAGATTGAAAGGAGTTAACATTTCCTCCTCTACAGAATTCTCACTCCTCTTATGGAGTTTAGAGTGCTGCTCTGAGTCAGAAGTTAGACCTCCTCCTTGTAACGTAGTACATGTACTACGAGCCCCGAAAGAAAAACCCTATGAATCTTTACATCATTCGTCAGATGGTGTCTTGACATTCAAGACGGTTTTTCTTCTAGCCTTGGCCTCGGCAAAAATTCAGTGAGCTATGAGGTCTATCGTACGATATCTCCCATTCAAGGGTATGGGGACAGGTGACACTCAGCTTCGTCCCTGAGTTTATTGCTAAAACCCAAAATCCAGCGGTAGCGGATCCTAGATTCGAGCCCATCCGGATTGAGAGTCTACGTTCTGTAACAGATAATCCAGATCAGCTGTTATTATGCTCTATTAGGGCACTGAGGACTTATCCCAAAAGAACCACAAGAGCTTGCCGACAGACTAACAGACTTTTCGTCAGCACGGGCAGGGTCAAGAGGCAAAAAATATGCAATACTATGTCCTTCTGGATTAGGCTAGTGAGAGAGCTCTCGTTCCAGACTTTAATCCTCAGACTAAAAGACCCAGAGCTCATGACGTCAGGGGCATTAAAAAAGAACTTCTATGTGGCAGGTATTACAGGCGGGCATGTGGAAGCTTCAAACAACCGTCACAGCCCACTACTTGCAAGACATAACACATAGGTAACATTATCCATAAGTCCTGTGCTGCACAAAACGTTGTCTAAAGCACCTCAGCTTCCGTGTAGGACGAGTAGCAGTTTGTTGAGGGCAGACGTTACCCGGTATAAGACTAGAATGAATATGCGAGTGACTGGCATTTTTATCTTTCACGTTCCACTCTCTTGGTGTTGAGCAACAGAGGAACTCTCCAAGCTGATCTCCTCTAACCGCAGGTGGGTACCATCGTCCCTTGTGTAACCTGATATACGTTTATATATTTGTTATGGCCCGATATCCCTGTAAGGTGGAATCTGGGAATGTCTAGGTTAAGTGTAGAGTTTAGCGCAAAATATTAGCTTACCTGGTCAAGTCACATTGCTGAGTTCTCACACATTCACTTGATTGCCCAGGCTGTTAAATCTCATACATTCTGAGAATTAGTGAAGTGACAGGGTGTATCTATTAAGCTCATGCAAAGCACAGACTAGCACCCCAGGTCAGGAACCAACCAGTTAGTTTTAGTACTTCCACCCACCTAAGGGTGAGTCTCCACTATAAAGAGGAAAAGGGTTTGTATTTGTGTTGGAACAAATTAGAGTTTTGGAAATAATTTGTTTTTTTCCCTAACTTGAGCTCTTTACACATACCTGACCAGCCATCATCTTACCCCCTAGAAAGTCCTGTCTGCAATTTGAAAAGCGGTGTCACTCAACCGGTGAGTGTGTGAGCAGGGCGACTAGTCTACCCCCTGCTACTCCCCCTCCCCATGCTAACATTAGCTTTCTAGAAGAACCTGTCATTGAGTCAAGTGTTGAAGGCTGGAGTCTGAAATGCCAAAGAACTTTATCTGCCCACTGTCTGTGGGATTATACCCACAAGTCCTGGAATACATTCTCACTGGAATCTGTGGTAGCTGCTCGTCAGATTGAGTAATGAGCCTTGTTACTTCATAAGACAAGAATTATCTCATTTAAGATAGCGGTAATGACGTAAGTCAAAGATAACATGTAAGAAGGTCTGGCCCCTATCCTTATTTCTTTTCTCTTGGGATACAGTAGTCGTGCTGTTATTTGCTGGATCAAATGTTGATGCAGATAGGCTTCCGCATCAAATAGTTTTTTATATAAGTTGATATAGAAGTATTTCTCCCATGATCCTTATGTTGGAGTGGATAGAACCGAATGTGGACAACCCCATTGCTTACTTGACCATGTATTGAGACATCATACCCTTTTAGGAAAGAGGTTCTTCATTGTCTGTTTGTCGCCAAACAGATACTTAGCTTATCACCTGAAATCATGTCTTTGGTGGTTTGAGGTGAACACTTTTGAACCTCCTCAGGTCAAAATGTTCGGCCGTGATTTTAAACCAGCCATCTTGGTCATATGCACTTACTCCCCTCTTTAGAATAAGTCTCCTATGAAAGGATGATGGTTTTTGTATGTGTAGGAACAAATAACAAAATTTAAAAGTACTGTAATTTGTATTTTTCCTAACTATATAAACCTGAGTCCTTTAAGTTTTACTTCCCACCTCAGCCACCCCCACAAGTCTTAGGTGAAAGTCAAAGTGTCTATTCAGTGTGCCATTGGTGGGGGTTACCGGGGCTTCTTGACCAACTGCCAGTAACTACTGACACCTTATTTAATTTTAACACCCGAATTCCAGCAATGCTGAAAACATACTCCTATTAAAGGACTAAAGTTTGTATAGCTAGGAAAAATACAAATAAGAGAAATTTGTGGTTATTTTAAATGCAAAATTACCTTAAGGACCGATCCTAATGTATGTGAAGGATTCATATTTGGTAAGCCTTAAGTATTGAAAATTAATGCAAGTGCTCCATTAGGAAGTTACTTTAAAATGAATGCCTTGTTGATAATATATTTTCAGTCCTATCAAAATATGTATCCCATCATCTGTTATGTGGGATTATCTTCGGGTACAAGTTGGGTATAGTCATTGAAGCTTGGTTGTAAGGAACAGTAGTCAATTGGTAGCATTTTATAAGACCACTCCTTTTTTTGTGCGGTCAATATGCTCAATTTGGGTATGAAACATTATTATTAGTGTAACTGTATTTGTGTTTGGTGATCATTGTGAGTGTCAGGTATAATACATCAACAATTTAGTAAATTTTTTTCCTATATTTATGTCTAAGAAGATTAATAAGTTACAGATTTGATGTATTATACATGTTCGTACAATTTCTGAGTTGTCTATGCCAAAAGACAATTTTGTATGTATAGAAACGATGTCATATTTATGAAAAATCCCATGATGATATTTGTTAGGATCTGTTCACATAAACTTCTCCAAGTGCCTCAGTTATCATCTCTTCCCTACCTGCTGTAACTGTCCATCTCAGTTCTTAGACCAAAAATTTGGTGGGTAGGGTCTCCGAAGTCTTGTAGGTTATTGGAATACCTTTTGTATTTTTCTATGAGCATTGTTTCTCATGGAAGTGTTATTTCCTGCACTTGGTCTGCACGTGCCAGTGCTTGGTGTGTATGTGTTGCCCTACCCCTTCCATCTCATCATCTTCCTTAAGTTAACAAGTGTGATACTGCATGGTTCCTTTCCTATCCATCTATGGAACTGACATACTACGCACCTACACTTCTGACTGCCGCTACTAATGTTCATCCAGTTTATGCCCGTTTTCTCCCTTCTGCCCTAATCTGCCCCCCTGTCAAAAGGATTATCAACATTGGCCAAATTTACAACCGAAATATGAGTAATACCTGGACTCTTGCCTACTCTCTCTCTCTGGAAATTTTGTTGACTTTATCCTGGTACCTATGTTTTAGTTTTGAGGCTTAATTCACATGGCCTTATGAAGGAGTCAGAGTTTTCCTTTTCCCTAAAGTATTTGGTGTTATTTACTAGATACTTTCCCATGCTGTCCAAAGGCTTAGTAATAGAGGGGAAAAAGGGCTATAGGGAGACAACAAAATTACAGTAAGATCTCTTTAAGGGGAAAGAGAGAGAGATGATATATTGTATTAGGCTGCTACCATATAAAACATTTAAGTACTGAAATATATTATATATATGCTATGGTATATACTGCACTAGTTGTGAGTTGACTAGCATTAGTTAATGTTTTGGATGCATGCTACTCAATTTTTTCAATTTTGGATATTCCCTTGTGGCTCTGATTAATTGAATAAACAAGGCAGTGATTTTGTGAGTAATTAGCTCATTGTAGGATTACAGAGAATTATTTTTGGTACCTGAATTATCACATCTTGCAGTGTTCATGTTAAAAAGAGTTTATTGGGAGTTTTATATTTTAGTACTGTACTATATTGGTATTATGATTTAGAAACTGGCTAATTTTAAACTTTATTTTGTTATTAGGTCACACTATGATGCTGTCTTTGAGCTTGTATCTATTCTTCAGAATGCAGCCTTTTGGTATATGAAACATGCTTCCAAAATTGCAGCCCAAGAAGAGTAAGTGTATCAAATACTGTATAGTTGTATCATGGTTTACCATTTTAATTCATTCTGGGAGTGAGCTCGCAACCTACAGTGCTCACATTCTAAAATACATTTTCCATAAGAAATATAGGAAATTCACTTAGTGCATTTTACAAGTCCATGAATACAATTGTTACAAAAGAAAAAAAATATTAAGATCATTAGAACTGATGTTCCTCTTGGCATCTTGACTAAAGTACTGATGGCTTCAAATTCTCTAGATTTTTATGTTTTGAATTTCTAATACTGTATCATTACATGGAACAGTTCGATCATAAATGATTAAAACATCCAATGTGAATAAATGAATATTAATACAGTTTGAAGTAATTGAGTACGGGAAACCTGGCTCTTGGGTAAAGGGTAGGAATATTAGTCCTCAAATATTATTTTAAGGTATATGTAATGTTCTATAAGAAATTTTAAGAGATTTAGTAGTAATCTCTTGAATTTTTAACCAATAAATATTAAAGAAAAAAGATTAGTAGGTACAGTAAATACTTTACAAGCAATGCTTTTCATGAGTAAAAATTAACTTCAACTTAAGCAATATTCTTACTTAAATTAAATATTTTGATCTGAGTATTGTAATGTCATATAAAACTATTCTTAAATTTTTCTTTGCAGTGTAAGTATGGATGAAGCAAAGATAGTTCATCGTAGCCTTCGTAGAGGAGCTGGTTTATTAAAGTATGCTCAAGATGAATGGGTCGACAAATTACTGGAAACTCCACCCGCTGGTAGTGATTCTGATCCCAGAGTTCACACTGCCTATCTCAATCAGTCAACTGCAGAAGCTCAAGAAGGTAGTGAATATTAAAGTCTTGTAATTTTTGTACTGTATTTATTTAACATAGCCAATCTTTTACTTTTGTGCAATTATGCATTCAGCAAATGTAAGCTGATAAGGTAGTATTAGAAAATCAAATCTTTGCTCAGACAGCCTGTATAATATATACAGTACAACGCTTCCGAAAGGCTAAAATCGCTTTCAAATCTTCGCTCAGACAGCCTTTATGATATATACAACACTTCCAGAAGGCTAAAATCACTCTCAAATCTTTGCTTAGACAACCTTTATAATATATACAACACTTCCAGAAGGCTAAAATCGCTTTCAAATCGTCGCACAGACTGCCTTTATAATATATACAACACTTCCAGAAGGCTGAAATCACTCTCAAATCTTTGCTCAGGCAGCCTTTATTTGTTTAGTTTTAATTTTATTATTCAGTAATACAGTAATGTTATTAAATTAATTCAAAATCAGCTCACTGATTAAAATAGCTTGTATTGCAGAATATGTCCTGAGGATTTAATCATGATCAAAATTAAAAATGGAACACATACAGTATTAATTTTTTGAAAATATGTTCATATAGCTTTTATTCAAAGTTGTGTCAACGTCTACCCTAAAATTCTTTTTACTTGCAAAATGCTTCCCCCTCTGGGAACCACTATCCCATCTGGTAGTTGATGATATGAGGTATTACTGTACCTCCTACTATTTGGTTCTCAAAGTTGAAAACCCAATCAGTAGTCTCTTGACATCACTGATCAGTTGGGAGGAGAGGCCCATGTATATGAATGTCAGGCAACTAAGAAAATGAATTTTATCATTAAAATTCTTTTCAGTATCATGATACTCACCTTGATGTTCATATTGCTGATTCACACACTGATGGAAGTGGGATAGTGAAGGAAAGATGGGAAAGTAACAATCTAGTTTATTAAATTTATGAACCATCCTAACCACAAGTAAATTTGCAATCATTCAAGTTGCCTTGTTGGATTCCAAACCCATAACATTAACTCAAATCTTAGACAATATAGTAAATAAAAGTGAACTTTCTCATTGAGAAAAGTAAAGGTATAACTTAATCAAAATTAACCGTAAATTCTTAATTACACCACATCTCTCACAGTTACCATATGTTATAGTACCCAGTAAATTTCTAATAAAAAAGTTTATTGTAGATAAAGCCATGCAAAAACTTATTATGTAAAGCACTGAGTTCCTGTCAACACCTTTCTAAAAATGTTTTTTATCTTCATAGTAATGTGAATTCTGTTGATATGCATCAGTATTATGCTCTCTTTCCCTCGGTCCAAAGATAGATTTAGTGTCAGGGTTGGTAACAAGGTTTTCTTCTGTTGTTGACTAGAATACGCTGCCATCTCAAATACGTGGGCTATCACATTTCCCCACTGTATCTGACCTAGTAAGGTAAAAAAGATGCATTTATTTGTCCTTACTGACTTGTCGTTGTTCAGCTAAAGAAAAGAACTCTAATTCTGTCCTTATTTTTTATCGCTATGTATGAGACTTTTTCCCGCTTCCTTTCCTCTACATTTCCAAATAAAAAAGTAAGGTGGAAAAAGGAAAGACAAGATTATGCCAGGAGTTCCACTTTGTAAATCAAATACAGATACTCGTCAACTTACAATCTGCGACTTAAGACTGATTGACTTTATGACCGCAACCATGACTGGTACCTGTGGTTAAGACATTCATCAATGTGAGAAATTTAGTTGAAAATCAACAAATGGAGCGTAATTTAAAAAAACAAAGTCCAAATATGAAATTTTGCATTTGTAATTGGCAAATAGTAATGTACAGTATTAAAAATTACCAAAGAACATGAATCAAGACGTAAGATTTAGTTCCAAATTTCCAAATACAGCATAATGTTAAAAAGTGCAGGTCAGAATGATAAATTTAGCATTAGAAATCAGCAAATAATACTGTACAGCACCTAATTAACAATTGCCAAAGAACGAAACTCAAAACATGAAATTTTGTATTAAAAATTGGTAAATAATACTGTATATGTTATGAAATTATGGCAATAATACTGTGTTTGATTATATGTGAGTATATTCTCAATGCCGTCGTCATTTTGAGATCAGGTGACAAAAAAAAAAAAAAAAAATATGTTAAAATAATGAGTAATTACTTTTGTTAAAATATACCTTAAATTGATAACAGAAAAGTAAAAAAATTATTACAGTACATGTAAGTTCAGTTAACATCAGAAATTAAGATTATTTTAGACATCTTTCAGTATGTTGTCAGCTAAAACTAGATGTCAACTGACGAAATCGAATGACCGTGTTTTAAGCCCTGTCTACTATCGAACATCGATTTAAGAAAATTATAAGTTTATTTTCTGTGTAGTACGTAATTGACACTTTTTAAGGAAATAAATATTTTTGTTTCTTCTGTTATATGTATGCTTTGTAAGGCATCTCTGAGAGAGAGAAGGAACACATTCATATAACTACCAATAATAATTAAAGCAATAAATTACCTGTATGAAAATTATATTCTATACTGTAACATATTTGTGCTAAAGTAATATTTATTATAAAGAAATTTTGAATAGATTAAGAAATTATATAAATGATACTCTTTGTTATTCGTATGTGCGTAGTTACGGTAATCAAGCAGGACGTGTGACACCCCCTGTTTCGGCCTCTAGGCACAGGGCCAGTGGCCGTGATCCAATGTCAGTGTCACAAGCCTCGGAGTCGGGCCTTGCTTACCTAGGTGGCCATGTTGCCCTTTGTGGCTAGGTGTTATCCCCCTTCATGGTAAGGGATCCTCCTTTAACCATATACCAAACTTTTGGGACAGGGCAGTCCCTATCAGCCTATTCATCCCTATGAAACACAGATTGGAGGTTGCTGGAGTCATCTCCTTTTCTCATGTACAAGAATAAGTAGATTGATACTTCCTGGGAAGTAAAAGAACCAATCGTTTTCGGTTCTAATGGGACTTCCGACCCACCAATCAGAGAGTCTCCCTATGTTAAAGAATGAAACGTTTGGATATGTGTAGTAACAGATAACGAATTTCAAAAGTAATTTGTATTTTCCTAGCTATACAAACCAGAGTCCATTAAAGTTAAACTTCCCACCTCAGCCTGAGCCGAAAGTTGAAAGTGAAGAGTTTCCGACATTGCTACTCGCCTGTTGTTAACTACCTGGTTAACAAGTTTAACGGCCGTTCCAGCTCTGCTTGAAGACCCATTCCGTTTTAAAGAACTCAGGTTTGTATAGCTAGAAAAGAACAAATGACTTTAAATTTATTTTTCTGCAGCTGTATTTCTGACCCAATGAGGGTTGTAATGTTTTAGTTTTACTGTTTGGGAATGATAAAGTTAGTCCAGCTGTTGTATGATTATACTGTACTCTTTTCAGTTACAATTGCTCGAGCCATCGAATTGAAACACAATGTTGGGTTGATTTCTGCACTTTCCAATGAAACATCGAAGTTATTTACCACAGCTGCTGATTCTATTGCTTCCCTAGATGAAAAGAGATTTGGTCACTGGAGAAATTATCTACGCTTGAAAGCAGCTCTGTATGCAACCTATGTAAGTTTTGAAGGATCTTATTGTTATTGTTCTTGTTATATAGTTTAGTGAGACCACTTAAGTCTCATTTTTAGTGATTTTTTTATTCTGACATCCAATTGCTTAGCCTTAAAAGATTTTGAATTTTCTCAAGACTTAACTCTTTATTCCAGGCGTACAATTATGCAGGTGAAAATATGCTGAACCAAGATAAATGTGGAGAAGCAATTCGATCTCTCCAGGAAGCTAAGAAATGTAAGTTACTACTTGAATTGCATAATACTAGCAGTGTACAATATCATCAATTCATTTCCAATTTTTTTAATGTTGCTTGTTGCAGCAGGTCATAGTTGAGTTATTTTTCATACCCTCAGTTTACCATTTAGGATCATCTATTAACCCTTTTACCCCCTGGCTATTTGGAAATTTCCAACCCTTAACCCCCAGGGGGTTATTTTTTTCCCAGCACATTTTGCAGTATATTTTTTTAAATTGCTCTAAAAGCCTTAATTTTTGTCATAGAGAGGTCAGGTTGGTCTCATTCTCTTGGAAAATGCCTGAATTTTCTCAAAAAATTATAAAAAATATGAAAAAAGAAAATTTTATTGCATTTTTTTGCAAGGACGTACCGGTACGTCCATGGGGGTAAAGGGATGGCTTTTGTGAAACGTACCAGTACGTCCTTTGGGGGTAAAAGGGTTAACTGACCTGCTTTTCCTTCTGTTTTGCTGGTTGGCCTTCTGTATTTCTGTCATCCACAAAAGGTTAAAGATTTTCTAAGTATTATGATTAATACATCTGGGGATAAAAACTTTATATATATAATTTATTTTATGGGTGGATAGGGTGTTATAGTCATACGTAGAAGTCAAAGGTCAGATTAGTGTGCAACCTTGGCCATAACTTTCAAGTTATATAAGATCATAATTTGTATGTTTACTACAGTAAGAAGCTGATATGCTGAGTTAGGTCAAGGTATTAAAGGTCAAATAGTAATCATAACTTTAGCCATGAATATTGACCTATGGGACATAGAGGATTCATTGTTGACATATGTGCTTCATTAAAGAATCCAATGCACAAGTAAAATCAAGGTCATATCTAGAGGCCAAAGTTCAAACTTAAATTTGTCAATAATGTAGAAAATTGTTTCAAAAAAGGGATTTTGACGTAGGAAAAATCTATTTCTGGGCGAGGGACCTGTGCCGCCCAGTGAATAAGCTCCATTTAGCACTTATTCCTAGGTAATTTACTGCTAAATATACCAGAGAAAAAAATGTAAAGGAGTGCTAGGTTAACTAGCTCGCTCACCTATTGGTGTCGGTATAAAATTGGGCGTATAATCCAGAGGTCCCGCACTATTTAGATTCATCCACGACAAAGACCCCAATAGAGGAGAGCCGTTCAACCTCACTCGGCACCACCAACTCTGCATCCGCTCAGAACCCAACTCCTTAGCACCCAAAGTTTGGGGACTCCAAGGGAGAGGAGCTGGGAGGGTTCACTGGGCGGCACAGGTCCCTCGCCCAGAAATAGATTTTTCCTACGTCAAAATCCCTTTTCTGGGCTCGAACCTGTGCCGCCCAGTGAATATATACAAGAGAAATGTCACCAAACTTGCAAAATAAAGGAAAAAACATAAGCGTAAGGGAAATACAAGTTGCTTTAATCAGAGATGAGTGCCAAAAACAATTATAAGGGTATCTTAAAAGGAACATAAATCCACTTGGTAGAACAACTGACAAATAAGGTAAGGTATAATAATGCCGTGAGTGATAATATATACAGATACTCAGGAGTTAAAAATTTACAAATATAATAACAGTATTCAGGTGCGAAACCAACGAATACAAATAGGGTATAAATGAGGCAGGTAAGGGGGAGAGATAACATGACAAGGAATTAACATGTGAGTTACCTGGGAGTAACTACGCTCCCTGCAGCTACTGTAGAAAATTTTAGGGCTTCCAAATGTTTAAGGTAGTGTTTCTTGAACACTGACGGTGATTTCCACCCTGTATACCTGGAAAGGTCCGTAAAATTCATGTGGTGAAAAAAGTTCACCGAAGTAGCAACCGCTCTGATATCATGTGCAAGAGGAAAAGAGTCAGGGCTAGCTTGTTTAATAAAATACAAAATTTGTTGCCTGATCCCTTTAATGGTAATGGTACCACCTTGTTCTCTAATGAATAGAGGCCCCGAGGAGTTAGAGGAGGTCCGGGATAAATAAGACCTAAGAGTAGTAACAGGGCACAGAGACGGATCTTGCGTGAGGGGAACAATTTTCCAGGAGGACCATCTGTTCTGAGGGTCTTCGTTCTTAGCCAAAAAGAATTTGTTAGGTGAAAGAAGGACCTCTCCCGAAGGAAGGAACTCAATATGACCCGGGTCTCTCGACAAGGCTGCCAGTTCAGAAATTCTTGCCCCGGAAGCCAAGCTCACCAGGAAAAGTGTTTTCCTGAGAAGGAGAATGTAATCACAAGAACTGTTAATGGTATCAGAAGCCAATTTGAGTACATCATTAAGGAACCAGGTCACCGGGGTAGGACGAGTAACCGGTTTCAGTCTGGCACAGGCTTTCGGAATTGAAGCTAACAAAGAGTCGGTTAAGTCTATGTTAAAACCCACTAGGAAGATCTTTTTCAAAGCAAATTTAATAGTGGTGATAGTATTGGCTGCCAGACCTGATTCTAATAAAGTTCTAAAGAAAAGTGACTGTAAGGTTCAAGTTCATACAGTGCACGTCTGAGTCTATCAAAAATTTTGCCAACTTTTTAACTGCAGAATCATATTGGCGGATGGTGGAATCCCGTTTATCTGATTCTAGGAACAGGGTGTTTTGAGGATCGATATTGGCACCATGCATGGCCGCAAACTTCATGAAGTCCATAAAGTTAGGGCGCTCTGAATGTTTGAGAAAGCGTACACAACGCGTGTTTGTACTATCTGAGACAGAACCGGATTGGGTATCGGGTGAGGATATAGTCTCAACTCTCGCAGGAGAGGATACCAGTTGCTCTTGGGCCAGTTGGGTGCGACCAAGGCTACTTGTCCCTTGAAGGATCTCAGTTTGTCTAGGACTTTCAGTAAAAGATTCACCGGGGGAAAGAGATAAATCCTTTCCCAGATGTCCCAATTCTGTGACATGGCGTCTGTGGCGTAAGCCTGAGGGTCTAGATTGGGAGCCACATATACTCTCAATTTGTGGTTGGATTCCGTGGCGAAGAGGTCCACTTGGAGACCGGGAACCCGAGAGAGAATCCACCGGAATGACTTTAGATCGAGTGACCATTCCGATTCTAAAGGGGAGGTCCGGGACAAGGCGTCTGCCACTACGTTCCGGACTCCCGCCAGGTGGACAGCTGAAAGATGCCAACGGTTCGAGGCTGCTAGGGAGAATATGGCTACTAGAACATGGTTCAGAGGCCCTGATTTTGACCCGCCTCTGTTGAGGCAGCGGACCACCACTTCGCTGTCGAGGACCAGACGAAGGTGTTGTCTCTTGGGTAGAGCGAGACGTTTCAGGGTTAGAAGAACTGCCATGGCCTCCAGCACATTGATGTGAAATTGGCGGAATAAGGGAGACCAAAGACCTTGAACTTTCCTGAGCTGAGAATAGCCGCCCCAACCTGATAGGGATGCGTCCGTGTGAATGATTAACTTCGGAGGCGGAAATCGAAGGGGAACTGACTTTGACAGATTGTTGGCTCTTGTCCAAGGAAGAAGTCTTTCCCGTAGAATGGGAGGAAGGCGGACTTTCCTGTCCCGGAGCTTCCGGTTCGCCCTCGAACGCCAGACACGATTGATATCTTTCAATTTTGCCTTCAGAAGTAGATCCGTCACTGAGGCAAATTGAAGGGACCCCAGAATCCTCTCTTGGAGTCGTCTGGAACTTACTTTGTCTTTGAGAAAGCGTTTGGTGTTCCTTGCCATCTCTAACCTTTTGGGTTTGGGAAGACACAGAGTATGAGATATAAGATCCCATTGCAGGCCGAGCCATTGGAACTTTGATTTCGGAAGAAGACGGGACTTCTTGAAGTTGATCTGGAAGCCTAGAGATTGAAGATATTGGATGACTCTGTGAGTGGCTTTTAGGCAATTTTGGGAGGTGTCTGACCAAATGAGCCAGTCGTCCAGATAGGCTACTACTTGAATCCCTTGATTTCTGAGTTCCTGAACAGCGACTAATGCTAACTTTGTGAAGATCCTTGGGGTGATGTTGAGCCCGAAAGGCATCACCTTGAAGGAGTAATTTTTGTCCCCTAGGCGGAAGCCTAGATACGGACGGAAGTGTCTCGCTATCGGGACGTGATAATAGGCGTCTGTAAGATCGATAGAGGTGGTGACGGCCCCACGGGGAAGTAAGGTCCGCACCTGCGAGACGGTAAGCATTCGAAACTTGTCGCATTGAATGGACAAGTTGAGAAGGGATAGGTCTAGAATCACTCTTCTCTTGTCTGAATCCTTCTTCGGGACACTGAACAGCCGACCCTGAAACTTCAGGTGTTTCGTTTCTTGTATGGCGTTCTTTTGTAACAGATCCTGGACAAATTCGACTAGGTCCGGAGTGGAATGTTGATGAAATTTGTTCGGAGGAGGAGGCCCTTGAATCCAACTCCACCCCAGTCCCTTGGAGATGATACTGAAAGCCCAGGGACTGAACCTCCATTTGTTGCGGAAGGCATAAAGCCTCCCCCCTACCTGCTGCACCTCAGTATTGGCTTGAGGAGTTGCCTCCACGTCCGCCTCGGAAGTTCTTTCCCTTGCGAAAGACTCTTCCTCTACCTCTGTTCTGGTTTGAACCACGGTGGTAGCCTCTACCTCTGTTATAACTCTGGGAAGAGCTATGAGCCTCATAAGACTGGTTAAAGGCAGGAGAAGTGGTGGAGGCACCGGAAAGCTGGCTCTTAGGGAGCAGAACGGTGACATAGTCGTCCGAAGGAGCCTGAGAGGTGGAAGGCTGTGCAGGAGCAACGGGAGATGGAGGAAGAGGCAGTCGGAAATTGGACGAACTACTCTGCTGTTGCCTGAACTGGGTGGAGGTATACGGGCGGAGCTTCTTCCTACCCCGGGCTTGGTAATTTGCGGGGTCATATTTCCGTTTAGGAGTCAAACCCCAACGGGCTTTAAGGCTCTGATTGACTCTAGTGGCCTCTGCCAAGACTTCCTCTACAAGATCCTCAGGGAAGAGATTTGAACCCCAGCAGGAGGACCGGATAAGCTTATTAGGCTCGTGCCTAATAGTCGCCTCAGCCAGGACGTGTTTGCGACACCTACGTTTAGCAATAGCGAAGTCATAAAGGTCGTAGTATAATGACTGCAACGTAGCCTTATTGAGGGACTTAAAGATACTCTCAGTATCATAAGTTAAGGCTATCGACTCCGTGGACGTGGCCAAGTTCAGAGTACGGCCAACACGTAGGCGAGAATCATACTCCTGTTTAATGAGGGATTCCGGGAGACGGGGAAGCCGCTCACTAAACATAACTGAAGCACAGTCCGCTGATAGCTTGCCAGAGGTAAAAGTGGTATGGACATTGTCCCAACACTCAATGCCAGAAGGAAGAAGGAGGGAGATCGGATCCACCTCTCGGATGGGAGGCAAGGGCTTCTCCTCCAGAGCATATTGGAAAGCAAGCTCTGCTACCTTATTGACGCATGGAGTCACGGTGTTTTTGTCCATTATGAACATTGTGAAGGAGCTCTTATAAGGCGTCAACATGGTGTTGGTGCAACCAATGTCATTCAGGAACCTAGCCCAAACAGATTGGGCTTGTTCTTTTGGGAAGATGACAGTCTCTTTGGGGACCTTATCTAACCGAACCAGAGCTTCCTCGGTAAGCCTGGCATAACCATGAAATGGAAATGCCAGACCAGGAGGAAAGAATTCAAAGTCCTCTAGAGGACGAGTGCCAAGACCTTCCAAAGTTAACATTCCGTCTGAGAACGGGGAATGAAGAGCCATGCGCCAAGGATTATTCTTGGTAAACGGCGGGAGCTTAGAGGCATCCGGGATGAGAGAGCTTTGGACTCGCTCCGGAGCACCTTGCTCTAATGCCCCAAGTCTCTGACCGATGTTAGAGAACATCGTGTCCATCTTGGCCTGCATTTCCGACACCAACTTAGCTTGCATCTCCGACACAATGCGAAGCATGGCTGATTCGGAAAGGCCCGGGCTAGGAGCAGGAGTGGCGGATTGTACTCCCAGGTCGTGAGACTTAGAGGAGGAGCCAGAAGCCTTAGATGACGGGTTTGTATTCAGCTTAGAACTATGGGAAGCCTTGTGAGGCTTACGAGCTTTAGGTAAGGTTCTAGATGTAGACTTATCCTTGGGGGGAACCGGATGTGATCGTTGAGACGAATCACGGTCCCCAGAAAAACCATGAAAGGAAGAGCGATCAGATGAAGAAGAAAGAGCGGGGCTGAGGATAGGAATCTCAGCGCCGGTAACACCTGCCTCACTTACCACCCTACCTGCATCCGGATCATCCAATATCATGGGTTCAACATCCAGGTTCATGGAAGCAACATTGTCTTCCAGATCTCCGGGGGCATCCGACGGATCTTGTTCTTGATCAATGAACCCCGCTATGGTGGCATCAATGTGGGCAATGATGGGAGCTGCAACATGCCTAGCCACAGCGGCTGAAGACTTGGCGTTAGGATAGATCATGGCACAATAGTCTTCGGATAGGACGTAAGGCTGCTTGGATTTCACGTTTCGGGCAAAACCACCAACCCACACTTTCAGTGTGGCCCGAGCCGCAGACTTTTGCTCCGGGGATGCCTGAAATAATAGTGGGAATTATAAAAGGGAAGACTCCCAGTGGTCCTTCAAGACCATAGAGATCTTACTAAATAGTGTATGTATACCAAAAAAAGGTAAAATAAATAAGAAGGCAACATAGCCAACGGGACTCACCGAGTCAGATCCAAGGGTGGTGATGAGGTCAAAACAGACCATACAGTTATCAGGGTGCCATACCACGATGTCCTCCAGCTGAACTCCGCAGAGGGCGTGAGACCGACATACGGTATGGCCACAAGGCTGATGAAGAACAGCCGCACAGGCCGTCGTCTGACAATGCACCATCTATAAAAAGAATAGTATATGAGAAACTGTAATTCTCTTAAGTAGGGGCGGGTCCGGAGGACCCGGGCCTAACATAAGTCTAACATAAGATTAGAGCTTAACTGTAATATTCTCAAGTAGGGGCGGGTCCGGAGGACCCGGGCCTAAACATAAGTCTAACTTGAGACTAAAGTATAGCTATCCATTCCGGTCGAGCCGGGAGCATAAAAAGGATGCAACAAAGAATTAAGACACATGGTGTCTGATTTCCCGGAGCGAGGTTAAGCCCCGGGCCGGGAAATAAAAGTATATCCATAAACCAATTCATATAGGAACTCCGGGATAGTGATCTGTCATATATAATCATATATAATCATAGGAACTGTTATAAATTAATAGGGGGGCGGAACTGTAGATAAGAACCGCCAACCGAACCCGGAGGGTTTCGTATAACATAATAAAAGTGTGATAAGTGAATATACAATAGGGTGCACCGGGATCCAACTCTGTTGACCGGTGGCCAACCAGTCTAGACAGAGACGAACCCGCCGGGACACCCGGAGGACAAAGTCCATAAACACTGAACTACCCCCTCTAAAAGGAGGGAAGGCAACGGTCCCCTAGGGGAGGGGGGGAGAGAAGCCTAGCCGCCCACCTAGCGAGAGGGGGAGCTTGGGGGAGGATCACGTGAAACGGAGCAGCAGGGCTACCAACTGACGATCCCCAACCAGACAGATCAAACGGAGTAATAGCACAAATATTCATTTTAATAGTAATAGCGTTGAAAAATTATATAAATATACACATAAAAAATTTAGGGCAAGGCATGCAACATAATAAATAAATCACAAAGGACACACCTGATGGCTTATAAAATAACATTGCCGCCTAGTAACGAAGGTCGGCAAGCCATACGATACGTAACTGATATCGGCCCTAAAAATGAACCACGAGGGTTCTAAACGCTAAATAATGAATATCCACAATAACAAATAAAATTTAATTAATAATAAAAATAATACACATAGTAACACCGCGAGTGAAACTAAAAGCTCTCAAAACAGGAGTACCAACTGTAAGCGGAATCAAGCAAGATCGATATGAACGAAGAGAATAAACTCCTATAATTTAAATATTAAACGATCTAGATTGCTCAAAACACAGCAAAACATAGCTTGGTACTTAACTTAGACGGTGTCTCCTGGGAAACCGATGAAGAAGCCATAATCCAAAGGAAAATCGCAAAAACACGAGAGCACAAACAAAAAGCGGGTTACCATAAAGGCGTGCTAAAAGGAGTTGGGTTCTGAGCGGATGCAGAGTTGGTGGTGCCGAGTGAGGTTGAACGGCTCTCCTCTATTGGGGTCTTTGTCGTGGATGAATCTAAATAGTGCGGGACCTCTGGATTATACGCCCAATTTTATACCGACACCAATAGGTGAGCGAGCTAGTTAACCTAGCACTCCTTTACATTTTTTTCTCTGGTATATTTAGCAGTAAATTACCTAGGAATAAGTGCTAAATGGAGCTTATTCACTGGGCGGCACAGGTTCGAGCCCAGAAACACTTTTTTGAGATTTCCTTTGTATAATGTACAAAATTTTTGTTTTATAAAAATCTAATTCTGTTTTCTTTGAATGCCACAATGCCAAATGAATTTATATTTCAGGTTATGAGTCTGCTTCTGAATTGTGCAAGGAATATGCTCAAACAAAAGGTCCTGGAACACAAGCAAAACCTGAACGACATCAGTTTTTCAGACGTGTGGCACCTATAGTTGCTAGAACACTTGAAAAATGTGAAAGAGAAAATGGGATGATGTAAGTTTTATTTATGTCGAGTATGAAGACACCTCTTTCTATAATTTCATGTAATTTAAGGATATTATTAGAGAATATATTCATAGCCCCATGTGGCCGCGGGAGCATAAAACAATTAGAATAGCGCCAACGTATCCCTGCGTGTCGTAAGAGGCGACTAAAAGGGACGGGACAAGGGGGCTGGGAACCCCCCTCTCCTGTATTATAATCCTGTGAGACATCAAAGAGGTGGAGCTGGGGGGAGAGTGACTGCTCCCCACACTCTAGTTTTGGGGTGTTTGAATGTCCGTGGATGTAGTACGATAGAGAGTAGATGTGAGATTGGAAGTATGTTTAGGAATACAGTAGAAGGATGGATATATTGGCTTAGTGTGAGACAAAGATAAAAGGGAAAGGTGAAGTGATGTTTGGTGAAATGTCTGGTAGAGTGTTTGGGATTGAAAGGGGAAGAGCAAGAGAAAGTGTTGCTTTATTGCTGAGTGAATGGATGACAGGTATAGTAGTGGAATGGAAGGAGATATCATCTAGGTTAATGTGGGTAAGGGTTAGGTTGGGTAGGGAATGTTGGGCTTTTGTCAGTGCATTTGGGCTAGGTTGTGAGAAAAGTGAAGAAGAGCGGAATGAGTTCTGGAATGAATTAACTAGGTGTGTAGAAGGACTGGGTAGAAGGAATTATGTAGTTGTCATGGGTGACTTAAATGCTAGAGTGGGCGCAGGAGAGGTAGAAGGTTTCATTGGGAAGTATGGCATACCAGGTGAAAATGAGAGTGGTGAGAGGCTGGTAGATATGTATTGATCAAGAGATGGTGATAAGTTCTAGTTGTTCCGTAACTGGAATACAAACCACGCTATTTAATAGGGGTATTACTTTCGGCGCAGCTGAAATGACGAGCCATTAAAATTTAACGAGGGTTTACTACCCACACCGCTAGTTAGGGGGGGGGGGGGTAGGGGAGGGTAGCTTGCTAAAACCCCCCCCCCCTCCCTCACACACACCTGTGCTTGACTTTACTTCACTTTACTTTACTTTTGGCTCGGAGCGAGAACGGTTGTTTCCTCTCTCTCTCCTCACCTATTTTGGACTGCCATTAATTTTTGTCTTTTTACTTTTTCTTATACTTGTAAATATATATATAATCATTCTTAATGTTTACGTATATATATGTGTATAGAAATGTAGTAAGTTTTCTTTTCAGTGTTTGTACTGTGTGTGTGATATACGACAACAACACTTGCGTAGTAGCAAGGCCAGCACAGTTCCACTTCGTGGGGAACGGCCTCTCCCTCGCTGGTCCATCGGTCTTCCCGTCGGCATATATCCGTTAACTCGGCCGCCGCAGGGGAATCGTCATCACTTGGACCCTCTTCATTCAACTAATGTCTTCGCCTTTTCCTCTTTTCCTACGGGAAACTTGGCGAAGGCAATGTGACCTTTTAAAGATTGACTACGGTCTCTCTCTTCTCGAGGTCGTTCGCCTTTACTACAACAACGTACTATTGCGGAAGCTCCTTTCCCGTGTGCGGGTTAGGTTGCTATTCCGTTTGTTTGTCTCAATTATTTTTAGTGATATCTAATTGTATTTTTACTTTCAGCTTTCTCCGTGGGGAACACTTAACTTCAGGGTGTCAGTGGTTCTCACTATTAGTGAATATTCTTTGATGTTTTGAATAATTATAATTCTGATTTTATTACAATTACTCCGCTCCCCCCCCCCCCCCTTTTCCCGTGGATGTCATCTGGGGAAGGAAGGGCGCATACTTAATTCTTATTTTATGTTATTCCCTCGGGGTTCCTCTTCGGAGTTCCTCCCTAGAGAATTTCTCTTAAATAATTATTTAATTTTATTTTCCCAGTTAACTATGCAGTTTTTCTTCGTTCGACTAAAGAGTGCCAACGAAGCAGAGCTGTGCTGTTCATGCCTGGGGAATCTGCTGTCACTGCCGTCCCTCAGAGGACGTCGTCGTGGGCGTCATCCCTTCTCTTAGAAGTACTCCCGTGACAACATGGCCAGCACTTCAGATCATCTTAGAACACTAAAGGAGGTTCGCCTCCAGGGGTTGGACAACTTCCCTTCCGAGGGAGGTTTCCTCCCCAGGTGTGAGGTTGTTTCTTCCTTCAGAGGGAGAACATCCCATACCTTAATAAATTCATCGCCTCCGACTACTGTTCCTGCCCTTCGGCCAGACTTCTCTCCCCCCTTGCTGAGTTTCTCTTCCTTCAGGGGTGGAGCACAGTCTTGGCAAGTCTCTTCTATGAAGTATTCACCTCTCTCGTTCGCGAGAGAGGCCACTCATAGAGACTCCTCTTCGGAGGATCGCTACTGCTAAGGTCAGCTTGCTAATCCACTGGCCCTAAGGGACGTCATCACGAGTGTCTTCAAGTCTCTTCTACGAAGTGTCACCTCTCTCGTTCGCGAGAGAGGCCACTCATAGAGACGCCTCTTTGGAGGATCGCTACCGATAAGGTCAGCCAGCTTGCTGATCCAACGGCCCTATGGGGCGTCATCACGAGTGTCTTCAAGTCTCTTCTATGAAGTAGTCACCTCTCTCGTTCGCGGGAGAGGCCTCTCATAGAGACACCTCCTCGGAGGATCAAGCAGACCTTCCAGTGACCTACCGATCTACCAGCGCAACCCTGTGCTGCAACGTAGTCCTTTGGACTTCGGTCCTGGACTCTAACACGGACCTCTTACGGTCTCATTGGTGGATGCTCGCCCTTCCAAAGGGCACATCCCAGTTCCTGATTGTCCTGCCAGCTGACCTACCGATCTACCAGCGCAACATTGCGCTGCAACGAAGGACTTCGGTCCTGGACTCTAAAGCAGACCTGTTTACAGTCTCCATGTGGGGATGCTCGCCCTTTTTTAAAGGGCACATCCCAGTTCCTGATTGTCCTGCCAGCTGACTCTCTAACCTACTAGCGCTACCTTCGCGTGCGCTCGCCGATCTTCTTACGCGCAAGCGCCGACGATCTTCCGTGCGCGGGTACCGATGGTTTCCCGCGCGCGCTCTTATATACGCGCGCAAGCGCCGACGATCTTCTTACACGCGCAAGCGCCGACGATCTTCTTACACGCGCAAGCACCGACGATCTTCTTATGCGCGCAAGCGCCGATGATCTTCCCCCGCGCGGGTACCGATGGTTTCCCGCACGCGCGCCAATAGTCTTGCGCGCACGCGCCGATAGTCTTCCGCCCGCGCGCCAACAATCTCGTACGCGCGCACTGATAGTCGCGCGCGCGTGCCAACAGTCTTGTACGCGCGCGAGTGCCCATGGTCTCCCGCGCACGTGTCGATGATTTTCCACGCGCGCTAGTGCCAACAAGCGCACGAGCGCCAACAAGGGCGCAAGCGCCAATGCTCTTGCGCACGCTTCATTGTCTGGCATGCGCGCGCGGCAACAGTTCCGGCCGACTTTCTTCCCCGCGCGAGCACCTAGGGTCTCCTGCACGCGCACCAACAGTATTGCGCGCATGCGTGCCGATTTTCCTCTGAGCGCGGGCGCCGATGGTATCCTGCACGTGCGCCAATAGTCTACCGGGCAAACACACCAACGGCCTTACACGCGGACGCGCTCCGACGGCCTTCGCGTGTGCGCGCTCCAATAATCTTGAGTGCAAGCACACAGCCTTCCGTGCACTCCGACGGTCTTCAACTTGCGTGTGCCGATGGTCTTCCGCACGCACGCGCCAACAATCTCCACGTAGTACTCTCACGCACGTGCCAATGCTCCCACTCTTGTGCAACCAGTCACGCTTTGGTGCATTCTAGGGAGAATGCACAAACTACACAGTACCTTACGGCGCGCCAGCGATCTTCCTCACTTTCCTGCGCAGTTACGGTCCCCGGATTCATACGTCAGCTCTTGCCAAAGAGTCAAGGCTCGCAGATCCAATGCACCAGCTCTTGTCTAAGAACCAGCGCTTGCCTGCTCTCCTGGCAGATATTAAGCACCAGCACCATCCTGTGTGCCATCGCTCCAGACTCACCTACACACTCGCGCAACTGTCAGTAAAAAGGAGTGAAACTTTTTGGACAGGTCACCATTGCCCCATTCCTCCCCGCAAGCACATAAACATTGCCACCGGGAAAAGAGGAATAAGGCTCCACAGAAGGATTAAAGATCCCGAAGATTCCATCCTACAAGGGAATCGAATCGGGGAATCCTTGGTCCCTGTCTCTTCTAAAGTTTCTTTTTTCCTTGACAGACCAGCGGCAGCAAACAGGAAAGCATCAACAGACTAATCTCTAGATCACTGTTTGCTGATGGCTAGTTCACAGTTTACTGATCGCTAGGTCACCGATCGCCATTTGCTAGCTCAATGCTGATCTATGACCTCTAGTCCCTCCAATGACTAACGATCTTCAATTGCTAGCATTTCCAATCATCGATTGCTAGTCATTATCCAGTCATCAGCTTGCTGATCACTAGATCACCGATGGGCAGCTCATCTTTCTTCGATCATCAAACTCAGCTCGCTGATCTCTGACCAGCCCATCTTCAGCTTGCTCATCTCTGACCAAACAGGGGGATCATAATCAGCTGGCTGATCTCAAACTCACCATTGGCGCACAGACCACCGATTCATGGTCTTCAGTTATTTGCCAGCAGTTCGTGACTCGAACTTACTAGCCAACTGCTTCCTGTAGTTCCTAGATCAGAAGTTATACAACATACTTCTCGCTACTGGCCGTTTGCCATCACGCTAAAGTGATCGGTAAACGTTCGACATCCCTCATCAACTGCTTGCCAACAGGGAACTACTTGCGAGCACTCTCCAACTGCACAGTATCCACGATACCCAACGGTTAAGCATTGATTAACATTCGCCAGATTAATTCTTTTTAAGGAATAGCTTCAGTCCCATCAGGGCGCGTGGTAAGGCTAAGCGTGGCCTTCCTTCTAAAGAAATTCTTTCTCAGAGAAGAATCCTTACACTGGATATCGCTCCTGTTCCTTTACGATACGAGTTAAGACTCCAGCGTCGACAATCTTCCATACAAAAGGATCACCAAGGAGCTGTCCCTTTGGGTAGATGTCCACTCCATGTTGGAGTTCGATCGAGGGTTAAGACCTCAGGTCTTCATTTGCACACTGGACCTTAAGGACACTTACTCCCAGGTCCAAACCATCCATCTAGGAAGGTTGGAAGATTCAGTCTAGACAAACAAGAAACACCAGTTCTAGGCACTGTGCTTTGGTCTTTCCATTACACCCATCCTGGTTTCACAGGATCGGCTTCCGTCTCCGCTCTCTCGGGACGACTGACTGACCTTAGCAGACTCAGTGGCAACCTTGCATTAACACTGGAATTTCTGAAGTCTTTTTACCAAGATCCAGTGATCAGGGTAAACCTACGGAATCTTCCCTACTTCCCTCCCAGGAGACTGGTGTATCTGGGAATGATTCTAAACACCAATCTCCACAAAATACTTCTCGGAACGAGAACGACTTCCATTCCAGGAGACTGGAGTTGGAAAGAAGAAAGGAGGGACCATAGAGCTGCACCACACGACCTCAGCCCTCTGGACAGAGCCCGAAGGTACCTTCACTTAGATCTCTTAAGAGATGAAGGCCAACATTCCTGTCCTTCAACAGCCTCATCGGTTCCTAACAGACCACTCAGTGATGTGATAGACGACACACCGCACACCACATAAGAGACTCACATTGACAAGCAAATAGGATCTGGCTTGTAGAATCTAACCATCTAATAGTATAAACACTAAGATGGGCCAAAGTCCGTTCAGTACCACTTTCAGCCCTCTTCATTCTAGACTGGAAGAACAGGCTCGCCGACAATCTGTGCACAGCATCTCAGATAGGTATACCGAATGGACTTTGGATCGCCATGTAGCCGACAAAGTCCCGACTTTACGAGGTCCTTCAACTAGGGGGTCTGTTCACAATGCCCCTGAACCTCAGGCTACCGTTGCTCACCAGCCCTAGACCCCAAGGCTCTCTGGCAACAACGGTGGGTACAACAATGACGTTTACGTCTCGTCCCTGTTTATCTGGAGAAGAGCACTCAACAAGGTTAGAACATCGGTCAACCTCTCAAGGACTCTCCTACCTCCGCTATGGCAGTATGCAGAAAGGTCTCCAAACCTTTTGCAGCTCTGGATAGAGCCTCCAAGAGAACCCTCTCCGCATATCAGACAACCCACTTCGACACCTACCACAAGCTATAGCTTTGCTATGAGTGTATGCCTGTAGACTACCCAATACCTCTTTGCGAAGAGGTTGTCTAGATACCTGAGGAGTTCCTCAGCATCAGTCTACCAGGCAGCATCACGTCTTGTGGGGTGGGCGTCATGGGAAAGTGTCTCTTCTCTCGATACCTCGATTCCAGCAATAGCGGAATCCTCAAGTATATGCAAGTGGAAAAGATCCCCTATTCAGTTTTGACAGGTAAAGATGATCACTCAACCTTGATCCTTCACCTTCATACTGAAAGAAAGGGACACCCTTTCATCGATAGACTTTTCCTAACTCATACGGACTTACTGCTTGCCTTTCCCCAGTCGGAATTGAGACCTTCCTCTCAGAACATAGTTCAATCTCCGATCCCTAAAGGGACCTCCTTGTGTTCCACTTCACCAGGCAACAAATTTCCTCCTGATTGAAGAACACAATGTTCTTACACACTCGGACAGCAACCATACGAGTTAAGGAACTTCATGGTCTCTCTTTCGACATCGCCCATTATTGAGAAGGGTGAAAGACACAGTTCAGTTTCGTCCCTGAGTATGTCACCAGACACAGTCTCCAGAGGTGACAGATCCTACACAAATCTCAACTAGGTCGATCCAGATCATCCGTTACTGTACCCAGGGTAAGGTATGAGACTTTACCTAAAGGAAACGGCAACAGCCTGCCCGGGTCCCTCCTCTTGTCAGCACCGAGAGAGACTAGAGGAGGATCGCCGAAACATCATCTCAACATGACGACTCACAGTGTCAGGGGCATAACTATGCCCCTGGTCCTTCTTAGCAGATTACTCTGTGACGCAGGTTTTACAAGAAAGGATGTGAATGCTCCAGGTGACTTTCACAACCTTCCTCCTGCAAGACGTAACCCACAGGAACTCAATACGATCTCTATCAGTCCAGTGGTGGCTGCACAACAGCTGGTTGTATACCTCAAGCTCCTTATTGGACAAGTAGCAGAAGGTTGAGGGCACTGTTACCCGGTTTTAGTCTGCGTGAATGAAAAGATTTGACTGGCTCTTATTCTTTTCTTCATCCTACCCTCTCGTGGGGTAAGCAGCATCCTCGGTTCTCTGCATAGCTGACCTCAAACTACTGCGGGTAAACCATGCTTCCTTGTGTTCCTAGTATTAAGACTAATACTGTTACGTCCCCATACCCTGACGAGGTGGTATTGGGAAAGTCCTAGGCTACAAGTTTCTATCTAAAGAACTTCAGAACAACTTCCTAGGATGAGTCACACGTCTTCATACCTTCACACACAGCTTGCGTAGGCCGCAGTCCTTACATAGCAAGGTTCTAGCGAGGTGCAGGGACTCCTTATTTCTTGGGTGCTTACACACTCAAATAACGAGCCCCCGGGCAAAGCCAAAAAGCCAGACTGGCAGGGACGTCCACCCTTCCTAATGGGTGAGTCACCCCTATTAAATAGCGTGGTTTGTATTCCAGGTACGGAACAAATGACAAATTCATAGATAATTTGTATTTTTCCTAACTATACAAACCTTAGCTATTTAATCAAACTTGCCCGCTAGCCCTATTCCCCTTGAAGTCCTACCTCCAAGCAAAGTGAGCTCAAGCACAGGTGTGTGTGATGGGGGGGGGGGGGGGTAGCAAGCTACCTTCCCCTACCCCCGTTAACTAGTGGTGTGGGTAGTAAACCCTCGTTGAATTTTAATGGCTCGTCATTTCAGCTGCGCCGAAAATTTACCCCTAATAAAAAGCTAAGGTTTGTATAGTTAGGAAAAATACAAATTATCTAAGAATTTGTCATCTTTTTCAAAAAGAAAGATAAAAACAAGTATACATGGGTAAGAGTGGCAAATGGAATAGTGGTAGAAAGGGCGTTAATGGATTATGTGTTGATAACTAAAAGAATGCTTGGAAGATTGAAAAATGTGCACGTGTTTAGGGGTATGGCTAACGGTATGTCTGATCATTTTTTGGTGGAAGGAAAATTAGTTGTAGCAAAAGAGTGGGAGAATAGAGTAGGTGGATGTAAAAGGGAGCTAGTGAGGGTTGAAGAGCTGATAAAACCGGGAGTAAGAAGTAAATATCAAGAAAGGTTGAAAATGTCATATGACGTAGTGAAAGTAAGAGAAACTGGTAATTTAGAGGATGAGTGGAAGTTAGTAAAAGAAAGTTTTGTTGGGATTGCAAGTGATGTATGTGGCAAGAAGTTTGTTGGAGGCAGCATGAGGAAGGGCAGTGAATGGTGGAATGAAGAAGTGAAGGTAAAAGTGGAAGAGAAAAAGAGGGCTTTTGAAGAATGGCTGCAGAGTAATAGTGTAGAGAAGTATGAAAGATATAGAGAGAAAAATGTGGAAGTAAAGTGCAAGGTAAGTGGGGTCAGGGATTGGGTCATTCATATGAACAGAATAAGAAGTTTTGGAAAGAAGTGAAGAGAGTAAGGAAGGCTGATTCAAGAATTGAAGAGAGAGTGAAAGATGGAAATGGGAGGTTGTTAAAAGGAGAGGAGACAAGGAAAAGGTGGGCGGAATATTTTGAAAGTTTAGTGAATGTTGAGGATAATAGGGAGGCAGATATAATTGCTGTTGCAGATGTTGAGGTGCCGGTGATGGGAGATGAGAATGAGAGAGAGATTACAAGAGAGGAAGTGAGGAGAGCACTAGATGACACGAGAGTAGGAAAAGCATCTGGTATGGATGGTGCGAGAGTGGAAATGTTGAAGGGAGGGGGTGTGACTGTACTTGAATGGTTGGTGAGATTGTTTAATGTGTGTTTTGTGTTGTCAATGGTACCAGTAGATTGGGTTTGTGCATATATTGTACCACTATATAAGGGTAAGGGATATGTACATGAGTGTTGTAATTCATGGGGTATTAGTTTGTTCAGTGTAGTTGGAAAAGTGTATGGTAGAGTACTGATTAATAGGATTAAGGATAAAACAGTGAATGCAATATTAGAAGTACAGGGTGGTTTTAGAAGAGGTAGGAGTTGTATGAATCAGATTTTTACAATTAGGTAGATATGCGAGAAATATTTAGCAAAAGGTAAGGAGGTGTATGTTGCGTTTATGGATCTGGAGAAAGCGTATGATAGAGTTGATAGGGAAGCAATGTGGAATGTGATGAGGTTATATGGTGTTGGTGGAAGGTTATTGCAAGCAGTGAAAAGTTTCTACAAAGGTAGTAAAGCATCTGTTAGGATAGGAAATGAAGTGAGTGATTGGTTTCCAGTGAGAGTGGGACTGAGATAGGGATGTGTGATGTCGCCGTGGTTGTTTAACTTGTATGTTGATGGAGTGGTGAGAGAGGTGAATGCTCGATTACTTGGACGAGGATTGAAACTGGTAGACGAGAATGACCATGAATGGGAGGTAAATCAGTTGTTGTTTGCGGATGGTACTGTACTCGTTGCAGACGAGGAAGAGAACCTTGGACGATTAGTGACAGAATTTGGAAGGGTGTGTGAGAGAAGGAAATTGAGAGTTAATGTGGGTAAGAGTAAGGTTATAAGATGTTCGGGAAGGGAAGGTGGTGCGAGGTTGAATGTCATGTTGAATGGAGAGTTAGTTGAGGAGGTGGATCAGTTTAAGTACTTGGGGTCTGTTGTTGCAGCAAATGGTGGAGTGGAAGCAGATGTATGTCAGAGAGTGAATGAAGGATCCAAAGTGTTGGGGGCAGTTAAGGGAGTAGTAAAAAATAGAGAGTTGGGCATGAATGTAAAGAGAGTTCTGTATGAGAAAGTGATTGTACCAACTGTGATGTATGGATCGGAGTTGTGGGAAATGAAAGTGACGGAGAGACAGAAATTGAATGTGTTTGAGATGAAGTGTCTAAGGAGTATGGCTGATGTATCTCGAGTAGATAGGGTTAGGAACGAAGTAGGAAGGGTGAGAACGGGTGTAAGAAATGAGTTAGCAGCTAGAGTGAATATGAGTGTGTTGAGGTGGTTTGGCCATGTTGAGAGAATGGAAAATGGTTGTCTGCTAAAGAAGGTGATGAATGCAAGAGTTGATGGGAGAAGTACAAGAGGAAGGCCAAGGTTTGGGTGGATGGATGGTGTGAAGAAAGCTCTGGGTGATAGGAGGATAGATATGAGAGAGGCAAGAGAGCGTGCTAGAAATAGGAATGAATGGCGAGCGATTGTGACGCAGTTCTAGTAGGCCCTGCTGCTTCTTCCGGTGCCTTAGATGACCGCGGAGGTAGCAGCAGTAGGGGATTCAGCGTTATGAAGCTTCATCTGTGGTGGATAACGGGGGAGGGTGGGCTGTGTCACTCTAGCAGTACCAGCCGAACTCGGTTGAGTCCCTTGTCAGGCTGGGAGGAACGTAGAGAGGAGAGGTCCCCTTTTTTGTTTCATTTGTTTGATGTTGGCTACCCTCCAAAATTGGGGGAAGTGCCTTGGTATATGTATGTATGTATATTCATATGTTACAAAGACAACATAATATACAGTATAGTTATTTCATACATATAAACTAATGATTAGTGGCTTTTCACTTCCTTTTTTTTTTAATTGCCACTTGAAATAAGCTTTGTACAGTTAGAAAAAGTAGGACATCTGTAGGAAAGAGAGACCCTAGAAATAAGCTTTGTATCTATCTATCTACCAAGGAGCTTCTCCCAATTTTTGGGGGTATCCGACATAAAAAAAATAGGGAACTTTTCTTTTCTTTGCTTCTCCCAGCCTGACAAGGGATTCAGCCAAGTTTGGTTGGTATTGCTGGAGTTCCACAGCCCACCCTCCCCTGTTATCTACCACAAAGGAAGCTTCATATGCTGAATCCCCTACTGCTGGTACCTTAGCAATCACCAAGGCAACCGGAGGAAGCAGCATATCCTATCAGAACTGCATCACAATTGCTCGCCATTCATTTCTATTTTCAAATATTTAACTTAGCCGGTGAATATATAGCTGCAACTCTGTTGCTCGACAGACAAACTCTACGGAAAAAACTCGCCAGCGATCGCTACACAGGTTGCGGGTGTGCCCAACAGCGCCATCTGTCGACCAGATACCCAGCTCTTATGTAAACAAAGACTCAATTTTCTCTCTGTCGAGGTGTCGACAAGACGTACCTTACTCGCTGTTGCTAAACTGGAGTTTTTCACATCTTATTGGTGAAGTACTATATTCTGGTTTTGAGCTTTCGCTGTGCAGGGTTTTTCTTCAAACAAATCCTTGAACTCTTTTTTGTAACGGATTCATTGTTGATGACTTAGATCGTTTTTGGAATTTTCCTTTGACCAATTCAAAATGGCTGACCCTTCACAAGTTCCCAAATTTAGGAAATGCAATGCTAGGGACTGTTCTAGGCGTCTTCCGAAGGCTTCTATCGACCCTCACACTGTTTGTTCCAATTGTCGGGGTAAAACCTGTCAATTGGAAGATCGGTGTGAGGAGTGCGTGGGCCTTTCGGAATTCGATTTTATCGAATTTGAAAAGTACACACGCAGGCTAGAGAGAGATAGAGTTAGGAGAAGTTCTTCTCGGTCTATTGATGTATCCTCTCCTCATGCCCCACAACCTATTCCTTCCCCTGTAGTGGTTGTTCCTAACCCCCCTCCTAGCACTCAGGAACCATCGATGGCTGACATGATGCGTGCCATCCAGGCTCTGGGTGAGAGAGTTGAGTCCCTTGCAAGTGACCGCAATCAGCTCATGGCGGATGTTAAGGAGCTTAAGTGCCAAAGTGCAGTGGGAAGTGCTAAAGTGCCAAGTGATAGTGTTGTGAACAGTGTTGCGCTTGAGGGTTCGTCTGTTCGTGCCTGTCGTCCTCCTAGTCCGGGACCTCTTGCAAGCTCCCAAGTCCAGGGGAGAAGCAATGTCGTACGACGCATGGGTTCGAGAGGCTTTAATCAGCGAACAGACGTTCCCTCCGTGGTATCGGGCGTATCTCCCCAAGATCGCTCCTACCTACCTAAGACGAGAGAGCCCATTTATACCTCGTCGTCTGAAGGTGTTTCTCGCAAGAAACTTTGGACCAAGGTCTCACGACCGTTAAAACGTAAATCGGTCCCTTCAGGACAAGTCCAACGTCCCGGTTGTAGCCACTGGGTCAGTTCGGACTCGTTGCCGTCATCCGATGACTGCTCACCGCCTAAGAGAGGCAAAGCGGTACCGCTTCAGACACTAACACCGTCTGTCGCCGCACCTGCTCCCGTAGACCCTAAATGGGCTTTACTGCAAGACATGCAGTCCAAGCTTACGTCTCTGATGCAGGACTTTCATGCGGAGAAGGTTGCTGCCGTACCAGCAGCGAGTGCAGTACCTAGCCTACAACCCTCCAAGCGATCGGTTGTGCGTCCTGTGGACGCTGAGGTAACCTTCTCACGTACACCAGTTGAGGGAGTTCCTCCACCGATGCGTTCCAGTGTGGGCTGCCAGCCGCATGTTGACGTTAAACGACGCACGGAGGTTGGTTTTGACGTTCTGGACGTTCAACAACCATCAGAGTTGCCTTGTTTTGACGCGGTGCGTCAACCTCCGCAACCCAGTGTGGTTTCCACTGCGCAACCCAGTCAGTCTAGACAGTCTCGGGTAGACGCTGTGCGTCCTCGCGCTACCATGGTTGTTGACAGCTCACAGACTGTGCAGCAGGTCCATGACGTTGCGTCCGGCTCAGTCACGCATGCACCAGTGCGACCGGACTCAGCGAACCAGCCGTTACCCACTCCGTTGCCGTTTCCTCATCAGTTTTCGGATGAGGAACTTTCTGATGATGATGTTGCTGCACATCAAGATGAACAACAATCAGAATTGGATGAGCCTAAGTCTACTCAACCCTCTTTGGACTTTAGAAAAGTTTTGGCTATTTTCAAAGAGCTGTTTCCTGACCAGTTTGTTTCTGTGGCTCCTCGTTCTCCGCCTTCAGAGTTTGTTTTAGGCATGCCTTCTACCGCACCTGCCTTTACTAGACTCGTCCTCGCACGCTCGTCCAAGAGAGCTTTGCGGGTGATAGGAGACTGGTTAGAGTCCAAGAAGAGTTTAGGGAAGACAGCATTTGCTTTTCCCCCTGCTAGACTCTCTTCTAGGTCGAGCGTCTGGTATGCCACGGGAGAAGTTCTCGGCTTGGGAGTTCCTGCCTCTGCCCAGGGCGACTTCTCAAGTCTTGTAGACTCTCCCCGCCGCCTTGCCATGAGACGCTCAAAGATTTGTTGGTCATCATCGGACCTGGACCACCTTTTGAAAGGAATCTTTAGGGCTTTTGAAGTCTTTAACTTCTTAGACTGGTGCCTAGGAGCCCTAAGCAGGAAGATCTCTTCGACAGATAAAGAGACTTCTTTGCTCATTATGTCCGTGATGGGTCCAATGAGCTTGCTGCCTCATTTGTGTCCGGAGTCCTGAAAAAGGGAATGCTCAGGACTGTGGAACTCGAGTCAGAAGAACATGCATATCAACTGCAAGGAGCTGTTGGCAGTACATCTGGCCTTGAAAAGCTTCAAGTCTCTCCGAGGCAAAGTGGTGGAAGTGAACTCAGACAACACCACTGCCTTGGCGTACATCTCCAAGCAAGGAGGGACCCACTCACTGACGTTGTACGAGATCGCAAGGGACCTGCTCATCTGGTCAAAAGGTCAAGACATCTCACTAGTAACGAGGTTCATCCAAGGCAACTTGAATGTCATAGCAGATTGTCTCAGTCGGAAAGGGCAAGTAATTCCAACAGAATGGATCCTCCACAAGGATGTATGCAAGAGACTTTGGGCCACTTGGGGCCAACCAACCATAGATCTCTTTGCAACCTCGCTGACCAAGAGGCTTCCAATCTATTGCTCCCCAGTCCCGGACCCAGCAGCAATACATATAGATGCCTTTCTCCTAGATTGGTCACATCTAGATCTCTACGCATTCCCACCGTTCAAGATTGTCAACAAGGTACTGCAGAAGTTCGCCTCTCACGAAGGGACAAGGTTGACGCTAGTTGCTCCCCTCTGGCCCGCGAGAGAATGGTTCACCGAGGTACTTCGATGGCTAGTAGACGTTCCCAGAAGTCTTCCTCTAAGGGTGGACCTTCTACGTCAGCCGCACGTAAAGAAGGTACACCAAAGCCTCCTCGCTCTTCGTCTGACTGCCTTCAGACTATCGAAAGACTCTCGAGAGCTAGAGGCTTTTCGAAGGAGGCAGCCAGTGCGATTGCTAGAGCAAGGAGAGCATCCACCATTAGAGTCTACCAATCGAAGTGGGAAGTCTTCCGAGACTGGTGCAAGTCAGTCTCTGTATCCTCGACCAGTACCTCTGTAGCTCAAATAGCTGACTTTCTCTTATACCTGAGAAAAGGACGATCCCTTTCAGCTCCCACTATCAAGGGCTACAGAAGCATGTTGGCGTCGGTCTTCCGGCATAGAGGCTTAGATCTTTCCAACAATAAAGATCTTCAAGACCTCCTTAAGTCTTTTGAGACCACTAAGGAGCGTCGTTTGGTTACACCTGGTTGGAATTTAGACGTGGTACTAAGATTCCTCATGTCAGACAGGTTTGAGCCGCTACAATCAGCCTCCCTGAAAGATCTCACTTTAAAGACACTTTTCCTGGTATGCTTAGCCTCAGCTAAAAGAGTCAGTGAGATTCATGCCTTCAGCAAGAACATCGGATTTTCGTCAGAAAAAGCCACATGTTCGCTACAACTTGATTTTCTAGCCAAAAATGAGCTGCCTTCTCGACCTTGGTCTAAATCGTTCGATATTCCCAGCTTATCGGAGATTGTAGGCAATGAACTAGAAAGAGTCTTATGCCCTGTGAGAGCTCTTAAGTTCTATTTAAAGCGCACTAAACCTTTACGAGGCCAATCTGAAGCTTTATGGTGTTCAGTTAAGAAACCATCTTTGCCTATGTCAAAGAATGCTTTATCCTACTTTATCAGACTGTTAATACGAGAAGCTCATTCACATCTGAGTGAGGAAGACCAAGCTTTGCTTAAGGTGAAGACGCACGAAGTTAGAGCTGTTGCAACTTCCGTGGCCTTTAAGCAAAATAGATCTCTGCGAAGTATAATGGACGCAACCTATTGGAGAAGCAAGTCAGTGTTCGCGTCTTTTTATCTAAAGGATGTCCAGTCTCTTTACGAGGACTGCTACACACTGGGACCATTCGTAGCAGCGAGTGCAGTAGTGGGTGAGGGCTCAACCACTACAATTCCCTAATTCCATACCCTTTTAATCTTTCTCTTGAAATGTTTTTAATGTTGTTTTTATGGGTTGTCCGGAAGGCTAAGAAGCCTTTCGCATCCTGGTTGATTTGGCGGGTGGTCAAAGTCATTTCTTGAGAGCGCCTAGATTAGGGGTTTGATGAGGTCCTGTTGTATGGGTTGCAACCCTTGATACTTCAGCTCCTAGGGGTCGATCAGCATCCTAAGAGGATCGCGAGGCTCCGTAAGGAAGACGTACTTAAAAGG
This sequence comes from Palaemon carinicauda, assembly GCF_036898095.1. NCBI lineage: Eukaryota > Metazoa > Arthropoda > Malacostraca > Decapoda > Palaemonidae > Palaemon > Palaemon carinicauda. The sequence goes on along the minus strand of NC_090762.1, from coordinate 5,020,535 downwards.
CAGAGTAATTGTTCAAGTCGACTTCCTTACCAGGTACCTATTTATTTTGTTTTTGTTATTTTGATAACTTCTAAAATGAAATAAAAAACTCTTAGCTCATAAAATGTAAACATATATTACTGGTCTCTACCCACCATCCTGGGTGTGAATCAGCTATATATTCACCGGCTAAGTTAAATATTTAAAAATGATATTTTAATTATAAAATAAATTTTTGAATATACTTACCCGGTGAATATATAAATTAAATGACCCTCCCTTCCTCCCCAATAGAGACGCAGTGGGACGAGGAGAAAATTGAGTCTTTGTTTACATAAGAGCTGGGTATCTGGTCGACAGATGGCGCTGTTGGGCACACCCGCAACCTGTGTAGCGATCGCTGGCGAGTTTTTTCCGTAGAGTTTGTCTGTCGAGCAACAGAGTTGCAGCTATATATTCACCGGGTAAGTATATTCAAAAATTTATTTTATAATTAAAATATCATTTTTAGTATGCTTTTTTGCCTCTCTCACATCTATCTTCCTATCACCTAGAACTTTGGTTGCTTCATCCATCTACCGAAATCTTGGCCTTCCTTTTGTACATCTCCCATCAACTCTTGCATTCATCATCATCTTCAGCAGACAGCCATTTTCCAATCTCTCTACATGGCCATACCACTTCAACACATTCATATCCACTTTAGTGTCTAATTCATTTCTTATACCTGTTCTCACCCTCACTACTTCGTTCCTAAACGTATCTAATCAAGATACACCACCCATACTCCTCAGACACTTCATCTCAAACACATTCAATTTTCTCTCTTACTTACATTCCCCACAACTTTGATCCATACATCACAGTTGGTGCAATCACTTTCTCATACAGAACTCTCTTTACATTCATTCCTAACCCTCTATTCTTTACCACTCCCTTCACTGGCCCCCAATACTTTGCATCCTTCATTCACTCTCTGACGTACATCTGCTTCCACTCCACATTTGGAGCAACATCAGACCCCAAGTATTTAAACTGATCTACTTCCAATAACTCTCCATTCAATATGACATTTAACTTAGCACCACCCTCCCTTCTCTTGCAATTCATAACATTACTCTTACCCCCATTAACTCTCAACTTCCTTCTCTTACACACCCTGCTAAACTCAGTCATTAATTGACCCAGCTTCTCCTACTTTGCAACCCATACAGCGTCATCCACAAACAACAACTGATTCACCTCCTACTCATGATCACTCATCTATCAGTTTCAATACTCGAGCATTCACCTCTCTCACAATTCTATCAACAAACAAATTGAACCATGGCAACACCACTCATCTTTGTTTCAGCACCACTCTCACTGGAAACCACTCCATTCCTTCATTTCCTAACCTAACACACGCTTTACTGCCTATGTATAAAGTTTTCATTGCTTCCAACAACCTTCCACCAAATCCATATAACCTCATCATATTCCACATAGATTCCCTATCAACTCTATCATAAGCTTTCTCTTGATCCATAAATGCAACATACACCTATCATTTTGCTAAATATTTCTCACATATCTGCCTAACTGTAAAAACCTGATCCATACATCCCCTAACTCTTCTAAAACCTCCCTATAGTTATAAGATTGAATCTTCTGTTTTATCCTTAATCCTATTAATTAGCACTCTACCATATACTTTTCCAACCACAATCAATTAACCAATAACCCTTGAATTACAACATTCATGCACATCTCCCATACTTTTGTCAAGTTAGAAAAATTAGGTATTATGGAGGAAAGAGAGAAGGGGCCCTCCATATGTATTTCTCATTAACAATTTTACAAAATTAGGAAATCCATTTGAATTTGGAGAAGGTATGCATGTATGTTTCCACCAAAATTAAGGACTTATGTATACAACGTTTGTGATTTGTATTTCAGAGACAGAACCTTAGAAAATATAGTGTTTAGATATATATAGTACCAAAGTAATTGTAGTAATATCATCAGGATGAAATAGTTTTAATGGAAATATGCTTTCTATATTTATATTTCCAGATATCATCAGAAAGTTCCTTATGACCCTCCTCAGTTGGAGCTACGAGCAACTTATGGACTGGTCGCACCCGATGATTACACCCTCCCTCCAGCTGCACCTCTTTGGTCACCAGTTACTTATGCTGCTTTTGATTTGACAAAGAATAATGCAGATGATCCAACTTCTAAGTCTGTAAGTACTGTAATGAGAGAAGTCTAGCCTTGCCCCCCAAAAAAAGATATTGTCTTACAGCCTCCTGGTGGAAGCAAATTATATTCATATATATCAGGAGTATAATATTAAAACATCTCTGTTAGATGTCACCCAGAAATCTGTATCAATTAAAGCACCTTAAAGATTTGTAAGTCAAATCACTCGTCCAAGGAATGCTGATACCAGAACCACACTCTTAACTAGATATTCTGTTCATTCTGTTTCTGTGACATTTTCACTGTATAATGATATGTTGTAGTTTTTTTTGTTTTTTTTTCAAGAGAACTGTATTATTTATTTGTCCTTTTACAGCTACAAGTATGATTGCTTTTTATTCTATAATGCTTATGCATAATATTATATCACCATTAGAACGTGTCCCATCAGAGGTGCGAGTTGCTCCTCCATACATTAAGAAGGGGGATCTGCGTCCTATAGACCCTAGACTGGGGCTACCAAAGATTACGGGTGAACGTAGGCTCTCTCCTATAAAAATTGTTTGTGAGAGAGGGTCAAAATCAACCCAAGAACCCTCACCACAATCATGAAAAATGACCCAAGAGCCATCACCAGAAATATGTAAATTGACCAAAGAGCCACCACCACAACCATGTCCAATTCCAGAGTACCTGGATGAGATGGAACTTCCTCTCTCTGAATATCATGTGTCTCCCTACCTCTCTTCCCTTTCCAGTGATGAGAAAGTTAGGCAGAAAAAAGACATTGCTTCAAAAAAGAAGAATAAATTGGTGCCATCGACAAGAGACTCCATATAGTCTCACAATAAGATATTTTCAAAGAGGGCAAGACTTGTCTCCCCTGAGCCCATGGAGACTTCCCATATTGCCAACTCACTGGGTCATGCTGAGGTGAGACCCTTCGAGTTTACCTCTACTGAGCCTGAAGAGGAGCCTTCTTCCTGAGGGTCTTAATTGACACTCCATAAGTCCCATTTTCTGGAAGGCAGACTTCCATTGACTCCTTATTCAGGAAAGCACACACTTTGCAGCACCACCTTTAGTTGCTATGGTTGTGTCAGTCCAGGAAGACCATCCAGAAACTAGAAATATAGGTGTCTATAACCAAAGACCCTCTGCGAGCACGGCTTGTTCCTCAAAGCTAATTCCTCCAATCTTTTTGAAACCGAGGAAATTCTAAATGATAGAGGAAGCTCATCCCTTTCCCGTTTCCTTAGACCTGGAAGTAGCGACCCTATCCCTGGGGATGTCACCAGATAAGCTCGCACAACAACCATCACTTTTTTTGGCCTCGGAGGCCATGAATATGGAGGTAGCAGCAATGTCAGTTTAGCAGGCTTCTTCTTGGTTGGACCACTGGTCTGGTACACTCATATTCTGCAGTATCTCAGAATTGGGTGGATTCCAAGATATGAAAGCCTTTTCAGGAGCAAAGGGAATGGAAATTTGGTACTTCAGATTGCATACCAGTGGAGAAACTTGGTACTGAAATGAAGGGACACTGTGGTCAACAAGTTCATCAGACATATGGTTTCAAGGACTCTGTCCGTACAAAATGCTTCACTGACACAGACTGTCTCTCTTTTCCTCCGGGACGAATTGGATATAGAAGTGGGACAAATTGGATGCAGAAGTGGCAAAATGGGAATAGGTGAGTCAGGTCTCCTTCTTCAGGAGAGCTGTCACCTTCAGACATTGTACTACAGCGCCTACTAAACGTAAGAACTCGCCCTACAGGCAGCCGCCTGTGTGAGAGAGTCAGACAAACAACAACTTTCAATTTAAGAAATCGACTGATCAGAACTAGCCCTTTCATTAAAGGCATCAAGGCAAACAAGAGCGAGATGGGTGAGGACCTTATTACGGGTAGCATTCCCCCCATGCCACTACCTGTGTGGTGATGCCTGTTTAGTTGGTGGACGAGGTGGCAATTCCACAAAGAAGAACCTTGGACAATGGAGGTTTTGTGTTGAACGATAGCTCCTGGAGCAAATGTTTTTATGTTGACCAGGCTGACATGAGTCTTTTTATAGTTTATATATGACATATCTGTTTTTGACGTTGTTATTAGTTTATATAGGACATATCTGTTTTGACGCTGTTACTGTTTTTAGAATGATATACTATTAATTTATTCTCATCATTTATTTATTTCCTTATTTCCTTTCCTCACTGGGCTATTTTTTCCTGTTGGAGCCCTTGGGCTTATAGCATCTTGCTTTTCCAACTAGGGTTGTAGCTTGGCTAGTAATAATAATAACTCTCTTCCTCCTGTCTGTCAAACTCCTACTCCTTTAGGAGGAGGTCAAAAATGTTAGATAAGAAAGTGGTCAAGAAGATCAAAGACTCTCCTTCAGGATTCTACAGCCATCTGTTCCAGGTTCAGAAGTTGTCAGTGGGTTGGAGACCAGTCATCAATCTGTTCCATCTGAATGATGTTGTTCTGCAAACAAAGTTCTAGATAGTGACCCCAAGTAATAAGACCTTTGTACTGTCCATAAACCTGAAAGACACAATGTATAGTACTTTTAAATTTTAATTCATCGGAATTCAGGGAAGTAACTTCAATTTGTTCGGGGAGCAAGAAAGTTCCAGTTTCATGTTCTCTGCTTCAGACTTTCCACAGCACCTTAAGTGTTTATGAGTGTTCTCACTGATTTCAACCTGGACTCACGTGATGGGAATATGACTTCTCCAATACCTAGATGTTGGCGGAGTCAGTCTCAAATTCTACTTTACAGGGACCTTCTCAAGTTTTGTCGGGATTGAGAAATCGGGTAAATCTTAAAGTCCTTTCTTACCCCATGTCAGAACCATGTCTACTTGGGATGTGTATAGACATAGGCCAAGGAAATGTTTTCCCATCACAAGACAGATTATTATTATTATTATTATTATTATTATTATTATTATTATTACTAGCTAAGCTACAACCCTAGTTGGAAAAGCAAGATGCTATAAGCCCAAGGGCTCCAACAGGGAAAAATAGCCCAGTGAGGAAAGGAAATAAGGAAATAAATAATCAATATAAAAAACAATGAGCAATTAAATTAAAATATTTTAAAAACTGTAACATCAAAACAGATATTTCATGTATAAACTATAAAAAGACTTATGTCAGCCAGTTCAACATGAAAATATTTGCTGCAAGTTTGAACTTTTGAAGTTCTACCAATTCAACTACCCAATTAGGAAGATCATTCCACAACTTGGTCACAGGTGAAATAAAACTTCCAGAATACACTGTAGTATTGGGCCTCATTATGGAGAAGGCTTGTCTATTAGAATTAACTGCATGCCTAGTATTACGAACAGGATAGAACTGTCCGGGAAGATCTGAATGCAGAGGATAACCAGAATTATGAAAAATCTAATGCAACATGCATAACGAGCTAATTGAATGATGGTGCCAGAGATTAATATCTTGATCAGGAATAAGAAATTTAATTGACCATAAGTTCCTGTCCAACAAATTAAGATGAGAATCAGTAGCTGAAGACCAGACAGGAGAACAATACTCAAAACAAGGTAGAATGAAAGAATTAAAAGACTTTTTTAGAATAGATTGATCACCAAAAATCTTTAAAGACTTGATAAGCCAATTTTTTGTACAATTGAAGAAGACACTGACCTAATGTGTTTCTAAAAAGTAAATTTGTTGTCGAGAACCACACCTAAAATTTTATGTCATACAGAGTTAAAGAAACATTATCAATGCTTAGATCCGGATGTTGAGAAACCACTGTCCTTGACCTACTTACAATCATACTTTGATTTTTGTTAGGATTCAACTTCATGCCCCAAAATTTGCACCATGCACTAATTTTAGCTAGATTTTTAAGAGATTTAGCAACCCTAGATCTACATTAAGGAGATGGAATTGAAGCAAAGAGTGTAGCATCATCTGCATATGCAACAAGCTTGTTTTCTTGGCCAAACCACATGTCATGTGTATATAGTATGAAAAGTAATGGGCCAAGAACACTACCCTAAGGAACACTAGATATCATATTCCTTTGTGATCCATTATTTAAAAATTCAATGATAATGCTAGGAAACAACCCACCCACTCTCAACTGCTTGAGTTTGAAAACAAGGGCTCCATGATTAGCACGGTCCAAGGTAGCACTAAAATCAAGGCTAATCATACGAACTTCCCGTCCACAATCAAGAAATTTCTGTACACCATTGGAGATTGTAAGAAGGGAATCACATGCTCCAAGGCCTTTACGAAAACCAAGATGCAAACTAGATAACAGATGATTACCTTCCACAAACCTATTCAGACGTTTTGCCAAGAGACGTTCAAATCCTTAAGGTAATATAGGAGTTATGGAAATTGGGCGGTAATCATTGGGACTTGAGCTACCACAAACACATTTACATAGTGGAGTAACATTATCAATTCTTCAAAAAGTGCTAATAGCTCCTCTTCTTACTAACTTGCACAAAATAACAGATAACTTTGGCGCTAAGAAATCTGTAGTCTTTCTGGAGAAACAAAGGAAAAATACCTTTGGGGTCCACACCTCCATAAGCATCAAGGTCCATCAAGAGAGCTTTAATTTAACAATTTTGAAAAGCTAAACTAGTTAGTTTAGCCTCAGGAAAACAGCAATGAGGAAGATCAAGTTTCTCATTACTAGTTAGTTTAGCCTCAGGAAAACAGCAATGAGGAAGATCAAGTTTCTCATTACTCTGCATACTGTCAAAAACGCACCAACCCAAAGGGTTGCCTTTTTCTTTGGACCGGGAGTGACTGAGCCATCTGGTTTAAGTAAAGGAGGAACTGTTGCATCCACACCAAAGAGCACAGATTTAAGGAAATTGTCCACCACTTATGTTCCTGGGTTGTACCAGAAAGGGTTTCTTTCATGGTTAAATTATATTCCTTTTCAGTTAAGCATAAACTCTCTGAGCATAATCTCTAAGCAGAGTACAGTATAGTTATTCTAAGTCAAATCTGATCTGTTTCCCTTCCAAAGATGATAGGCCTCTTGTTTCTCCAAATAAGCACTTTTACAATTATCATTGAACCATAGTTTGTCCTTCTCTTGGTACCTTAGCATGCGAGAAGGGAAACGCCTATCAATTATCTTGACTAGATTCTCATTCAAAGGGATAACATGATCAACAATACTATATAATTGTGACAAATTTAAGCTCAAACGATCACTTAAAATCCCATTCCAGTCTGCTTGAGATTTCATATAAATCTTACACGAGTATGATACATCAGGGACAGGCTGTTCTCAAACCACCAGTGGATGCTGGGTGGTAGTTGCCAGAACCTCGATAATTCCTCATGGGCTGTTGCTAGCTATTACCAGAATCTTACTCTTATGACAAAGAACATTAATTTCATAACACAGAGAATAGTTATACCAATAGTTCGCACAATTTAGTGTATGTTAAGTCAGAGGAAAACATTTCAGATATATGGTTAAATAATTCAGCAAAGAGAATATTCACCCATTTTCTTGAAAAATAAATTTTTTCGCATATGACTTAGTATCTCACATTACAATGAAGGGGTTTTTTGCAGTCAGAGATGTCCAACCTTTTTGACATATATTCAAAGAATAAAGGACTATTACACTTAATCAATGCATTATACAGTGCCCTTTATTTATGGTTATAAAGATATGTAGATTATACTGAATGTTAGCTTTCCATTATTTATAAAGTACCTTGTTTTTCATCCATTATTAATGATATCAAATGTTAAAAGTATTTTCAATCAGTATACTTTACACGTCCCAAAATTACTGATCAATTTGGTTTGTAGCCTAATGTAGGTGTCCTGTTCAACAAATGAAATGGAAAATTGTTGTTACCTAAGATAATGATTTAAGATTTGTTTATTTTATTAAAGTAATGTAATTTTATTTATATTTCCAACAGAAAGCTGCCCAGAAGGTTGAAGGAGACCTACCACCTGTAAAGGAGGCAGATATTCACCAGTCTAATAAAGACCACAAAAATGATAGTGGCTGTAGTGTGATGTAGCTTATTTTCTACTTACAAGGTAATTTTTTCTTGTATTTTGTGCATTCTTCATTACTGAAGCTATTGTTAACAGTTACTATGACATCGATTCATTCAACTCACACGGCGGAGCTGGTTCGAGTCTACCAATTAGGTCAAGCTCTGTGCTGTAGAACTTGAGGTAGGTATTAAAACCACAAATAGATTAGAAATAGCTAAATATGCTTGGTATGAGTTTGAACCTGCTTCCTGGCTGCTACCACTGAACCCCAATCTGACCCAATGCTGTATTTTGTGTGTTAATTGCTCTAGTTCCTTTACCATTTGTTGTTCCAGCATGTCTTCTATTTTATAAGTGTCTTTGTGTACCTCCGTTGTGATTCTTGTACATATTTTCTAATCTTCATGTTATATTTTATCACTAATGCATAATCGATTTGTCTTCAGGAAGGAGATGGTGGGCTTGGCTCTGTGCCCTGACATAATCTAAGCTTTATGGTTTCTGGTAATAACTATACATGTTTCCTAGTACAATAAAATTCAATAGTCTATCAATACTCACTGGTCAGTACTTTCCCAGTGTAGTGAGTTAGACTTACCTAGATAACAAAGTGTCACAGACTTGAAATTGATTGTGTCTGTACATCTTACCACAAGATTCTGGTAAACTTTTTTATTTCTATACCACCAAAAATGGCACTAGTGCAGTTTGAATTCTTCCTTGTGTCACTGATGCAAGCTATATATTCTGCCCTGTTGTATTGAATGTTCATTGTACATTTGCAAGAACATTTTTTCCATTGCAAAATACAAATCATTATCTTTTAATAGGGAGATGTTTTCACAGTGAGTTAGAACCGTTGTCAAAATCGTTTGACGTATGGTTGAAGGACCGGTGGAGGGAGTGGCCGAGAAGTCCTACCTCCCACCAATCAGACTATCCACACTGTGCTTTCAGCCACCAGCTACTATAGACGTGCTGCTTGCACTCTGCACGAACTTTTCATTTTCCTTAGGAAACTGAATGCTGGTCATTAGTTTTGATTACTTGTGATGGATGTGAAAGAAATACATACTTGCTGGGGAAAGGGTGTATGTTGCAACTGGTTTATGAATAATCCAGCTGTAGATCCACACTCTCTCTGTGCTTCTTGTAGAGATCCATGGATGTTGCAACTGGTTTATGAATAATCCAGCTGTAGATCCACACACCCTCTGTGCTTCTTGTAGTTATCCATGATTGCTCACAATCATCTCCTCGTGTTGAGTGCCGGTTATGGTCTCTTGTGCAATGGCAGCTTTATGCCCTGAAGACAAAGAAAAGACCTAATCCTTTGCCAGTGTCTATCTTGGCAATGCTAATGAAGACACCGTACTAGTCTTTTGCTTCTTCCGCTTCCTTAGTGTGTGCGTCAGCTGTTGCTGCCCCTATGCATATGACTCTGGTTCTGTGACCCGGGAGGGGAGTATGCATTAGGAGCAAGGAGCCCTCAGATCTGCATCAGTGGGCTTTTCAGGTTCTGGTGGTGTGTAGGGTTCCCCCAGTGTTTGCTGCACTCCTTCGGAGGCTGGATGCCCGAGAACTTCAAGTCATTCATTCATTCATTCGGAGGCTGGAATCTCCTCACCTGTCTCCATGCAGATCTTTGACAACTAATTTGGCCTAAGGAAGTCTTAGGCTTCCTTAGGACTTTCAGGTAGGCCCTCTATAACTTTTACGGAGTTAGTTGCTAAGACTACCTCTCCCAGGTTGTCCCAGTGCCAGTGTCTCCCATGGTAATACCAGTGGTGAAAGGCATGTGTGTGAGCCCTGTGGTATTCCTCCCTGAGCCCAAGAAGATTGTTAAGGCACTAGGAGTGACTCCTGTGCTGGCATAAAAAGTTCTGGCACCAGGAGAAGTCAATCCAGAGTTTAGGCATAAATCATCCTCAAGGCCAAAACTGCTTGTTGCCCTGTTCTCTGATCTGATCATCCCTGTGTTACCCACCCCTTCCCCTGTGCCTGTCACCCCAATGCTTGTGCTTGGGGTCCGAGGGCTGTTACCCCTGCTCCTTCTGTGGCTATGCCTGGTACCCCACCTTTTGCCGTGTCACAGGCCCCTCTGAGTGTGCTTTCCCTCTCCCTTGTGAAAGTGTACCTTAGTGCTGTGTCATGTCCTCTGTCAGTTGACTCTCCTTGCCTTATTGCCTTACCTTACCTTACCGAGACTTGAGGCAGAAGGTACGTCCTCCTCGCCCTATTGAGTCAGTATCTATGAAATTTTCTGCCATGGTCTCCCTCCACAGTGTTTCTTGGCTTGACCAGTTGTCAGGGGCAGTGACATACTTATTAAAGTCAACGGGGTTACCAACCAACCATGGAGTCTTTGGAGAGATTCTCTTCAAAACTCTTTAGTGCTGGAACCTGGCTGCACAGGACTCCCTGGTCCAGTGTGATGTTTCCTTCAAGGCCCCCAGTGCTTCAAAGAGACCAGCGGCGAAGCCTGCAAAATCGGGTGCAAGGAAGGGCCCAGGACCTGCTCCTAGGCCTTGATCGGCACTGCCTCATACCTCTCAGAAAGAGCCTGTGCTTTCACAGCATTTTTGAGGCCCCCAACTTGATTTCATCAGGAAAGGCAATAGTGGATTGAGGGGAGCTAGAGGGAAACGTTGATGCTGGTATTCCCTCCTCTCCTGCTGTCGAGAGTAGTTAAATGCCTGCCTTGCCATTGGGTAACCTGGCAGAGACACAGGGTCTGAACCTTTGGTAGTGAGTGATTTCGGGACAGTTACTTACCAACTAGTTTCAGAATTGTTGACCCCTGCCTGTCTCACTTATTGATAGAGTTCTCATCCGATTCTTCAACATCACGGAAATCTACAAGTCTCAGGGTTTCTACAGTTGGCTCTTCTTTGTGAAGTCAACTGGGCCTGGAGATCAATCATTGACCTCTCTCATGTGAAGTTTGTTTAAAAAACTAAGCTCTCTCTCTCTCTCTCTCTCTCTCTCTCTCTCTCTCTCTCTCTCTCTCTCTCTCTCTCTCTCTCTCTCTAAAAAAGGATATTCCTTATTTCCTTAAGATTTTATAGTATCATTCAGGTACTAGACATAGATTTATACTTTGCTTAAATCTAAATTCAATAGTAGGTCAAGTTTGAAATAGCATATCATTCGATTTTCTCAGCTGATCTTCAGTTTTAGTTGACAACATAACGTATATGGACTGAAAGAAGTCTAAAAAGATGAATGAAATCGCAAAAAATAAAGAGAATCAAAAGAGTTGAAAGATACATTGTAGATTTGTATTGGAGAGCAAAGTAAATGTACGAAAGGGATTTGGGAAGGAATTGGGAAAAAGATTAAGGACATAATAATAAGTGAAGGACAATAATAATGTGAAGGAGATATCATACTAATATGCATGATAGGTTATATCATTGAGGTAATTCTGTGAAAGTAAATGGTCATATCAGTGGGATAATATTGTGAAAGTGAATAGAAGTTGACGACAAACTACTGTACGCAGATTTGATCAGCTGATTTGAATGTAAACAATGCATGAGATTACAATTCAATATGTTTTTGATTATAAATATGATGCTAAAATATGAGTGTTACATGCATTATTATTGGATACAGTTAAGTGAAACGCCAGTTTAATCAAAATCTGGTTTATTTCAAATATAACTGTAATTTTGTACCACAGTAAATGTATATACACTGTACAGAGAGAACTAGAACCAGGTGGATGTAGAGATAGGTAGTGGCATACAGCGCTCCCAGTGTAAAGGAGCGCGAGCTGTTTGAAAACATCGCCCACCTTGTATTTATTGCAATTCTTATGAGAATTTTCATTTAATAGGTAGTGCATTACATTGTTCTTAGCCATCCCAATGCTGTTGCCAACTATTAGAATCAAATTCTTAATATTGGATAAATGATCATCACAAAGAATTTTTTTTTCCTTCTCCTTGGCCACAAAAAACCAAAACCACGAAGCAAGAAACCACGATTAACGAGGCCCAACTGTACTGTCGGGCCACTCAAAGGACCCAATAACTTTATTGCGGTAGTATCTCAACGGTTGGCTGGTGCCCTGAACCCACTCGCAGAGGATATATCTGCTAATGTATCTCGATAATTGACTGATCCTGGCCTCCTCAGAGAGACAGTTGCTGTAGGATCAAAATCTGATTTTTACATTACATGCGGTAATGCATAGTTAATACAGTTATTTTGGGGGAAAAATATTGTTCATTTAGTTAAAATATGAAAATGTTCGGGACTAGAGGTCCATATTATACAGATTTACCATGTATTCATGTGGAAAATATACAGACATTTTCATATACGAATTACTCGTGGATAACAAGAGTCAACTGTGTCCAGTTCTTTCTTAGAAAGAAAGGGTTTTCGAAGATATAGGAGATATCGGATTTCTTCAAGAAATCCTCCACAGCAGTCTGCTAAGCCAAGTGGGCAATCTTGTGTATATGGTGTCGGGGTAAGGACAACTCTCCAGTTTTAACCTCCAAAAGCGTTATAACGGACTTCCTGAATTTTCTCCGTATGGAAAAACCACTATCAGTGCTATCAGTAAAGGGCTACTGGGCAATGCTAGGTCAAGTATTTTCCCTGAAGGAAGTCGACTTGAAGGTCTACAGGGAGATCTCCATTATCATGTGAAGGTTTGAGCAGTCAGCCAAGAGAAGCTGTGAGATCCATGGTATCTCCCACCAGGTCTCACACACAGGGTTGGATGCAGATGACGTTAAGTTTCGTATCTAAACTTGTTGCTAAGACTTGGAACCCTACAGTTCATGATGAGCGGTTTGAGTCTTTCTCCATGTTATCCCTCAGTTCAGTTTCCAAATCTCTGGAAGATTTTCTGCTTTGCCCCTTCAAGACCATTAGAAGGTACATGAAATGAATGGCAAGCTGCAGGCTGACCATTCAGAACCTGTTCGTAGCCACAGGTGAGCATAAGTAGAAGATCAGGCGGAACACCATATCTTTTTAGTTGTAGGGAACAATCAGGAGAGCATGCGAGACTAGGGGTGGTGTGACCCCTACTACTATAAGGCTCACGAAATACGAGGGCCAAGGGCAATTCCCGTATTTTTGGAAAAAAGAATTGAGGATTTTACAACATATCATAGCAGTAATTCCTAGTTGGGAATTCTAAAGTGTGATTTTTTTATATTGTGGGTGTACTATGAAATGGGACGGGTAAATATTAATTAGCTATACACTTGTTAACCCAATTTTATTACATTTTCGAATAAATAAACACTAAACCAGTCGTAGTTGCTGTCATCGTAACAATTTTTTAAAGTGTTTGTTTACATGAAAGAAGTGTTGCCAAATGCTCCTGATCAAATGTTGGTAGGACAAGTGTTGAAAGCAGGAGTGTGAAAGAGGCAATCTTGTTCCTAAGCAATTACCTGTGGAAGGTTACTCAAGTCACTAGACACTTCCTTAGGGATGGTTATAGCTGCCCAACAAATGATCTAGATCATGTTCAGATTGTATCTGAACCTGAGCACGGAGTGAAAGTGTGTGAATGTCAAATACATAGTTTTTCTTTACTCTTTTGTCTCCTTCTTTAAAGTACACAATCTATCACCCAGGCTAGAGGAAGAGTACCAGGTTACTTACAGAAAAGTGGAGAGTTGGATTCTGTGAATCGGTCTATGCCGCGAGAGGATGAGGAGGTTAGAATAGACAAACCCATTACTCGGTTTAAGCCTAGTAGTATGGCACCTTCCTTTTCCAAGTTTCCCCCACTGAAGGGGTAGCATGAGGGAAGGTACATGTAGTTCTCGCTTCCCCCCTATATGTCCGAGAATGGATGAAGGAAGTGGGTTTTTTCTTGGAGTTTTCTCATGGTCAGTATTGGTAAGGTTTCTCCCCTCCTAACTGTGAGTCTCCTACTTAAAGGACAAGGGTTTGTATTTGTATCATAACAAATCACCAATATTTAGTAATTTGTATAATTTCCTATCTATACAAACCTGAGTCTTTTAAGGTTTACTTCCGACCTTTCCTCCCTACAAACATGAGGGCTGGTGCTTTCAAGAATGCTGAATTAGGCTATGCTGGAGAACAGGTTAATCCCCCTTCTCCCTCACACTCCCACCAATCTCCCACACAGGATGCTTCTCTTCCTACTTGAAGGATCAGATTTGTAGTTAGGATAAATGCAAATTACAACAAATCTGTGATCTCCTCCGTCCTCCCTAATGAGGGGGGGGGGGATGGTGGAAATTACTCCAACCTATTAATAATCATACAGTACAGGTATATTATTCCAAGCTGATTTCCCCTTGTAGGGGAATGTTTTTTTTCATTTGACCATGTACATTTCATCTTGAACAGGCCAGACCCAATCAGTCGCGTCATCCTTATGAAAGACAGAAGTCATTGCCTTTGTTCCTGAAAAGGACCAGGCAGACTGACTTATCCAGGGAAGAAAAAAAATTCATTTCAGTTATGGGGAGACTTCAGTCCCGCCAGGCAGTGAGTCTTTCTATTAAAGAATGATGGTTTGTATTTCGTATAGGAACAAATCATAAATGTTAAAAGAAATTTGTACTTTAAGTTAAATTACCTCCTCAACCAACCCTCTCAATCCTGAGAGAGGTCAAAGTAATAATAGTGCAACTGGGTGGGGGCTAGGGCTTTTTGCCCACTCTCTCCACCAGTCATCCATTCTTTTGTTAATTGACTAATGACTGTCCCAGCTAGTCCCTAAAGCATCCACCTATTAAAGGATTCAGGCTTGTATAGCTGGGAAAAATGCGAATTAATTTGAAAATTTGTAATATTTTTTTCGATGAAAAATTATGCAAGCTTTATTTTAGTAGGAGGATATACTGGTTTTATTTATTTTGTGGCTCACTTTAAGAGGGCAATTCAGTTATCTTTGACAATCTAGTCATGATTGTAACCTTAGGTATCTGGTTCCCAAATAATGGTCTTTATTTTAGCAAGTAATGGAATCTCTTTACAAGCCCAAGAGGTTGTGCAGGTTTACATTGATATATTTTGGAACAAACCATCTTTTTATGGTGTTACTTAAAACTAAAGTGCTATGTTCAGTGTAAATCTTGAATTGTATTTTATATTTTTCAATATTAAACTTAGCCGGTGATTATATAAGCTGCAACTCTGTTGCTCGACAGAAAACTCTACGTTCAAAATACGCCAGCGATCGCTATGCAGGTAGGGGGTGTACATCAACAGCGCCATCTGTCTAGCAGGTACTCAGTACTCAATGTAAACACAGAACCAATTTTCTCTCTGTCGGGCTACCGGCAAGACCTACTAATACGCTGTTACTAACTGGATTTGTTTTCACAACTATTTGGTGAAGTACACTATTCTAGTTTTGAGCTTTCGCTATGCAGGTGTTTTATCTTCATCTCAAAACTTGAACTCGTTTTGGATAGATTTAATTAGGGTGACAAAGAGAGTATGGACTCTCTTTCACTTTTAAATGGCCGACCCTTCCCTTAGACGGAAGTGTGTTTAGGTTTTTAGTAATTTTGCTTAACACGTTATAGGTAGTAGGTTGGCCAGGGCACCAGCCACCCGTTGAGATACTACTGCTAGAGAGTTATGGGGTCTTTTGACTGGCCAGACAGTACTACATTGGATCCTCCTCTCTGGTTACGGTTCATTATCCCTTTGCCTACATACACACTGAATAGTCTGGCATATTCTTTACATATTCTCCTCTATCCTCATACACCTGACAACACAGATTACCAAACAATTCTTCATCACCCAAGGGGTTACTGCACTGTACTTGTTCAGTGCCACTTTCCTCTTGGTAAGGGTAGAAGAGACTCTTTAGCTATGGTAAGCAGCTCTTCTAGGAGAAGGACACTCCAAAATCAAACCACTGCTCTCTAGTCTTGGGTAGTGCCATAGCCTCTGTACCATGGCCTTTCACTGTCTTGGGTTAGAGTTCTCTTGCTTGAGGGTACACTCGAGCACACTCTCCTATCTTATTTCTCTTCCTCTTGTTTTGTTAAAGTTTTTATAGTTTATATAGGAGTTATTTATTGTTGTTACTCTTCTTAGAATATTTTATTTTCCTTTTTTCCTTTCCGCACTGAGCTATTTTCCCTGTTGGAGCCCCTGGGCTTA
The DNA here is from genome assembly GCF_036898095.1 of Palaemon carinicauda. Lineage (NCBI taxonomy): Eukaryota > Metazoa > Arthropoda > Malacostraca > Decapoda > Palaemonidae > Palaemon > Palaemon carinicauda. Next base: position 5,004,208 of record NC_090762.1, on the reverse strand, counting down.
TAGCATACTGCTTTTCCAACTAGGGTTGTAGCTTAGTAAGTAATAATAATAATAATAATAATATATATTTTATATCTCTCCGCCTTTATTAGGCCTCTTCGATTAACTTTCCTTTTATTATAAACATATAAAAATAAATTTTTATGTTTTGTTTATATGCGACCTTTCCTGATAGAAGGCGGTCCTAACTTGGAACCGAAGTTAATCAACGTTGAGCCCGTTATATCGTATTTAGCCTTTAAAGAATTTAAAACTTTTTAAATTTAATGTTTTATGAAAGAATTTCTTTGATAGTCTTCGTACTGTTTTCAAAGATGAACTAACGTTTAGTTTTTTAGACTACGCAGTTGTTGACGTTCAGGACGTTCAACATGCGCTCTATCGTTACGATAGAGAGAGAGAGTGTATCACGGTTTCACTTTGCAGTAAGAGTAAATCGATTCTGACGTTTTGTTCATTCTTTCTTAGCTTTAATGTTTTAAATTCTAAATTAAAGGAACTTTTTATTGGAAAACCTTTCAGTTTTTTTTTTCCTTTAGTCAAATAACATGTTTTTTTGACGATATATAATTGGGCTCTTCTCTTAGGTGCGAAATCAAGAGAGAAAGAGAGAGAGAGATAGAGACGGAGGGAGAGAGAGGAGAGAAAACGTTCCGTTCAAGCGGGTAACGTTGCTCTCGTCCCTAGTCGCTGTACGGGGAAGAAGGTAAAACGTTTCTAGGGTTTTATTCTTGTCCCCAGGCTATGTGCGATGAGAGATTGTAAACGTAGTTTATTTGAACTAGTGTTTAGTCTCTTTCCCAGCCACTGAATTTTTTATCTTTATATATGTTTTCTGTTTTTTGCTAGTATTAATGAGCTGCATTATACGACTGATTTCGCAATTACTACCTTTTAATGAGGGTAGAATTGCGTGTTTCAGGCAGAAATCAGTAAAAGTTTCGATTTCAGTGAAATAAGTGCAAAACAGAAAATCGAAGTGATAAAGTGATATGCGCAAGTGTTACAGTGTTGCGTCCGAGGGTTCGTCTGTTCGTGCCTGTCGTTCACCTAGTCCGGGACCTCTTGCAAGCTCCCAAGCCCAGGGGAGAAGTAATGTCGAACGACTTATGGGTTCGTCAGGCCTTGATCAACGAACAGACGTTTCCCTCCGTGGTTTCGGGCGTATCTACCCAAGATCGCCCCACCCACACAAAGACGAGAGAGCCCATTTATTTCTCGTCTGCGGAAGAGGTTTCTCGTAAGAAACCATGGACCAAGGTCTCGCAGCTTATTAAGCGCAAGTCGGTCCCTTCCGCGCAAGTCCAACGGCCCAGTTGTAGCCACGGGGTCAGTTCGGACTCGCTGCAGTCTTCCGACGACTGCTCACCTCCTAAGAGAGGCAAAGCGGTACCGCATCAGGCAGTCACACCGTCTGTTGCCGCACCTGCTCCTGTAGACCCTAAGTGGTCTTTGCTGCAGACCATGCAGTCTCAGTTAACGTCATTGATGCGGGACTTTCGTGCGGAGAAGGTTGACACTGCACCAACCTCTAGCCTACAACCAACCACGGTTGTGCGTCCGGTGGACGCTGAGGCGACCTTCTGCCGCACTCCAGCTGAGAGAGTCCCGCCATCCATGCGTTCCAGTGTACCCTGCCAGCCGCATGTTGACGTTCAGTAACGCACGGAACCTTCCGTTGACGTTCGCGAGGTACAACAACAGTCTAAGTTGTTTTGTTTTGACGCGGTGCGTCAACCTCCGCATTCTAGAGTTGTTTTGACTGCTCAATATAGACAGTCAAAGCAGTCTCGAGTGAACACTGTATGTCCTCACGCACCTGTTGTGGTTGACAGTTCAGTTGTTGACAGTTCACAGACTGTCAAGCAGTTACATGACGTTGCCTTCTGGTCTGCTACTAATGCACCAGTGAGAGACTCACTGAGGTAACCTAGCTTTTATCGGACAAGGTTCCTGTAGATGAGAAAGTGCTGTTCTCCCTCCTACTGATATTCCCTTGAGGACTCTGTCATTTGGAGAGGAGCCTTAAGCTGCTTAGCCTCCTATGGACTTTAATTAAATCATGATGATTTTTTAAGGATCTTCGTCCGGATCTTGTAACTGCTGCTCCTCGTTCGCCTAAACGTCAGAACGTACACTAGGCCTAGCTACTTCGAAGCCGTTGTTTTTAAGCTAGTGCTCTCTCGCTCTCCTAGAGAGCGTTACGTTGGCTAGGCGACTGGTTTTTGCACCAGGAGGAGTTTTAGGGATACAGCCTTTGATTTCCCTTCTTTTAAACTGGCTTATAGAGCGAGAGTCTGATAGGACACGAGAGAAGTTCTCGGCTTGGGAGTTCATGCCTCTGCCCAGATAGACTTCTCAATTTTGGTAGACTCGCCCTGGCGCCTAGCCAGGAGACGCTCCAAGTTGTTTACAGGTCAACTTCTCAACTTTTGTCGAGCCTTTGAAGTTTTGCTGTACTATTATGTCACACATAACAAGGCTTTCAGGGATGGTAATTGGTTCCGCCTCAGTCGCTAACCCCGTCTGTTGCCACACCTGCTCCCGTAGACCCTAAATGGGCTTTGCTGCAAGACATGCAGTCCAAGCTTGCGTCCTTGATAGAGGACTTGAATGCGGAGAAGAACCTTCTGGCCAACAACCTTCCAACCGGTTGGTTGTGCGCCCTGTTGACGCTGAGGTAACCTACTCGCGTCTGCCAGTTGAGGTGGTTCCTCCTTCTGGCCAACAACCTTCCAACCGGTCGGTTGTTCGCCCTATTGACGCTGAGGTAACCTACTCGCGTCTGCCAGTTGAGGTGGTTCCTCCACCGATGCGACCCAGTGTGGGTTGCCAGTCGCACGTTGACGTTAAGCGACGCTCGGAGGTGGTTGTTGACGTTCAGGACGTTCAACAACCAGCAGAGGTGACTTGTTGTGACGCAGTGCGTCAACCTCAGCAACCCGGTAGGGTGTTGACTGCACAACCCAGACAGTCTAGACAGTTTCGGGTTGACGCTGTACTTCCTCGCGCACCCATGGTTGTTGACAGTTCACAGACTGTGCAGCAGTTCCATGATATTGCGTCCGGCTCCGTCACGCATCCACCAGTGCGACCGGATTCAGCGAGTCAGACGTTGCACACTCCGTTGCCGTTTCCTCATCAGTTTCGGATGAGGAACCCTCTGATGAGGACGTTGCTGAACAAGACGATCAGCCCCCAGCCCTGCTATCCATCCAGAAGATGCTGAAGAAGGAACGCTGCCCAGTCAGGCTGTGGATGAGTCTGGTAGGGACACTGTCATCCGTGGATCAATTTGTGTCACTAGGAAGACTACACCTCCGTCCTCTTCTATACCATCTAGCTTTTCACTGGAAAAAGGACAAGACGCTAGAAGCGGTCTCGATCCCGGTTTCCGGAAAGATAAAGTCTTGTCTGACATGGTGAAAGGACTATATCAACCTTAGAGAGGGTCTTCCCCTGACTGTTCAGACTCCCAACCACGTTCTCTTCTCGGACGCATCGGACGTAGGCTGGGGTGCGACATTAGACGGTCGGGAATGCTCGGGATTATGGAACTCGAGTCAAAGGACAATGCATTTCAACTGCAAGGAGCTACTGGCAGTAAGTCTGACCTGGAAAAGCTTCAGGTCTCTCCTTCAAGGCAAAGTGGTGGAGGTGAACTCGGACAACACCACGGCTTTGGCGTACATCTCCAAGCAAGGAGGGACCTACTCTCTGACATTGTACGAGATCGCAAGGGACCTCCTCACCTGGTCACAAGGTCTAGACATATCACTAGTAACGAGGTTCATCCAAGGCAACTTGATTGTCATGGCAGATTGTCTCAGTCGGAAGGGACAAATAATTCCAACAGAATGGACCCTCCACAAGGATGTATGCAAGATACTTTGGGCCACCTGGGGCCAGCCAACCATAGATCTCTTCGCAACCTCGATGACCAAGAGGCTCCCAATATTTTGCTCACCAATCCCGCACCCAGCAGCAGTTCATATAGATGCCTTTCTACTAGATTGGTCACATCTAGATCTATATGCATTCCCTCCGTTCAAGATTGTCAACAAGGTACTGCAGAAGTTCGCCTCTCACGAAGGGACAAGGTTGACGCTAGTTGCTTCCCTCTGGCCCGCGAGAGAATGGTTCACCGAGGTACTTCGATGGCTAGTAGACGTTCCCAGAACACTTCCCCTAAGGGTGGACCTTCTACGTCAGCCACGCGTAAAGAAGGTACACCAAGGCCTCCACGCTCTTCGTCTGACTGCCTTCAGACTATCGAAAGACTCTCGAGAGCTAGAGGCTTTTCGAAGGAGGCAACCAGAGCGATTGCTAGAGCAAGGAGAACATCCACCCTTAGAGTCTACCAATCGAAGTGGGAAATCTTCCGAAACTGGTGCAAGTCAGTAGCCGTATCCTCGACCAGTACCTCTGTAACTCAAATAGCTGACTTCCTCTTATATCTGAGGAAAGAACGATCTCTTTCAGCTCCCACTATCAAGGGTTACAGAAGCATGTTGGCATCAGTCTTCCGTCACAGAGGCTTAGATCTTTCCAACAATAAAGATCTACAGGACCTCCTTAAGTCTTTTGAGACCACGAAGGAGCGTCGTTTGGTTACACCTGGTTGGAATTTAGACGTGGTACTAAGATTCCTTATGTCAGACAGGTTCGAACCGCTACAATCAGCCTCCCTGAAAGATCTCACCTTAAGACTCTTTTCCTGGTATGCTTAGCCACAGCTAAAAGAGTCAGTGAGATTCATGCCTTCAGCGAGAACATCGGATTCTCATCCGAAACGGCTACATGTTCTACAACTTGGTTTTCTAGCCAAACACGAGCTGCCTTCTCGGCCTTGGCCAATGTCGTTCGATATTCCAAACTTATCGTATGGTTGGAAATGAACTAGAAAGAGTCTTATGTCCTGTAAGAGCTCTTAAGTTCTATTTAAAAACCTTTACGAGGCCGTCAGAAGCTTTATGGTGTTCAGTTAAGAAACCATCTTTGCCTATGTCAAAGAATGCTTTATCCTATTTTATCAGACTGTTAATACGAGAAGCTCATTCCCATCTGAATGAGGAAGACCAAGCTTTGCTGAAGGTAAGGACACACGAAGTTAGAGCTGTCGCAACTTCCGTGGCCTTTAAACAAAATAGATCTCTGCAAAGTATAATCGACGCAACCTATTGGAAAAGCAAGTCAGTGTTCGCGTCTTTTTATCTTAAGAATGTCCAGTCTCTTTACGAGAACTGCTACACTCTGGGACCATTCGTAGCAATGAGTGCAGTAGTGGGTGAGGGCTCAACCACTACAATTCCCTAATTCCATAACCTTTTTAATCTTTCTCTTGAAATGTTTTATTATTGATTTTGGGTTGTCCGGAAGGCTAAGAAGCCTTTCGCATCCTACTTGATTTGGCGGGTGGTCAAAGTCATTTCTTGAGAAGCGCCTAGATTAGAGGTTTTGATGAGGTCCTGTTGTATGGGTTGCAACCCTTGATACTTCAGATCCTAGGGGTCGCTCAGCATCCTAAGAGGATCGCGAGGCTCCGTAAGGAAGACGTACTTAAAAAGGCAGAGTAATTAATTGTTCAAGTCGACTTCCTTACCAGGTACTTATTTATTTTATGTTTGTTATTTTGAATAACTGCTAAAATGAAATACAAAATACTTAACTCATAATAATGTAAACAAGTAATGCTGGTCTCTACCCACCCCCCTGGGTGTGAATCAGCTTATATAATCACCGGCTAAGTTTAATATTGAAAAATGTTATTTTTATTAATAAAATAAATTTTTGAATATACTTACCCGGTGATTATATATTAAAGGACCCTCCCTTCCTCCCCAATAGAGACCCAGTGGACCGAGGAGAAAATTGGTTCTGTGTTTACATTGAGTACTGAGTACCTGCTAGACAGATGGCGCTGTTGATGTACACCCCCTACCTGCATAGCGATCGCTGGCGTATTTTGAACGTAGAGTTTTCTGTCGAGCAACAGAGTTGCAGCTTATATAATCACCGGGTAAGTATATTCAAAAATTTATTTTATTAATAAAAATAACATATTTTAATGAAAATTTTGGTAGAATTAATCTTCTATAACCCTTACTGTGCTTTTGAGTCTAATATTGATTATCCAAAGAACTTGAAGGAGGTTAATGTTGAATGGCATGTCTCCTCACTCATACAATTCAAGTACCGGACATGGTCGAGTGAGGTAAAAGTTTAATATCATGCTCTATGTAAATGCTGGGTCCAATCTTGACAGACTAACAGCCCTCAGAGCAGTAGGAGCTTTGCAAGTATATACATATATAAGCCCTAGGGTGGCCCTGACTTGGTGGATATACCTGTCTTTCAAGTTTAACTTTGTGGTAGACATGGGAAAATACTGGGATAAACATAGAATCTAGGTTTTTAGGATTTTTATTTTATAAGGGATTAATACACTTTTAGAAGGAGTGATGTATAAAGTTGAAAAAAGTTGTTTCTGTGCTAAGTTGTTGGATAATTAAACGAGTTATGAATGGAATGTGGAATAGGTTTTTACAAAATATATAGTACTAGTCCTGAGGTAACTGCCTCCTGGAGGAGGCCAGGATCAGCTAATTGTCAAGAAACCATAAGAGCTTAATCCTATTCTAGTGGACCAAAGTGGAGACCAGCTTCAATACTTGGAGAGTGGTAGGCATTCTGAAATACGGGGCTTTTAGCTTGTACACTACTCCTCCAAGAACTTAGTAGGCTACTTTCTGTTCAACTGATGTTTGGATATCGAGAAGTATGCATCCGTTTGGACCCCCTTTAGCATGACTTCTTCTCTGATGGCAGACTAGACAGTTGCCAACAATACTAAAGTGGGCATAAATTCTGCGAACTCAGTAGACGTAGAAGCCTTAAGAGAGGATTTAAAGCTAGGAGAATGGTCCAGAAAATGGCAAATGCCTTTCAACTGTGGGAAATGTCAAGTAATGCATATATGTTATAGTAACCCACAATCAGATTACTCACTGCAGGGTAATGAAATAGAAAGTGTGGACAAGGAGGATGATCTCGGTATTATTATTAGCAAGGGTTCGAAGTTCACCAAACAAAGTATAAAAACTGTAAAGAAAGTACAAAAACTATTAGATTACATAAAAAGACAATTCAATTCCAGAAACAGACACTGTACTACAGCTGTACACATCATTAGTAAGATCCCATCTAGAATACGGAGTCCAATTCTAGGCTCCAAATATTCAGAAGGATATAGATTGACTGGAAGTAAGTACAAGCTAGGGACACCAAACTAGTTCCATCACCAAGTCAATTTGGATGTAGACAGAGAATGGAACGTTTTAACTTATTTGATCTACAAACTTGACGACTAAGGGGACATTTAATAGAGGCTTTCAAAATTCTTAAAGGAATAAATGTAGATTATAACAAAGATCTCTCTCTCTCTCTCTCTCTCTCTCTCGTACCTTTACCACGCACCATGACACGTTCACGAGCTGGGTACGTTATTGTTTTGCATAAACTACCTTTTAAAGGTTTAAAGTCCACTCATGAATGGCAAAGGCAAGAGACAGTGACATTGCCCTAGCAAGCAAAATAATGCCCTAGAAACTGCACTCAAGACCCCTCTCCATCCAAGCTAGGACCAGGGATGGTCAGGCAATGGCTACTGATAACTCACGAGGTAGACCTATAGGCTCTCCCAAACTCCGTCTGGCGATCACGAGGCAGAAACGTTACCAAAAACTGTTTGTAAGTAGAGGTTGGTCGCAGTCTCACTATCCGTCTGATAGTTTTCCAGAACTTCAATGAATTTTATGTGGCAGAAGTATGTAGCAGCGTTATAAGATTCAACCAAGGACACTTGGTTCAGCATCAAACCAAGCAAAGGTAGTGGACTAATAATCACTTATATTGTTTCCCATTATTTCTTCCCAGAGTGGGATAGTTTTGGGCCCTGCATCACCTTCCCTCACTCTCTTGAGCGAGAGATCGTCCAGGAAAGGGGAAGGGCAGTACCCTTCGTCCCAGCTGACAGTACATGTGCCGAGTTTGGTATGTACAGTTAATCTTGTACCGAGACACCTCCCTGTTGTGGGTTGGTTCTTGGTACTGCGTTGTCTCATCCACATATGCAAGGAGAGATCGGTTGGAGCCGATATTTACGTAACTTTTATCAATATGTTTTCCTGGATTTCTTCTAAGATACCTTCTACTTTGATGCAAGGGCAGAAATGCAGTTCCCCCTCCTTGGAAACCTAGCCGCAGCAAAACCACCTTCTGTCAATGGAGTACTTGTGATGTCCAAGGAATGCAAATTTCCTTAGGTTCATGGTTTTGTTATAAAGAAAATTATCATAACATTTGCAGTTAATCTGTAAAACAACTGCATATCCTTGTCTTCTTCCATAAATCTATCCCCCAAACATGGTGGGTCAGCACATTTATCCATTTACTGTACATTAGAAGATAAGAGCCAAATATTAAAACAGTTGAAATAAGAGAGGCAGAAAGAATATTTCTGTATTATTTATGGCCGAAATAAATTGAAGGTGAATGAAATATTATTGAAGTTTTTCAAATTATTCATTTCCACAGGAATATTTAATGGGAGAAAAATTGAGATACAACACTTAGAAGTGGTAAAATATTAGCCTAGAGAAAGGATTAATCAGAATTTGTTGAGGCAATTTGCTCATGGAGGATGATTGGTTGTCTAAAAATCTTAATTCAGTAGTGTTACAAATTAGGGGGAGATGATAGATTTGAAATACTTGGAAAAGAAGAACCTAGTGTTTAGAAAGTACAAGTGTGTGCAAGGAAGAGAGCAATGGTTTATTCATTACCCTTTATGGTTTTTTCCTCCGTAACCACCCTCTATTCAAAGAAATTACTTGAATGTTTTAAAGATTATTGACATATACAATGTTTATAAATTTATTTGTTGTTTGTTAGTCTCAATTCAGCTTTTTTTCTTTCAGGTTTCAGCAATATCTTAATGAAACTGAAATGTGAAGGCACCATCATCCTTGAAAAAAAAAATAATGTACATTGGGCTTTTAGGACATACACATATTTGTGACAGTAATACTACTACTGTACTCTGTTACTGGTGAGTGTAAGTATCATAAGCATCACTTTTACTTTTATTAAATGCAACTACCGTTTTCCAAAATGTATAGATAAATATTTATGTGGCATTTAATACTACATAGGTGGAGAGGCAAGAAATAGGATAATTTGTACATCTATTTGTTCATGCAAGTGAATACATAAGGATACTTTATGACAATTCCTCATAGATATAATACATACATTATGTAGCTTATCATATATATCGGCAAAGATTTTTGAAGAGATATTTGTGTATCGTGATTGATCAGTAGGATGAATAGTACAGTAGTTTTAAGAGTTAATTACATTTTAGAAATTTATCATCCCTTATATGCAACATAACGATCCCTCAACATAGATATTTTTTAGACTTACTGCAGATAAATTTTTTTAAGAGCAGCTTCTGTAAGTTTGTGATCTTTTTATATTTTTGAACACTAATATATGTGTATGCAAAAAGAACTTATTTCCTAGCTTAAAGCATCCATAGTTTCATTCTACAGAGAAAATTAATAGGTTTGAGTAAAGGCAGTTCAGTAATGAGCCAAGCAGAAGTCCATACTTCTGTCAGCCTTCACAAACATAAAAGGAAATCTACTCGTGATTTGCATCATGGATTTTGTTTATATTGCATAGAAAGGAAATCAACTTGTGATATGCATCATAGGTTTTGTTTATATTGCATAGCTTTTATTATAATATTCTTCACAGGAAAATTAATCATATCTTTAACTGGTCATCATGTTATTGCTGATTATTTACTGTACAGTTTAATTATGGCAATAGCCATAAAAATTTTGTGAAATTATAGCACATCATATGTCTTTCAGTGGCCTCTGTGTATGGTACTTGATAAAATAGTTAACCAGAAGCCACCACGTAACTCAAACTTAAAAAGGAAATTTTTAAATAAAATTGAAGGAACAGTGTTGCTCAAAAACACTAAAACTGATAATGTTGTGTAAAGTATAAGGCGAAAGATGCTGCCCAGAGATGCGACTTGTCTGATTAAGTTGTGGGGGAACTAATAACTGTTAGAGAACTTGGATTTAATAAACTTGGATTTAATAAACTTATATAATTAGGGAAGATAGTTGCAGTACTCATAAGCTGACTCATGGCACACAAAAATGGGGATTTGGCCTTGGAGTTTTAAGTCAGAATGAACAGATAATTTCTTTGATACATTCCCTTTGAAAAGTTAATTTAAGCAGGGAATACTTCCAATATGAGGGAAATATTCCAAATAGGAATGATTAAAAATAGTTTATAAATAGTGATTGAAATAGATTTAAGTGCATTAAACTGAAAATTATCTTTAAAGGCAAGTATCATGAAATTAAGACCGTAAAATGTTACACCACGGATTTGAACTTTCACCATTATAACAATTATGAAAGGAGGGAAAATAAACTACAAATGAAGCAGTCTTGCACAGAATACACATAACTAAATTTTGGATTCCATAACAATTTACTTACAACATTAAAATTTTTTAAAGGAAGAGCAATAGAATGGGGGCAAGCTAAAAGCATCATGAAGACAAATTTAGAATACTTAAAAATGAGGAGGAAAATGTGAATAAAAGAACAGAATTCCGTAGTGTACTTCAGGCAGTGTGGAAGTTAACTGATGCTATGCCATTTACCACCACAGTACATCAAATTCCAGGCATAAAACTACAATGATTATAAGGAGTAAAAAGTTTGGTCAGAAGTAGATCATGTCTGTAATGATTAGCGATTTAAAATGGTTGCCATTAGTCCTTCATTATAGAATGATAGGAAATTAAATAAGAAGGCAATAAATAGACCTTTCCTTATGAAAACTATAGTTGTGATCTGAACGGTGAAACTAGGGTTAAATTTTTAGGCTCTGAGGAAATAGGAAGGTGTAATTCAATTTGTTTATGGAAGCCAGAGAAAAATTTTTGTTGGAAGGATTTGAGTTGGCATGTTTATTAGAAGATGATCAGCTACTGGTATAAATTGTAGATTGCAAATTAATATATATAATCTATCTAATAAAAATGTATATATCTGCTCTCTATATTTCTTTTAAACATGAGTCACTACAGATTTCATACAAGGCCAAAGAAGAATTTTATAATCTGTCATTTTTTTCTTGATACAGGATAAGCAAATTATTTATTGAGGTCACAGGAAGAGTAGTGTATTTTTTTGGGTTGAAATGTTAGCCAGAGTATGTAAAAGAGAGAAATGTTGAATGGAAATTTAAAATACATTTTGTATGGCGAGTAGCCGTGAAACTTTGTTTATATGCTAGTCATTTCCAAAATTTTTCCAAGCGATCATACTCTTATTGCAGGAGGTTGTTAGTACCGGTATTTAACTTTATCCTTAAAAAAATATGGTCTCGTTTGCCAAAAGGAAATTGTATTGTTCTAATGTATGTTAAATATTGTTGTGTTCCTCATTGTTACTCTTTTCTTATTTTTGAAAAGCTAAAACTTTCTATACTTTTTTTTATCATTCTGATTTTTTATTGCATACTGTATTGTTATATTTTTCAAATATAAATTTTCAAATGTAATAAATTTTAGGGCTCTTATAATGTTTTTATATTTGAATGAAAACATTGTAAATATTATTATGAACTAAAAATATTTTAGGCCATAATAGCATAATAGGCAGAGTTTGTATTTGGTGCTATTGGTAATAGCTGATTTATTCACTTATTTTTACTTAGCAATATATATAAGTAGATATTTTATGCTAAAGAAACAATGATTACATGGGAGATAGTTAGTCTTTCATGTGTTCTCTTGTTACTCGTTAATTTATTTTGATTGATCTGGATGAAATAATAAATATTGCATGGTCATAGCTTTGTATTTATCATAGTAAACTGCAAAATTTTTGCCATTTAAGTTCATAAAGTAGAATTGAACTTCATAAAAATATGGTTCTTTTCAGTTTACTAAATGTAAAATTCATGATCCATGATTCCATCATGCTATTATAAAATAATCTCTATAAAGAAGTTATGTAACATTTGTATTTTGTTTTCAGACCCTTAATGTCTTGTAACTCTTTCCATTAAGTACACTGAACTTTAATTTTATGTGAAATTACTTGGTTATTACTTTTAAAGGGTAATATTTTATAAAGAGAAGCTGCACAAAGTTTTATGTAGTAATGCAGTATTCCATCTTTAATACTCTTCCCTTATATCAATTAGTGAAACCAACCACCTAACATCACGGTTGTTTTGCATGCAGTTTTATGGGACTATCTGAAATTATATTCACTTATCCCCAATATTTCACTTTTGTACATCAGTGTTGAGGTGATAGGTGATAGAAAGGATTGTTGCATGTAATTTTTTGTATTTTAATTGATTTGTATACTAATTATTTTGATGCTCTTAATGTTAAGTTTGTTCCAACACTGAGTACTTACCTCGAACTACTTTCTTAGGAGTATCTGGGATCTCCTCCCAACCGACCAGAGTTTTGTGTAGTTTACCCTACTCCCATTTTCTATGAGGGGTAACCTCAGGTGGTGTGATACACGCCTTGAGGCGACCCCGGGTCAGAGAGCATGCTTGCTCAGATCTCGATCTCCAGTAAGTTCTCTGGTCGCGTCGTGATAACATCACAACGCTCTCCTTATCAAGTGCGACCCTTTGTGTCCCCGACCCCCTTTGTGTCTCACGCGGTTCCCACGTGGTACCTTTGTACTCCCCCTTATCCTTTCCCTTTGTGTTCCTGTGTCTCGCGGTGCCTTACTAGTGCGTAATGGAGCATCCCCGCCATTGTCCTGGGCCTATGGCCGGTAAATCGTGGGGTGCTTTCCTATCGAAACCTGAAGTTAACCCGAACTCCTTGTGTTCTTCGTGTAGGGGCAGTGTGTGTTCCCCTACAGCCATGTGTCTGGAGTGCGAGTCCTGGAACGAGGTGCAGTGGGTGCGTTACGGCACCAAAAAGAAGAAGGCGTCTAAGAGATCGCCTAAGAAGTCGAGCGTCTCTTCTCCTCTTGCTTCGCCGGGCGTATCGTCAGACAGAGCCTCGCTGCCGCCTTCCCCTACCCAGAGTAGGGGACGAGGCAAGTCAGTTGCGGGGAAGAGGCCTGTGGCCCTTCCCCAGGATTCTGATTTACGGGATAGTGGTGTTGTGGCGTCATTCCAGGCAAGTGAGGGGCCTGAGGGAGGGATGGGAGTGTGTTCGGCGGGACAGAACCCTGGTGCAAGCAGGGCCCGTCTCCTCAGATAATCCTATGTGGGGAAAAACTGTGCCTACCTCTTCTCCCGCCTCGTGGGCGTGTTTTTCAGGTGCTTCCGCCGAGAAGGAAGACTCGCTGCCGTCGTACTCTCTCGCGTGGGTGCCGCCGAGGACGCCCTTCAGGTCTCCGTTGGGGATGGAGGAAGGTTTTGAAACCTGGTCCCCTATCGAGGAACTCCCACGTTCCCCTCCAGTGCCTTCAGCTACGTTTCTGTCCGTCTTCCTACAGCCCTCTTCTTCCATCGAGCAACGCGTGGACCCATCAACAACGCGGCACGAGTCGGGCCCGCCAGTGAGAACATGCCAGTCGTCGGGCTCCTCGGTTGAAGCCTACTCTTGCTCCTCGGAAGACGGAGCCCCGAGGGACCATAGAAGACGTCGTGAGAGGTCACGCAGGAGATGTTCTCATTCTCGCTCCCGCTCCAGAACCCGCCACGGGGGTAGGCGCTCTAGATCCCCCAGGAGGAAGTTTAGGAGAAGTGACTCCCCGGGGAAGAATGGGTTGTCATCCCTTGTAGCAAACTTCTCGAGATGTCAGCAGTTCTGGGCCCCTCGAACTGGCTCCCAAGGGCTCGCTCACCAGTGAGGTACGTATCCAGCGGCAGATACGATCGACGGAGGGAGTCGTCTCTTCAGGTCCCAGCGGACAGGTATAAGTCCGCGAAGGTTCCGACTCCATCCACCCAGCGGAGAGAGTCGCCCCTTCGGTCTGGCAGCCGCGTCCCGACCTCCAAGTCAACAGGAACGAGACAAGCAACTCCCTTCGACGAGCAAGCCCGCATCTACCTGGACCTCCGTAAGCAGGGATAAGTCCAGGACGGAGGCCTCCGTCCCGACGGAGATGCCTGTGCTACGCTCTGAGCCACCGAAGTTGGACCATTCCAAGATGTTTCCTCCCCCCCGCGCGCCAACCTCCGTCACAGGCAGCGGAGCGTCCTAAGGAGGAAATGGACGACAACGTAGAAGGTTCAGCAGCAGAAGTTTCGGCATACAGGAAGGTAATAGGACTCATTAGGAGGCATCACAGACTGGACGAACCTGAGCCCTCCTCTGACGAAGTCTGGCTCTCGAGCCTCAGCAGGCTGGTTGATGCCCCGGTGCAACAGAGATCCTCGCTAGCCCTGCCTTTGGCTAGGGATATTAGGCTGGGTAGGGCTCACGTGGACAAGATCGTGGCCAACCATGCAGAAGCCCCCAAGACCCAGAGCTCCTCCAAGCTTCTTCAAGGCCTAAAATCCCAGAGCCGGTTTTACCTTCCTGAAGGGCATCGCGCAGGTCCCTGTACTGTGGAGCCTGCAATCGCCATCCTGGGACAAGGAGCAGCTGAAGAGAGGGCTACTACTGCCCCGATCTGTTTCTCCCTTTCAGAAGCTGCCATGATGGAGGAGATAGCCAAGGACCTGGTGAACGTTTCCTCGTGGCTGGATTGGTGGGCCTCCACGCTGGTAGGCTTCCAGTCCTCTTACGACCTCACTATCCCGAAGAACTAGGCCTTACTGAAGGAGCTGATTAGCTCGGGAGGTAAAGCCCTTGAGTTTCTCTCATACCAATCCATCACGCAGGCCGCCAATTGGGTTCTGCGGAAAAGGGACACGGTGCTCAACAAGCTCGTAAGGAGGCTCCCCGACAGAGAAGCGAGGTCCCTGAGGAGCCTACCCCTGTGGGATGACTCATTTTTCCCCCTGAAGGTAGTGGAAGAGACGGTAGAGAGGGTCAGGAAGCTGAAGGATACGGGAGACTCCAGACCCCCTCCAACGAGAAGACCTACCCATAGAAGGGCACTCTCCGACGCCTCCCATCCTCCTCGTGCCTCACCTAGTCAACCCAGGAGAGACGCCCCTACTACGGCCTGGTCTCAGTCTTCGCAGCCCTCCCACAGAGGAACGTCTTCAGCACAGTCATCCTTCAGGCCTTCCTATGCGGCAGCCAGAAGAGGTCGTTCACCGCGCCTCTAGAAGGAGATAGGGAGAGAGGCCCCCTTCTCCTGCCGAAGCCTCAGGTGGGGGGGTTGCCTCAAACATTCTTGGCAAGCTTGGAGAGACCACGGAGCAGATCCGTGGACCGTAGCAGTCCTGAAAGAAGGGTACAGGTTGCCCTTCCTGCTGGTGGACCCCCACCTCTAATGGCAGAGTGGTTGGCACCCAAGGACCCCTTGAGAAGGACGGCCCTACAAGAGGAGGTCTCTGCAATGCTGGCGAAAGGGACGATAGAACCAGTCAAGAACCCGGGCATGGGGTTCTACAGCAGACTCTTCCTGGTGGAGAAAGCGACAGGGGGCTGGAGACCAGTCATAGATCTCTCAGCCCTCAACAAGTTCGTGTGCAAGACCGACTTCAAGATGGACACCACGAAGTCGGTCCTAGCGGCCTTGAGGGAGGGGGACTTCATGATGTCCATAGACCTCAAGGATGCATACTTCCAAATCCCTGTTCACCCCTCCAGCAGGAAGTACCTAAGGGTGAAATGGGGTACCCAAGCATTGCAGTTCAAGTCCCCCTGCCTCGGTCTGTCCACAACCCCTCAGGTCTTCACGAGGGTCTTCACAACAATCTCAGCCTGGGCACACGAACAGGGCATCCACCTGATTCCGTACCTGGACGACTGGGTGTTGCTTTCAGCCTCAGGGGAAGTACTGAGGGAGCAAGGCGCGAAGCTCCTGCGGTTCTGCAACTGATACCCTCCACCAGGATGACCTACCTCGGAATGGTCCTGGACTCCCGGTTGGTGAGAGCTTTCCCTTCCGCGGAGAGACTAGACAACTTGGACCAGATCCTCCGGCCCTTCCTGTCGGACCAGCCCAGGAGAGCCAAGAACTGGCAAAGACTGATAGGCCACCTCGTGTCGCTGGAGAAGCTAGTCCCCCAGGGGAGTCAAATGGAACCTGAAGGGGACCTGGAACCAGAGAGACTCCCCCCACAAGGTGGTCCCGGTGTTCCCGGAGACGAAGGAAGTCCTAGAGTGGTGGCTCGCCAGATCGAACACCCTCAAGGGAATGCCCTTCGCAGCCGACCATCCGGAGATGCTTCTGTTCACGGACGCATCCAAGGAGGGGTGGGGTGCCCATCTCCTAGGCAGGACAGCAAGAGGAAGTTGGACGGACGAAGAGAAAAACCAGCACATAAACGTACTAGAGATGATGGCAGTGCGAAGAGCGTGCCTAGAGTTCGTCCATCGGCTCCGGGGAAACACCGTGGCACTGATGTGCGACAACGCCACGGTGGTGGCCTACATAAAGAAACAAGGAGGACTAAAATCGAAGGAGTTGTGCGTCCTCACAATGGGACTGCTGGAATGGGCCGTAGAAGAACAGATCAAGATCTCAGCAAGGTTCATTCCAGGGAAGAAAAACGTCCTGGCCGACGGCCTCAGCAGAATGGGTCAAGTGGTAGGATCCTAGTGGTCCTTGCACCCGAATGTGGCCAAGACCCTCATTCAGATCGCCAGTGTTGGACCTCTTCGCAATGAGACTGAACGCACAGCTCCCCGTGTTTTGTTCTGTGCCAGATCCAGAAGCGGCGTTCGAGGACGCCTTCCAGCACCCGTGGGACAACCTCGATGTTTCCACCTTCCCTCCCTTCGGGATGCTCAGACATGTCCTCAACAGGGTGAGGCGAGCGGACAACCTGTGGATGACTTTGGTAGCGCCCTGGTGGCCGGAGAGAGAGTGGTTCGCGGATCTAAATGAACAGGCGCCCCTTCCGGACAGGCCAGACCTTCTCCGGCAGCCCCACTTTCAAAGGTTCCACGAGAACCCTCGGTCCCTCCGCCTTCACGCGTGGAGATTATCGAGTGTCTCCTGAGGAAGGAAGGATATTCTTTGAGAACGGCAGCAAGAATGTCGGGGTATCTGAGGCGTTCATCAGCGGCAGTATACCAGGCAAAGTGGGCCACATTCACTAAATGGTGTGTCTCGAGGAACATCAAACCATTGAGGGCCTCCATTCCAGAGATAGCGGACTTCCTAGTCTATCTCAGGGACGCGGTAAACATGTCCATCCAAGGCATCAAAGGAGTCCGGGCTGCTCTGGGTCAAGTCGACCTGGGTGCCTCCAGACATATCTCGATGCTCATCAGGAGTTTCGAACAATCGTGCCCAAGCCAGTAGGGTGCCCCTGTGGAACGTGGCCAGAGTCCTGAAGATGCTGTCAGAACCTCCCTTCGAACCCCTAAAGGACATCTTGGACAAGGAACTCACCCTCAAGACAGTTTTTCTGTTAGCTCTGGCATCAGCAAAACGGGTAGGGGAGTTGCACGGACTGTCGTACGAGGTGTCACACTCGAAGGGTTGGCGTGAGGCTACCTTCAGGTTCGTCCCATCCTTCGTGGCAAAGACTCAGAATCCAGCTGTTTGGAATCCCAAGTTTGAAGGGTTCTCAGTGCCGGCAATCCCTCGATCGGACAACTCAAGGGACTTGCTGCTGTGCCCTGTCAGGGCAGTACGAAAATACTTAGAGGACAGCCAGACTTCGACCCGAGATCAAGTCTGTTCGTCTCCTCGGGACTAGTGAAGAAGCCAGTCTCTAAGAATACTATCTCCTTCTGGCTATGGCAGGTGATCGTCAGGGCCTACAGTAGTGCAGGGGTCCCCCTTCCAGGAAAGCCCAGACCCCACGACATTAGGGGTCTAAGTACTTCATTGGCATTTGAGAAGAATATGGCAGTGGGCCAGATCCTGAGGGCAGGTACTTGGTCTAACCAGTCGACCTTCACAGCTCACTACTTGAAGGACTACTCTAGGAAGTCCCTGGACGGGTTCTCGATAGGTCCCGTCATTTCCGCGCTCCAAACGGTTTAAAGGTGTAGCCCCAGTGATAACCGTGGTTAGTAAGTCCAAGAGACACAGGTTCCTTCCTTAACCCCCTTGTTCTTCCTTCCCCTGCTCCCTTACCAAAATTACTCCAGTAGTCCCCTGAAACTGCCATGGGATACACTATCTTTGGACGGACATGTCTCCAAGGATTTCTTGCAGAGGTGAGTTACTTAGACACTAAGATGGGTTTTTGCGTAGTTTTCCCTATTCTCTCGTGTTTTCCTTGGGGTTAGCAGAACCTAGTCTCCTATCTAGGTTCCTCTTATATACTTCTCACGGTCTCTAGGTCTTGAAGGACACTCCCACCTCCTAAGGTATAAATCTAAGAAAGTAGTTCGAGGTAAGTACTCAGTGTTGGACCAAATCACAAATTTGAAGTAATTTGTATTTTTCCTAACAGTACTTACCTCGAACTACTTTCGGGTAATGGCCCACCCATCCTTCCCCGAGTGACTTGCTGGACCTCATAGAAACCTAAGCTATCAAGAACTTACTGGGGATCGAGACCTGAGCAAGCATGCTCTCTGACCCGGGGTCGCCTCAGGGCGCGTATCAGACCACCTGAGGTTACCCCTCATAGAAAATGGGAGTAGGGTAAACTACACAAAACTCTAGTCGGTTGGGAGGAGATCCCAGATACTCCTAAGAAACTAGTTCGAGGTAAGTACTGTTAGGAAAAATACAAATTACTTAAAATTTGTGATATTGTAGTCATTTGAATATCAATCACATTGTTAGTGAGGGTTCCTTCCTTTTGTTCCTATATGTTGTACAAACCTATGAATTTTAATAGGAGCACGACTTCAGTAAACCTGGAAACCAGCCATTAAGCTTTTAACGAGGTAAACACAGCCTCACTTTGCCTTTGGCTCAAAGAGTACAGATGTACTTTTTGATACTCTTGTTAGAAATTTCTAATCAGTCTGCTTTTTCTTTCAGATTGTGTGGTTTGATTGCTGTTGGTTCTAGACATACGGCTGTTTCCCAGCAAACCCGGTAAGGGCTTTGGCCAGTACACAATTAAGCCTGAAGTCAACCCGTATGAACTTTGTAGCTGCTACAGGGGGCCATTGTAATTCTAAGTGTAAGGAGTCACCTCCAGTGCAGTGTGCCGAGTTCACTAAGAAGCCGAAGTTGAAGTGAGATTCTTCAGAATCAGTTTTGGGTACGCGCAAACTTATACCCAAAAAGCTGTCGGGCTCATTTCTCCCTATTTTGGGTTCTAAGACTGCTGCACCCTCTTCTTCTCCCTCTGAGGCAGTATCTGTTGGAGGAGGGAAAAGGAGGAGACCCATACCCTTTCCTCAGGGAGCTTTTTGAATGTGACAGGAGTATTGCCTTTCTTTAGCAAAGGTAATACCCCTCACTGCCTCTCGCCCAAAGTTCTCTCGCAAAGATGTAGATGAGTCGTGGCCCACCTTTGATATTGATGGTGCCCTTTCAGCAGAGAAACTCCCGGAGATTTTAGCTGCTGCTAGATCACAGAAATCTTCTTGTCCTGTTGCTGCTCCCATCCTGCCTGCAGAAGAAAGTGGTCGATGTGTCCATTACCGTTGTTGCAGACGGTCCACTGCCAGTTGCTGACGTTTTGTCTACTGTGAAATCCTTGACTTTGGTGAAGGAACTGCTTCGTCTTTTCCTGCCCTTTCTTCTTCCCTTGCTGAGGAGCTGCCTGCCGTCAAGAAGAAGAGGAGAGCTCAACGAAGATCTGGACGATCGATATGGAGAATTCTCTTGAGACATCTCCTTATTTCTCTGCACGGTTTCGTGGGAAGACTAACGTTGTGTCAAAATCTTCCCTCGGGAAGTGTCGAGGTAAGAGGTTTAAGGGCTATGGTCCATGCCTGAAGTAGTAAGTCTCGCAAGGTACTTTTATGGGCACAACTGGTCAGGATGGCAAGCTATGCTCTAGTCCCTCCTGCCCAGGGATGCTCCCCGAATACTTTGGTACAGTACAGTATCTCCATTTCCATGTCCAGGAACAAGTAGACGAGCAAAGAAACCTGAACAAGTAGACGAGCAAAGAAACCTGAACCTAAGACCTCTAATGCTGATTGTGAATAAATGAATGATTTCAAGTTCTCTGGCATCCTGATATCGCTGATTGTGACTTGAACAATCAGCGCAAAGGCGGCTAATTGTCAGTTACATGTCAACTTCGTAAGAGCCACCCCCACAAACTGATGAACCACGAGCATAATAAATCACCAAAGCGTCAGATATCACCAGAGATTTCTAGATCTGCTCCCCGATCACTTCCTAAGGCTAGACTGGGGAAGGGATAAGATTGCATAGGAATGCTTTGTTGTCACCAGGGACAAGCGATTCATGCACGCCCTCATCCTCATGAGACCTTCCTCTGAGCACTCTCCAATGATTCCTAGAGTAGAGAGGAGTTATAAGAAGGCAAAGCCTTCTTCATCGACGAAGACACAAGAATGATCACCAGCATGCGCACAATCCCCACAAGCTATGTTCCCACTACTACAATCATCCCTGCGCATGATCATGATGCTCTAAAAAAGCACATAATACCTTCAAACTCAACATGAACACAATCACCTCACATTAAGAAAAGGGCATGATCACCAGTACACGCTAAATAACTGGCTCTTTCGTACTCTAGTACCAGGGAAAGCTAAATTTCTCTGTTTAGGAAATGTTCAACTTCTCAGTCTCTTTCCTCGACACTCACACATTCATCAGCTAGTATGTGTTCACCTGTTAAGGAGAAAACTGACAAACTTTCCAAACGTTCTCGCTCGTTGTCCCATGAACATTGGGTCACAAAACTAAATGAATTTTGATTTCTTGCTTTTTGCCTAATAAGCAGTAACACCATGGGTCAGACAATTCCATTCCTCCGAGTGACAACCCAGAAGAAATCCCCCCCCCCCCCCCAGGAGAGGAGTAAGTTCAACTGAGATACCCTGCAAGCCAAAAGAACCCCTAAGCCTTCGTCTTCCAGCGATCAAGATTCCCTTGCAACCACATAGCCTGTCTCCTACGATCCCCAAAAGTTCAAGCTTAAACCCAGTACTAAGATGTGCCATCAGCTCGAGGTCAATCTTGGTAATGCGGAATGTCTACAGTTCCTCCCTCAAGTAAGTGTGAGAAGAAACATCTGACAACAGGTATGAACTCATGACACTTCGGAGCGAAGGGAGTCTTCCTATTGAAGAGAGAGTTCCGGTCATAACTATTCCTCAAAGAGGAAGTACGAGCCCCAAACCAGGGCTGCCGGCAGACGGCTGCGCTGTCAGACACTCCCTCTGGAGGAGTCGCCTGTAAGAAGAAGGAAGATAAGGAAGAAATGTCCCTGGACCTTTCTGGAATCTCCCCCCCCCCACCTACCGGCAAGCGTGCTGTTCTGTGCTTGACTAGGGGGGGGGGTTGCAGTGATGGTGCCCTTACCGCGCGTGGGAGGGTATTGGCAATTGCGCTGGGAGCGCGCTGGCGCTCGCGCGACGGGGAATACCCGGGGCTAGCGCGCGGGAGACTGCTGGAGCGCGCGGGCACGATACTTCATAGTGTGTGCAGGAATCAGATTGACGTGCAGGATCAGAATGAAGAGCCCGTGCGGGCCAGAATGTTGGCACGCGGGCGAGACTTCAAAGAGTGTGCAGGAATCAGATTGACGTGCAGGGTGGGGGGGTAATGCGGTGATGGCGCCCTTACCGCGCGTGGGAGGGTATTGGCAATTGCGCTGGGAGCGCGCTGGCGCTCGCGCGACGGGGAATACCCGGGGCTCGCGCGCGGGAGACTGCTGGAGCGCGCGGGCACGATACTTCATAGTGTGTGCAGGAATCAGATTGACGTGCAGGATCAGAATGAAGAGCCCGTGCGGGCCAGAATGTTGGCGCGCGGGCGAGACTTCAAAGAGTGTGCAGGAATCAGATTGACGTGCAGGATCAGAATGAAGAGCCCGTGCAAGCCAGAATGTTGGCACGGGCGTGGGAGACCATCGGTACCCGCGCGCGGACAAGATCGTCGGCGCTTGCACGCGTAAGAAGCTCGGCGTTGCTTGTGTGGATCGTCGGCGCTTGCGTGCGTAAGAAGATCGCGCGCGCGCTAGGTTGAAGGGTCAGCTGGCAGGACGATCAGGAACTGAGATGTGTCCTTAAAAAAAAGGGCGGGCATCCCCCGATGAGGACTGTAAGCAGGTCTGCTTTAGAGTCCAGGACCGAAGTCCTTCGTTGCAGCGCAAGGTTGCGCTGGTAGATCGGTAGGTCAGCTGGCAGGACGATCAGGAACCGGGATGTGCCCTTTGGAAGGGCCAGTATCCACCGATGGGACCGTAAAGGTCCGTGCTAGAGTCCAGGACCGAAGTCCAAAGGACCACGTTGCAGCACAATGTAGTGGTCACTGGAAGTTCTGCTTGGTCCTCCGAGGCGGAGTCTCTATGAGTGACCTCTCCCGCGAACGAGAGAGGTGCCCTTCGAAGAAGAGACTTGAAGATACACGTGGTGAATCCCCTTGGGGCCGTTGGATCAGCAAGCTGATTTTATCAGGAACGATCCTCCAAAGAGGAGTCTCTATGAGTGGCCTCTCTCGTGAACGAGAGAGCTGAAACTTCATAGAAGAGACCTGAAGACACTCGTGGTGACGCCCCGTAGGACCGTTGGATCAGCAAGCTGACCTATCATGAACGATCCTCCGCAGAGGAGTCTCTATGAGTGGCCTCTCTCGCGAACGAGAGAGGTGAAACTTCGTAGAAGAGACCTGAAGACACTCGTGGTGACGCCCCTGAGGGCCGTTGGATCAGCCAGCAGACTTTATCAGGAATGATCCTCCGAAGAGGAATCTCTGAGTGGCTTCTCTCGCGAACGAGAGAGGTGAACACTTCGTAGAAGAGACTTGCCAAGAATGTGCTCCACCCCTGAAGGAAGAGAAACTCAGCAAGGGGGGAGAAAAGTCTGGCCAAGGGGCAGCAACAGTAGTCGAAGGCGATGAATTTATTAAGGTATGAGAAGTTCTCCCTCTGAAGGGAGAAATCTCACACCTGAGGAGGAAACCTCCCTCGGAAGGGAAGTTGTCCAACCCCTGGAGGCGAACCTCCTTAGCGTTCTACGATGATCTGAAGTGCTGGCACGTTGTCACGGGAGTACTTCTAAGAGAAGGGATAACACCCATGACGACGTCCTCTGAGGGACGGCAGCGACAGCAGATTCCCCAGTCATGAACAGGACAGTTCAGCAGACTCTGTTTCGTTGGCACTCTTTAGTCGAAAAAAGAAGAACTGCATAGTTAACTGGGAAAATAAAATTAAATTATTTTAACAGAAGTTCCCCAGGGAGGAACTCCGAAGAGAAACCCCGAGGGAATAACATAAAATAAGTATTAAGTATGCGCCCTCCTTCCCCAGATGACATCCACAGGAGAAAGGGGCGGAATAGCTGTAATAAAAACAGAATTATAACAGAATTATAATTATCTAAATCATCTAAGAATATACACTAAAAGTGAGAACCACTGATCCCCTGAAGGGAAGTGTTCCCCCACGGAGAAGCTGAAAAGTTAAATCACAATTAGATTTCACTAAAAATAATTGAGACAAACAACGGAAATAGCAACCTAACCCGCAACAGGAAGGGAGCTATCGTAATAGTACGTAGTTGTAGTAACGGGTGAACGACCTCGAGTAGAGAGAGACCGTAGTCAATCTAAAAAAAGGCCACATTCCCTTCGCTGAGAATCCAAGTTTCCCGTAGGAAAAGAGGCAAAGCGAAGATAATAGATGAATGAAGAGAGTCCAGGCGATGACGGTTCCCCTGCGGCGGCTGAGTTAACGGAAATAAGCCGAAGGGAAGACTGATGGACCAGAGGGAGAGGTCGTTCCCCACGAAGTGGAACTGTGGTGGCCTTGCTACTACGCAAGTGTCGTTATCGTACATCACACACACAGCACAAACACTGAAAAGGAAACTTACTACATTTCTATACACAAATATATACATAAACATAAAGAATGTTTATATATATATTACAAGTATAAGAAAAAGTAAGTAAAAAAGACAAAAGCATTAATATGGCTGTCAAAGAGGCGAGGGTGAGAGCGGACACGTCTGACTGCCACCCGAGCCGAGAGCAAAGTGAACTCAGCACAGGTGTGTGTGTGTGTGTGTGTGTGTGTGTGTGGGTGGGGGGTGGGGGGGGGGGGTTGGCAGGCTACCCTCCCTACCCCCCCGCTAACTAGCCGTTAAAATTCTAATGGCTTGTCATTTCAGCTACGCCGAAAGTAGTAACCCATATTAAATAGCGTGGTTTGTATTTCAGTTACGGAACAAGTATTTTTTACTGAAAATGGATACTGCATATTATCAATAAGAGAAAATACTAACTTACCATGATAAATCAGTTAATTTTTATATACGAAAATAGATTACTTTCAAGAAAATATTTGTTATCTATTAGTTTGCTATTTCTGACATCTATTTGTGACGTCATCACCGTGAAAAAATGGTCGTAAAGTCGAACATTCGTAAGTCGACAACTCCCTGTATCTGTAAAATTGTATTAAAAGTTTAAATACATTGAAAACTTCCTTAATAGCTGCTCAACCAAGCATGTTCTCCAAAGCTCGCTCTCTATTTTGAACATTATAGTTACATTAATGTGCATTTCCTTTCCCCCTATTAGGCATGATATTAAGTGAGATTAATAATTATTCTATGAAAAGAATATTATAAATAGTACTACTGTATTAATAATAAAAATTGTGATACAATGAATTATAATAAGCCCTATAATATAGCTAGGAATAAAAGGAATGTTACAATGTAAATGATTTAACTCTATACCAAATTTTACTTTCATAATACCCTGAAAATAAAACCTTAATCATGGTCATAATAAAAATAATTATAATAAGCCCTATAATATAACTAGGAATAATAGTAATGTTGCTGTGAAAAAGATTTTACTTTCATAATTTCCTATTACTGTTCAACACAATAATCATAGCCATGATAAAAATTATAATTATAATAAGTACACTAACCTTTACAGTAGGTTGGGATTCATAATGGCAGTGTCCACTCTACTTCCATCATCATCAATCCGAGCATTACAATTTAAAGGAATAAATTCTACTTCACTTTAAATATTTACACAAGACCTTCGTCCTTAATTTTACATATAATAAGGGTATTGAAAGAGAGTAACTTAAAAACTTTGGTGAATGTAATCTGGAAAATTACACCTGATCACTGTACAGACAGGCAATAAATATACACAACCACCTTCAAATAAATACTATCATATACAGTACCAGTACATAGAATTATATGCAAGTGTTCTCACTACATATGTCAATCAGTTATAATGAATGCAATCTAATAAACTTTTAATTGCTAGACACAAGAAAACTTGAGAGATCCCTATTTCATAAGCAACCTCTCGTATATAATAAAATAAAACCCACTAGACCAGCTCATCATGTCCGATTAATTCAATGGACTAGATTATCAAGAAAGTGTATTATTAGAAAGAAATTAATCATTCTAAAGAAAATCAGACAAAAATTGGGGTACAAAACAATATTCGGGTGTTTTCTTAATTTACTTTTGTGACGAACTTATTTGTGCTCACATCATTACCAAATTTGCTATGCAAATAAGTTTCACTTTATTTCTTTGGCAACCTTAGCAATTAAGATATAGCTTTCAACTTTAATATTGCAAATAAATACATACATACATACAGTGCATACATTCTAATACAAAATTCAGTGTATATCCTCTGCCAAATTTCAATAAATAACATTTTGCCTGGATAAGGTTAGGTTTGGTTTGTGATGTTCCAAATAAAAATCTTGAATGTAATATGGAAACTGATGATAAATTAACATTGTTTAAACCAAAGTAGTCTGAAATCTTTGTACCTATAAAATTTAACAAGTTATAGTAGATAGTATTTGATCCCTGCAACCATTACAATAATCTTTTTTCTACATTCACAATTTAAGCATTTTAACTTCCTAACCACAATGATCGTAAGTGGGACTTCTTTCCCTGCTTTGTGTACTTGAAAGCTATTATTGTAAAGTGATTATTTTGTTGAAGAAATGCTACTTGTCTAGACTAACATTTTGATAGTTCACATTACAAGCATAAAGAAATTATTTCACCAACACTACACAGCTTTCATTACCCAGTATGAGAATATTTACAATATTTAGTAACTCGGATAAATCTCACTACCTTTAGATCTGGAGAGCAAAAATAACTGAAAATTAAACTCAAACCATTCTGTCAGTAGAAAAATCGTAATCCACACACTGATGCACTATCAATTCTTACCAAATTTATGTAATAAAAACTTATTTCATGCATGTCAGAATCAATTTAATGATAAATGTTCTCAAAAGTGTAAGAATTTCTACTTGACTTTCCAATTTTATTCAAAACATTTCTTTTCTATGCATGTTAATCAGCAGTGAGAATTTTATTGGGAAAAATCATAACCCAAATTTACTAATTTGATGCTAAAGTTTTCAGACCCAGTGCCATTGCTATAATAATTTCCAAAATGTGTTCATAAAACATCACAGAAAAATTATATCTGCAGACAAAATTAAAAGGTTTCAGCATATATCTTACCCTGACCTAAACAGAGAACAAAATTCTATGAATATATTGAAAAATAAGTGATTCATATTTCACTCAAACTTTTATTCAGTCAAGAAATTCGTAACCTTAACCTAAATTTATTTTAATAATTCTTTATTAAGTACTGTCGGATAATTAAATGAACTACCTAGAATCTAGATTAAGGTACTTCTAGGAATGAAGTTGAAAATAACCCCTTTGATTTTTAGCTATAACTAATCCCTAAAATATTGTTTTTTAGATTCATATTAACTATTATGTTTTAAAATCTACAATACGGCTAATATCTCCTCTATATTAACTAGTGACAGAATGGTAAAACAAAAATATTTATGTGTTGAGTCCAGCTCTTTGACTTGTAATTTACTTATTTTACACTGATCTGGCTAAACAATTTAATAATGCAGTACAGTAACAAGTACTATAGTCAAACCAGAATGAATAGGAACATGGAGTACTGTATTTTTGAGACAATGCCACTTTACCAAGATTTCATAAAATCCTGACTCAAGTTGTGATATGTAGAAGGGGCAAAAACATTGTCATATATTTTCATTAGGTCAGAAAGATTAAACAGCTAGTCAACTTAGTCATGCGTATTCATCTGTGAAAACATAAAAAGGGGTTATCCACAACCATGGCCGCACTGCCTATCAAGTGAAAAACCCTGAGAAAACATTTTTTATACCAATCAGTATCTTAAGTGGAGAAAAGAAAGAATAAATCCCTATGCAAAGCTGTTATCAAGTTGTAAAACACACGCACAATGCTGCAATTAGCCATTACACAACAACAATTACCATATGAGTAGACATACTTAGAAGATATAACATTTCTCATAAATATCTCCCTCTAAACATTCATACATACATGTGGTAGAAACTCATAAATTGATGATATGCAAACAAACAAAATTATGCAATCTCAAATCTATGCTATGATGATAAAAATGAAGGAAATCCTTAGATACAAAATAAGTTCTTGACTCATAAAATGACGATACTGTACATTGTAGTGTAGTGTAAGGACTGCCTGACCAGTCTCTTGCTTCTGGCCAGCTTGTGGATGGGGTAACTTGAATATAATGACCGGATTAAGAAACCTTTGGTTGAGGGATACAGAAGCAATTATAAGTCCAGAAGAAATTTTGCAATGTGGCAAATGACACCCATGCTCCTACTCATTTTGTTTTGATTATAAATTTTATTTTAATATTGTGCACTTGAAGGAAAAATTCCTATTTAAGAAACTAATTTAGAAAAAAAAATTAGGTCAATAGTAGCGTCAAAAATGTGTCAGAGGATGGAGGTCAAAAGAGTAGAGGGGCTTCACTTTAATAATAATAATAAAAATAAATGTAAAAAGATGTACTCAGAAGGCTTTTAAACACAAATTTGGCCTACAAGACAAGGCAGAGTGACTCTGATTAAAAAAAATCAAAGAAAAATTATTTATGTCCAAGATCAAGAGAGGAACGACTATGAAAGCTAATCAATGGCACACCATCTAACCAAATGGACAAGCAAAAGTAGGATACTTTTAGATTCACAAAATTGAGTTGAAATGGATATACCATACATAAATAAATTGATAGTTTAGTTGATGTCTCAATGTAGTTCATTCATCAATACTGTACAGACTTTAACTTGCTGAAATTGTGCAAACGGTCAAAAGAAAAGGCAATCTGCAAGTACAAAATTCAATGACATTAGAAATTAAACGGAAAGTAACAATAAGAGGATTTGTCCTTCTCTCTAAGGCTCATTTTTATACTGGTTCTTTATTTTCTTTTATCCAATAATATTCCCATCCAATTATCATTATTGATTTTTCCTCTACACCTTTGAACGGATCCATAAGATCTGCACAGAAGTTTACTATCCTCGTATGGATTTGATTAAAGAAATTTGGGTTTTATAACCCCGCACTGAGGCCATTCAGCACCCAAGCGCAACTGTGAGGAAAACCCTGGAGTTCACTATTTAGCAAAAGTTAGGAGGGTGTACAGCAAAATGTTAGAGAAGCCATAACATTGATGTAATAGAAGGATAAGTGCAGCTAGAGGCCAAAGGAACATTGCAAATCCCTTTAAATAATGCCTACAGTGCAGAGCGATAGGTGCAACTGATGACACCAGCTCCCAGCAAGACTATCCAACCATGAAGTACTATTTTCCGGTCCATGAGAGTCTTGTTATAATAGATATCCATAAAAGTCCTACTTTTACTGGTCATTTGAAACAATATCATTGTCCATTTTCTGATCTTTTTAAAAATAACAAATACCCATGCATGAGAGTCCCCTTCTTGACTTATTAAATCAACATATGTTTCATCAACAACACAGCACTCACTCCCAGCTTGTTCTCATTTTGATGACTCATACAGATTGATAGCTGTTACTGTGGGCACTGAATTCAAGGTTTGCTAGTTTTCTACCAAAACATTCCCTGGTGTATGATATGATTCAAATATTTCAAAATTCATCTGATACTACATGGAAACTTTAGATCTGAAAGTTAAATGTCTTCATAACCAAAGTATTCAAGCCATAAATTAAAATAGATTTTGATGACTAGCTGTCTTGAGTGACCATACCATATAAAAAAATATTTAAAATTTTATGCAAGCTTCAATTCTATCTTAGTAAGAACAGACAATGCCTTTTATTTTCTGATCTACAAAAATTAATCTGCACTTTACCTTCAATAAAACCATGTACTTCTTTTAAAAGTAGTTGTTGCTTATGATTACTGTAGTTTATATTTCATATTTCATTTCACATACGGTGTATACACATACCGTCAACATGTCTCATCCTCTAAACTTTCTTTAGTAATTCCGAACACCAACATCCTTGCAAAGCTTATATTTAAACATATAGTAATGACAAAATATAAGGAGCGGTAAAATTTGAAATGCTCTATTATTAATGATCAAATGATATGATGGTACAAACTCTTATATCTCATTGTACTAAAAAGATAAATAAAATCCTACGTACATTAACTATACAATAATACTCATTTGACAAAACTATAAAATTATGTCCAATAACAATTCATGCCAATGCTACAAAATCCCATATAAAACTAATGGAACTGCAAAAGAAAGTTTATGAGATAACACATTGATATAAAAATGTAAAAGATATTTTCTTTGAAAAAGTTGTTGCTTGCAAAATGATATTAGATAAAAGTCTCCTGAAAAAAATAGAAAAAACTATACTTTTTTTACATTATAAATTGTTCCCTTTTCTCTGGTGTCATCAACTCTATAATTTTATAAACTGTATAGATATTTTAAAACACAAGAAAAATCCAAAATCTTGAAATATCAACCAAAAGGAAGAATAAGCCGTTAATAAATAATTACATATAAAATACCTGAGAAGTATACAAACTTCAAAAGTAATCATACAGAATTAAAATACAAATTTAGCCAGTTCATTAACACACATCAGTGATATAAAAACGTGAAGAAATTAACCAAAATAGAGCAATGCACAAAAAATTCCAGTAATTCAGAAATTCTACAATCAATTTTAATCTAACTATTATATAGGGATGTTTCAGATATTACCATGAAGTATCTAACAAGGAAAAAGATCAGCTATACTTTTTTGAGCCTCTATTTGTCTGTGCCTAAATATTTTTCTTATTAACCTGGATCAGAAAAATGTATACCTATGTCACACAATGATTTCCTGTAATAAATTAGGCTTGAGCACAACTACTTTTCAGTTTAATTATTTCAAATTGCAGTTTGGCACCATAACAACCTTCCTATATAGGCCATACATTTAGAACACTCACATTATGGGTTGTGATATTAAGAGTACAGGTCTTCATGAATATAAAATTTATGCATCAGCTTTTTATTGTACGTACATATGTGTACAATACAGTAGTGCATTATAAATATACCCAAATATATCCCCCTCATGGATAAGCTATTTGGAGATTTAAACTTGTTCTTAAACCAATATTTTTAAGTGTTCTTTTAAAAGAAGTATCATTAACCTCATATTTATCTCACTGCAATACACATGCAATATTAATTACCAGTGATGTAAATACTGTACATGTATGGGATTCCTACACAATCAAAATTTTCTTCCCTTTTGGTAACTTGTTTTCCAATGGTTATTTCTGTTCATTTTAAGGTAGGCTACATTTAGTTTTTGTTATGATGAATAAAGTTGTCCAATTATTCTTTATATTATCCTTTCAGGCTCATTATTAAAATTATAATCTTCCTACAGTGACAACTTACATTTCTCTCTTTTTACTTGTTTTTAAGTTTCAACTTTGTGTTAAGCCATGATATGTGATGATATATGAAATGATATGATGGCTTTACACGTAGAGAGGAGAGGTCCCCTTTTCTGTTTCATTTGTTTGATGTCGGCTACCCCCAAAAATTGGGGGAAGTGCCTTGGTATATGTATGTATGTATGTTAAGCCATCATATGATACTAGATAATAAATATTCATCTCTAATTATTCTAATGATGAACAGTATTTTGTAATGCTGGCAGTTTTAAAATCGATATGCATTTTTTAATAAATGCTTGCCTCTCAAATTATGAAAAAATCTATTTTAAAGTTTTTATCAAATATACATATGCAAACAGTGTTTTCCACTACTTGTGACATACTGTACATTAATCTTATTATGACTTATGGGATAGGTGTTATGCTCTACAAACCTTTTATAATATTCATTATCTCCTCAAAAATACTTTTTTAATTTAACAGATTTCTAAGGTTGACTTGATTGGTTGCAAATACTACATTTATGTATTTTCTTTAAATAATGAAAAATAATCATCTTATGATA
Source organism: Palaemon carinicauda (assembly GCF_036898095.1). Taxonomy (NCBI): domain Eukaryota; kingdom Metazoa; phylum Arthropoda; class Malacostraca; order Decapoda; family Palaemonidae; genus Palaemon; species Palaemon carinicauda. Next base: position 4,972,594 of record NC_090762.1, on the reverse strand, counting down.
ATGGTATATATTTCTTGATAAACTAATGACTTGAATGATAAGATCTATTGTAGCTGTAACTTAGGTACCTTGTACAATTAAATATCTTCAGAACATAACAAAATCTATTTCAACATTTAATTAAAATATTAACATGTTAAATAACTCAAATAAAACACCAGGGATAAACTTAGCATAACATTTCTTGCCCCTAGAATAATATTACCCCTGACTACAATTAGCTCAATTGGAATATATAAACTTCACAGGTACATCCATACCTTCATTCAAGCTTTCCTTCTCCAAAAGAAACCATCACATGATGTAATCTTGGCTACAAATTATCTTTTACTATATCATTCTATATCTTGCCTCGGATGAAACTTGAATTTGTAACACCTCTTAAAAACAGATAGTGTTATAATTGTGTGAACTTCTCTAGCACATTTGACAGCGGGGAAACCTTTTATTTGAATTCACATTTAAAAGAAATATCAGAGGTGATATTGAACATTTTGATTCCAAACCCCCTATCAAAAAGATATATAAAGATATAGTACTGTATATAGCAATGGGCACAATTATGTATAACAAGTTTATCAATTTGGATTTATATATTGGTTAAAATGTACAGCCAATGGAAAGATCATGCTGTGAAGCTTTCTTTTGTTTGTAATCTCTCAAGACAGCAGGGAAAGTAGTTCAATATAGCCGACCTGATTATTAATTACCACACAATAGAATAATTTCAATTTATACCCATAGCATTGATTTTTAAGGAACATGTAATGGCTTAAAATTATTAACAAACAATATAATTATACTAAACTTTTAAGGAAGGGAAATCAAAGTTACTTTTCCTATAACTTGTACTTGAACTCTCAAAATAAAAATGAGAAATAATTTCCCAAGATCATGATTACGGTATTCAGAATCCTCTTGGTGCTTTGTACAACCACACTCAAAAGACATACATTTACACAGAGACCTGCAATAACAACATAGCACATGAATATGCAGACTTCTCGAGGAACAATTATGAACAGTCTATAACAATATATAAAAAATCACTGGACTGGCATTATATTATCATACTTAAGAGTTTATGATTGTACCTCTTGCACATTTAGGTTCTAAAATGTTACACTTCAAATGTAAAAAAAAATTATAGTTAATACAAATACCCTCATCAAAACAATAACAAACTTCATCATAGTCTAAAAACTGCTATTTCTATTTGCTACTATTAACATTACTGCAGAAGAGGATATTTGTTTTAGAGGCAAATTGTGGACGGCAGCTTTGTTTTTCTCCCTACGACTTAGGAGAGATACAGGCACTGGTTGTGCACTTTGTAAAACATCATCATTCTAAATTCAGACACCACCATGAAAGAATGGTTTAGACAATTAAATAAATAACCTTACATGAGTGATGCATGAATTTAGAAACAATGGACACTTCTAGTCATATCACCAGTATATTGCATAACTTTTACATACTAAACAAAGTTTATTTACAAATATTTTATCACAATACAAATCTCTTTTTTAAATGATATGCAAGTGTAATTATGTGTCTAAAAAAAGCATCTATGTGTTTGTGCTGTGCATTTACTCAATGTACAAAAGTACAGTACTGTATATGAAGAATTCATCTACTGTAAATTTACATGAACACCCCAAAAGTACAAGTCTCAGATAATAGCACAGCTTCATCGTCATAAGCTCCACTTATTCAACACAAGAGACGAATGTCACAAACATTTCACAATTAGGACCCTTTTAGTCCGAATAGCACTTAAAACAATAATCTAGTTCTTCTGAAAATCATTTGGACAATTCAGTATGTCATTTCAGTAGTAAAGTACAACTGTATCATCATTTTCCATATTTATCAACAAACTTCTCATGCGCATTTCATTAAAAGGTCAGGCTGCGTTAATCTAAACAACCTGTTTATTTAACTAATTTTCTTAGGAAATCCTGAGAGCTTTTAAGAATTGCTAGGCAGTAACTTTGGCAATCCACTACACTGTATTCACTTTGTCTCGCGTAACCTATAAAACGTACACTAACTACTTGACTCTCAAACCTCACTTACTTCAGGTTCACTTCTGGTCTGTTTGACAGCGGATGTAATGTCTTGTCCACTGTAATTTCCATATTCACTCTGTTCATTACTGAGAGTTAATGTTCCTGTGACTTTGGTACCATCACTAGCTACTGAAATTTTAGGTATTTCTAAACGTAGTTTGTCTCTCGTGTGACGTAGCTGACCCAAGCCAGTATTGGTAGGAGATGACTGTTCCAAGTCATCGTCCATTCCCAAATACTTATTTATCTGTATATTACAACTGTTGTCTCCTGCCTGAGATGAGTCTGTTAACAAATGATGTTCAGCAATTTCATTTGCTATATCATCAGCAATGGGATCAGGCAAAATATTTCTGTGATCCTGATCAGTAGTATAAAAGGTGGTTCCAGGGAAAAAATCGGATGCTGAAAATGAGGAACTTGTAAACGTGAAGGGTGACCCAGATGATCGAATGAAAAACTCACCATTTTCATCTAAAAATCCTGAAATGTGAATCATTATTTTAAAATGTCAACTTTCACAAATTTATTCTCATATTCATTATCATATCCATAAAAACCATTGTTTCTTTTATTTCATTTTTTTCATACAGCTATAAGACAATACTATCGAAATTCAATGGAAGCTACCTGCAAATTCTTGGAGTAATAATGTATGTACATTATACTGAAACTCTTGATGTACATACAATGCAATTTGGGAAGAAATCTACACATACTTGTATGTTAAATCTATTTTAAACAAGCTGAATACTAGACCAAGATCTGGCTGTTCATTTGGTTTTTAGGTGATAACACAATACTGAATTGACTAAAAACCGAAAAGGATATACTGTAAAATATTGAGAAATATATTATATGAGAAGGTTAAAAGGCAAGAGGTAAAGGCTGAGACTTCTAGATTTGTGTGGAATAGACTCAGAATATCAGCACATGAAAGAGAATAGAAAACTATACAAGCAAAGTGAATAATGAAAGATGGAAAAGTTGTGAATGGGGGAAATAAAAATTTTAAAAGTAATTGTGTTTTTTCTAACTATACAACCCTTTTTGCTTAAAGAGAAGTATGCTTTTAACTTGGCTTGAGCTTTCGCTATTAAAATTTATAACAAGGTGTCGGAGGTTATTGGCAGGTGATGGGGAAGCTCTGGTCCCCCCCACCCCCAGTACACTGAATAGCCACTTTGACTTTCACTTAGGCTTGCCAGGTGGCTGAGGCCAGCAGTGAAACTTAAAGAACTCTGGTTTGTATAGTAATTGCTTTTAAAATCTGTGATTTGTTCCTCCTTGAATACAAACCCTCACCCTAAGGAGGAAGAAAACCCCTATAACCAAATTGGCCGACTTGAAATCTTTGGAAAGTGTTGGTTCCTACCACCTCCCAACACTTGAGAATTCATTTCCTTGGGTTGGGCTAGGTTTCTGTCTACTGACAGACAATCAAGGGAGAACCTATATCCTCGGAAGGATATGATGTCATAATGTATGGCCAATTAGGCGTAATGTATCATACATTCTATCCATCCTCCCCTTCGTAAGGAGGATGAGGGAAATACTTCTAAAAAATTTGTATAGAAAAGCTGCTTGATGAGGAAGCTCGCCTGAATCAAAGTCCGACCCAGCAAAAAAACGGAACGAACGTTGTCCTCTGAGAGAAGGAAATAAGTTAGGAAAATGGCCATAAACTCCACCTCTAATCCTAGAATACATCATGACTGTGTTATCTTGGACAATATGCTTCTTGTCCCATAAGAAGCTAAGTAAACTACTGTACACAACCTGCTGAGCAGCTATCAATGGTCACAGTGAAAATATATCTAAAGACTTGTGGGTATATTCCCATGGATAGTGAGTGGGCTGTAAAGGTTGCCTGGTGCTTCCAGACTCCTGCCTTTAGCACTTACACCACTGACAGTTTCTTCCTAAAGGCTAGGATAGATCCAATATTCTGGCTTGGTGTGATTACATCAGGCCTGTTCTCATGAAGCCAGTATGAAACAGTATAAAAGGATTTCTTATTCCTTCCCTACTGAAGGAAGGGTCATGATGTCTCCATCCAAAATCAGGAAAGTAAGTTGCTTTTGCCTTGCTAGTCACAGTTGTAGGAAGGATAGGAAGAAAGATTGAAGTCATGGCTGCCTGGATTCTAGGTCTGCAACACCATTGAACCAAAGATATGGAGATCTTCTATCCTTCATAATTGCCTGTAATAGGAAAATACATGATGTTTTCCTATTCGCTTTGCCAGGGCTAACCCAAGTTCGAGCGGATCCAAGTAAGAGACTTGAGGATTTGTGGAGATGCTTCAAATAGCTTTAACTCTTAGGAGGTAGACTGACTATCCCAGCTCCTCAGGAGTGTAGTAGATTCTCAGGAAGAGTCCAGGTTTAACATCTGGCACAAGGAATGATAAGTCTTTACCCCCAAAAATTAGGGAGCTTTACCAATGAAGAAAGGGAGATAAACAGCTCACCTGGGTACCATTCAACCTGTAGCTGGCAGGGAGTAATGGTTGAAAAGGCATAAGTATCTGAGATTCACAAAGATGTTGGAAGGCATCTTTGAATTTAACCAAATCTGCTACTGGGGGAATTCTGAAAGTTTCTTATTATGCTACAAGCCTAACATGACAAATGATAAAGAGAAGAAACTAAGCCTTTCTGCCATGCAATGATGTAAGGATAGCCTAAAACCCTACTATGAGACTGTCGATTTACCGTGTTTGCTCCAACAATGTTCTTGCATGAAAGGACCTTGTGCAGTTGCATCGTGTCTTCTTCCTACAAGAGTGCACCTGCTTGAGAAAGGTTTGAAAACAAGGTTTCCCTGTAAATTTAAGCTCGGATAGGAGCATTACTAGCATTTATTGCTACCAAGTACTGTATAATACCCTTTTGACAAATATCAAAGGTCGTGAGTGTCTCATCCCTTCTCTACAATTGTGGATGATAAGATTCTCAGAGAGAAGTGCTCACGATGGAGTTAGTCATGCAATTATTCATTGACATGGAAAATCTCTGATGGCATTGTCTTTCTCTATCCAGAAGAGTGTAGGAACCGTTAACACTGTTGCTATTAATGCTTAGTAGGAAACCCCCATAGCTGTCCTGTTGAGGTACACCCAGATATTCAACCCTCTGTCTGGTAGTCCTAAAGAACATCATTTTATATGTCTTATTCCATGGATCGAGACAAGAAACAGATTCGTCTTGATACTAAAGGGATACTCTTCTGGGGAAAAGAGGGGCAATCTGTCGAGATCCATTGATAGATGAGTGCCAAGTGAAAGTGCTCAAAAAAACTGGCGTGAGCACCTGGAAGTGGTAGCTGGTCTGAAGAAACAGGCTTTGAATGGGAAGCTATTTTCCTCAAAGAAAAGATGAGTAAACCTCCTATTTGTCAGAGGAAATAGATCCCACGGTACGTCTCCTTAATGTCCATTCGTAAAAGTAAACTACAGAGGCAGCCTGTGAACCTTTTTGGCAGCTTTCATGGCACCATTCCTGCCATTAAGGGGCAAGTTTTTATAGATCATAAGCAAAATCCGCGAGCAGGTCTGGAACATTGTATCACTCCCCAAACTGACCACCATGTATTCATTCATAGAAGCTGCAAGAAGCCACTGAATTCTGTGATCCTTTCTGCATTTCCTCCTAATATCCCTCTACCTGGAAGGTAAAGTCGTAAGTGAAAGAAAGAAGTGCTGTCCAAGCCTTTCTAGGGAGGAGAAGAGCATGAAGTAGCCGAACATATTCCTGGGGAAAGAAGCATTTTCAATACATAACTTCTTAGAACATACTTTCCTCTGTTTATAACTCACCCAGGTTAGGTTGGGGCCCTTTTTTTCCCATCAAGAAAAACAAGAGTTTGATCTTGTAAAAGGCTAAGTGCTACCAACAGGTATGTGAGCACATGTATCCCATACTGATCAGCACTAGGTACGCTCTCTGTACGAACCACTAGTGTTGGATATGATTTCAGTATGCACCGCTCTTTCTTAATCCGTGATCGTCGAAGACATATAGCCACATTGATCAGACCAGTTAAAACAATGTCTTCCTCTTCAAGTGAAGCAGTAGCATCCAGTTGAGGGCACTGCACTTGGTATGAGACCGACGATGGATGAAAAACGGTGTGTACCTATGTCTGTTCCCAAAGGAACGACTTTTGGTACGTATCTTTTCCTTCCACTTCTGAAAGCTAGAGGGTACTCCATGCAGGAAAGGAAGTGATGAGAGAGGCCCTTACTCCTACCAGTTGTGTGCATGCTCATTCTTGTGAGAGAAGACAGATACCCGGAGTGTAAGCACTTGTATCGCATACCAATACATATCTTCGAGAGATGATCTTGGTAAGTATTCTCTCTTGCCTTGCAAAATTCGTTGGCAAACAAAGAATTATAAAGTTTCTTGCCTTATTGGAAGGTGAATATGATGTTATAGAGGCTGCACAGTGAGTGCATGTGGTGTTGTAACCAATTATTTATTTTTCAGCAAGCATTATAAACATTGTAAAGGGTGTCTGAGGAAAGAACTGCCAGTAATTTGAGCCTTCTAGAAGTATTATATATGTTGTAGTGGTTATGCACTAAGCTTTCTAGAAAGGTGTGTGCAAAAAGTAGAGCATTTCCGATCTTGAGATCACATGGTAGCAGTAGAGCGCACTTGAGAGTGAAGAGGTGTGACATCAGGATACGATGAATGGATGCCACATGGGGAAGTATTTGCAATCAATTGTGCCAACATGTGAGCGAGTTTTCACAAGCATATATAGATAGGAGTGCACAAAAGGGGTAACCCACACTAGCAAATTTTTACCACTTGCTGGGACAGTATCTCTTTCACCGAACTCATATAAATACTTATGGGAAACTATACAAAGAAAAATTGAAGGTCAGGTCTAGTGGTGAATTCAGAGGGTGGGCTAGAGCCCTATTCTACAGTACTTTAGTAAAACTCTCCTGATGTCATAGCTTTAATCTTACTGGTTGCAAAGAAAATTAATCTTATGTACCTGGATATAATTGGCTCATCTGTGAGGCTGACAGACTCTACTGTCAACCTATTCTGTACAACACAAGCATCCATTTAGCAAAACCTAATAATTACGCTCTTTTGCACAAACCTTCAGCTGCATCTTCATAAGATATAGAGCCTAATGTATATATTGGTGGCGGAGGTGCTGGTCGGGAAGGTTTTCTATATACATAATCATCCATATCTCCACTATCATCTGCTACAAAATCATCACCTAAATCCCAATCTGAAAAGAAAAGTAACATGAGTAATTCTTAAAATGTAAAATAATTTTTTTTTTACAAAAATTATAATTTTAAACTTTATTTGTATTCTTCCTAAGCATACAATCCCGAGTCCTTTAATAGAAGTGTGATTTCAGCTTGGCTGGAATTCAGCTGTTAGAATTTTAATGAGGTGTGTTGGTGGTTACTGGTGGGCAATGAGGGAAGCCCAGCACCCTCGCCAGCACAATGAGATGCCATTTTGACCTTGAGGCAGGAAGTGAAACTTAAAAAGGACTCAGGTTTGTTTAGTTAAGAAACACACAAATTAATTTTAAAGCTGTGATTTGGTCCTACATGAATAAAAACCCTCATCCCTTAATATGATACTCGTCATGAGATATGAAGAAGCTACTACAAACTGGCTGGTTTAAAATCCTGGGATGTCAAATACCGGACAGTAAGAGGTGCGGGGTGTTGACTCCTGCCATCTTCAACTCAAGATGAGGATCTCAGAGGTTAAGCAAAGTTTCTGTCTATGTACAGTCAGACAGTCATGGAAGAACCTCATATCCCTGTAAGGAAAGCATGTCAATGTAGGGCCAATATAAGTAATGCGTTCTACATACTAACCATTCCTCCATCGTACAGGAAGAGTGGGGAGATGCAATAATTTTATGCCATTAGAGAGCAGTGCTCAGTGTGAAAGTTTACTTGCATTAACATCCGATCCAACTGCTTTACCCCAAAAGAGGGGGCAGGAAAGGAGGAAAATGGGCCAGTTACTGCCTCTTAGCCTAGTCTATCACCGTGACCATCATCTTAGACGAGACAGTTCTTGTCTCATATGGAGTCAGGTACTCTGCACAACCTGTTGAACAGCTACAACCAGGCCCAGTGAAAGCGCGTCTAAAGACCTTTGAGTATATTCCTATAAATAGTAGTCTGTAAAAGTTGTCTAACATTTCCAGATTCCAGACTCCAGCTTTTAATACTTGCGCCACTGACAGATTCTTCATAAAGTCGAGCATAGAGTCAATTCTTCAATTTCATTGGCTCGTACTGGAGATGAATCATTAGGATTCTCAGCTTGGGGATACACCCTTTTGATGGTTTCACAAAGCCAGAAGGAAAGAAGCAAATCATACGGACTGTCGGTCACGTCCCTAAGGGAAGTGATGGAGACAGGCAAAAAGAAATCTTTCTCTATCTTTTGGAATGAGATACAACATAGGAAATACTGTGAAGTTTGCCTACTCTCTCTTCAGAGTGAGGTCCTTATCCAATGCTTGTCTGCTTGTCATACTGCAGTGGTTCATATGGTGCCCTTCTCAGAGACCTAACAAATCTGCTTACATCCCACGAAGTTGGTCTTATGTCCCTTGGCAGACAAGATTGCTCAAAGCTCCTCACAACATGGGATAATTTCCATGAAGAAGAAAGTCCAAACCCTTCAATCGGAAGACAAGGCTCATCACTGCGACTTAAGATAGATTCTCCCAGTGAAGGTACACAAAAAAATCTATATTCAATTGCAAAGGTTCCAACCAAAGAATTCAACAGCACCAATCACAGAAAATGGCCCACTTGGCTTGATAGACTACTGCAGAATTTCTGGAGATATCCAGACATCTCCTTCAGACTTCAAGAAAATTTTCTCTTAGAAGAGATGCTGGATAGACTCCGTCAATGAAGACACAGGGATGTCAGTTAGCTATCCAAAGCAAATTGGGCCACAGGACAAGTTCCCTTGGACCTTCTGTCAGGAGCATCAATACGTCTGGGTACCATTCTGCTTGTGGCCATTTGGGAACCACCAGGGGTCATTCTGAGATCTGGTGTAATCAGCATTCTATTGATTATCCTTTGTTTCAGACAAAACGGTGGAAAAGCATAAGTGCTAAGGCCTTTTCACTGATGTAAGGCATCCTCTAGAGCTACTGCTGGGTCCTGGATTGGCAAACAATAGCCCAGAAGCTTCTTGTTGAGCTTTGTGGCAAACAGGTCTATTAACGGGGAACCGCACAAATTCAGCAGCCTCTTCGCTACTAGAGGATGGAACGACCACTTCGTTCCTATCATTTCACCCTAGCAACCGAATTTGTCAGCGATTTCATCCCACTTGCCTGGAATGAATACTGTCTTGTTAACAGCTCCACCCAGCTATCCAGAAGTGAGCCCATTTAGTCAACTCCCAAGTACCTCTTTGCATGTTGATGTAAGCCACTATGGGGATGTTGTATAAAACTTCAAAGTTAGAATCACTATTTTCAATTCTAATATAGTTAACTCTTGTTATCCCTGTGCTTGGTATTAATGAATTAATTATAACACAAATGCTAAATTTGACACCAAATTTCTTAACAGAGAAAAATTGCCAATGAATGCAAGTCAAAACAAGAAATTTATTATTAGAAATGGGCAAATTATTTTCTCCAGTATTAAAAATCCCCAAAGACCACGAATCAAAACGTGAAATTTAGAGTAAAAAATTACCAAATACAGAGTAATACTGTATTAAATGTTCAAATCACGTGAAATTTACCATTAGAAATCAGCAAATAATACTGTGCAACACCATAATAAAAAATTATCAAAGAAAGCAAGTCAAAACATGAAAATAGTTAAAAATGGACAAATGATACTGTATAAGTTAGGAAATTATATCAACAATACTCTGCCGAAGCAAAGAAAAATAAAAAAACACTGCCGAAGCAAAGAAAAATAAAAAAACAATGTGTAACTTCTATTCTTAAAATGCACCTTAAATTGATAATAGAAACATACAAAAATTCTTAAATAAAGCTATGTTAACAAAAACCATGATTTTTAGACTTCTTTCAGTCCATATACGTTATGTTGTCGAGTAAAACAGGAGATCAGCTGACAAAATCGAATAATGTGCTTTTTTTAAACTCGACCTACTATTGAATTTAGATTTAGGCAAAGCATAATTGTGTCTAGTATCTAAATGAGAGAGAGAGAGAGAGAGAGAGAGAGAGAGAGAGAGAGAGAGAGAGAGAGAGATATTCATATGTATAGGTGATAACTATAGTAATAAGAAGTTATAAAAGAACTGTGTGATAATTATAGTAAATCAGGGCATATTGATGTTGATATAACATTCATTATAAAGATATTTCAAATTAAGTTCAGAAATTATATAAACAATACTCTGTTTTTCATATGTGTGCATATTCTCGATACAGTAGTGGCAACTCTAGATTAGCTGATCATAAACAAAAGTACAAAAAAAAAGTAAGTAATTGTCGAGTGTTAAAATACACCCAAAATTGAAAACAAAGTACAAAAATCTTTAATAAAGCTCAATTAATGTTTTTGTACATCATGAGGTTTTAGAATGTGACAATGATATCTTATTTCTAATTACAATACCTATCTATATAACCTCAACACCATGTAACTAAAACTTTATCTGTAAAATTTTACAATTATCAATTGACAGAATTAGAAAAAATTATAGACCACAACAGCAGCCACTATAAGATTTAGTGCACAGCAATCTCGATAAGTAAACCAGGATTCTTTAAGATAATGTTTAGTGAACACTTACTTGGTACACCATTGAACTGCCACTAGAAGTCTTTCTAAACAGAGATTTCTGTAAAAATTATGAGATGTAACTGTACTTTTAACATCGTGAACCTTAACCTTCAAGGTCTTTATTAGATTTGGATCCAATTCTTTAAGCTTCCAAATAATACTGAAAAGCTCTTACCAAACAAAGAAACCCCTTTTCTAATGAAATGCTTACATCCCTTTCCAAATAAGGGATGTGAAAAAATTTGCAGGACTCTTTTAGGCTTAAAAGATTTTTTTCTGAAGTTTAGTATGCATTTTACTATAGCCAATGATAAAAGGAAAGGTGTTTAGTTAGTAAAATCTAAGAGAAAATTTTTCAAACAGTTCAAAAGCCTTTTAAATACTATAAAACCATATCTAAATTTAAAAACATAGACCTGACTACTGGAGGCCTTTTTAATACTGAAAACCTTCATTACATCTACAGTACTAAAATACCTGAAATGGACAGATCTAATTCTAGATGCTTGAATACACAATTAAGCATGTATCTATATCATTTCATGACTTAAATTGAAATTTTCTTTTCATTAAGAATGAAATTTATGGATTTAACAATAAGATCCTTACTAGTTCTAGTCATTGATACTTTCTCAGATTGGTACCACTCAACATAAAAATTTCAGCATCCTTGATACAGGAGTAATGGTAGATCGTATCTTTTAAAGCCTATAAAAGATAATCTAAAAACCTTTTGCTTATGAGAATACAATAGATAGTTTCTAAAAACCTTTTGCTTATGAGAATACAATAGATAGTTTCTAAAAACCTTTTGCTTATGAGAATACAATAGATGGTTTCAATGTGGTTAGATGTACCATGGATGGGTTTGGATGAATCATCTTTCAAATTGTTTGTCTGAGCAGACTGGTTTTATAAGGAAACCTTATGACACTCAGATAAGACACCTTCATCCTTATTCAGTGATGATGCAAATATGTCTATTTTCAGAAGACCCCACCATTACAAATTTCTATATATACTGGTATATAACAACCACTAGTTTAGAATAATTGACTTTCTGCTAGGCTGATCTACTAATATGCTTGATTTCCAGGAATAAACCAAGGAAGAAGGTTTATTTCTATTAAATTTGTCAAGTTAACAGAACTTCTGCTATCAGGTACAGGGAGGCTGAAACCTAGTACCTCATCAGACCTGGATGTAAGCTAGTGCATTGTATTATCTAAAACACAATGTCACAGTATTCCCTATCACTAGTGGTCCATGGTTCTGAAGTTTTGAATATTGCTATTAGGGCTAAGCTCTTGGCAATTGATATGCAAAGTTGACTCCTGTAAGGTTTATTTCCCTGTCATGTAAATGATCTAGTTTCTCCCCAACCTTCCCGCGAAACATTGTTTCTAGATTAGCTAATCTGTTCTGATGTAGATTGAGATGAAATTAGAAAATCCTTTATCTTTGAATTTCCCATCAAAACAAATTTCTCTAAGGAAGCCAAGGTCCCTAACAATATCATTCACATCTGAGCCAATATAGGCTTCAACATTTTGAGCATTTGCAACAAAATAAAAGACAATCCACTCAACAGAAAAACCTAAAAGGAACTGCTGCTATGATCATTCCCATATAGGCTATAGAATCTTCTGAGTCAGAACCACAAAAAACTTCTTCGAATTGACCAGGATCCCAAATCAATCCAGCAACCTGAACAACCATATTGTAGAATCCAAATACATTCCAGGGAATTGCTCAAAATTAGCCAATCGTCCAGGTACAAGAAATCTTAATCATACAGAGATGGGTCCTCTATCCTGGTGAAAATAAGAGGGGCCTAAGACCCCAACATAGGCCAAGACATATAGAAATGGCCTCTAACCCTATGAAACATTGGGGACTAGTAGTAACCTGTTGTAAAACCTTGGAGCAGGGTTCAATGCCTCCTCTATCACATTTTTCTAAAAGACTCACTATTTCTTGTTGCAAGCTTTGGATATTTACTCTACTTGTAAGATAACTATCGATAATTTTGGCCCAGGCAACACACTTACTTCTGCCTCGCAATCTAGTTGTCTAAAAGGGAGACTATGATAGCAGGAATACAAATCTTTAGCAGCGGAAGGGTCTAAATTAAATAAATAACATGCGGCTCTGTATGAGAGGATCTCAACTTTGTAGGGAGCAATGAACATACAGAAGCCTTATTGAATGGAACAATACTACCACTAGACCTCACTTGAGAAATCAGGTTAGGGTTAGCAACATGGCAGGTAAGATCAGATATCCACAATAACTGAAGACTCACTAGGTTTCCAAAATTTTACAAAGGAAGCTAATAAGTTAAGCGTATTTGAAGCTCATCACTAATTCAAAAGGAAGACATCATTAAAAGCACTAAAACCAATTAATCTGGAGGCTGGGGCCTGGAGCTTGTCCTACAAGAGATAAAAAGACTGAAATAACAAAGATCACCTGGCGTGTCAAGGCTTTGCTTCTTGCTAACAATTACGAGTGTCTCTCATTATCATACTAAAAACACATGTCTATTGAAAGAATAGATGAATTTTTTTTTTAAAGTTTACTGGTAAATACAGTATTGATAAACCAAGTTTCTAAAAACAAAGCAATATAAACAACAGGAGCGGTTCATAGAAATATCAAAATATTTACAGACCTGCTAGGCTGAGGTAATCTAGAGATGATCGTCCCCATGAACGGCGGTGATGGGAATCAGTTGGTAATGACTCCCAGGATCTTGGTTCAGGAGGATACTCATACACACGATGATGACGCTGACGTTTCCATCTCACGCTTTTCTTAAATCTCTAAAAATGTAAAACCAAAGCCTTTATACATTGTATTACTAAGTGTTTATATAGAATATAACCAAGCAATTATAAAAGATGTGTACTGATTTTGTAATAAGTGATCATATCCTTGACCACCAAATATTGAACAGAAAGTGTAACCATCTCCAATGAAGAGTCACACAATAACCATGAAAGTAAAGTAAAACTTACGGATTTGTTTAGAGGACTCTTAAGAAGTGAGTGGGAAGGTGTTAAATCTCTATTCCATCTAGAAGGGGTGAATTCTTCCTCACCACTCTCAGAATCATCGCTACATCCATCGTCAAAGTCTCCATCTTCAACCTCCTCTTGTATTACGTCTAGGGTGTAATTTGCTTGCTGACAATCTTCCCCTGGCTGTATCCAAGGTTAAATAAGGGTCAGAATATGAATGGTTTCAAGAAATCCTCTTTAAAATAAGTAAAATAAATCTTACACTTAAAACTGAAACCTTGATAGTTACACATACGTCCATAAATATATCCAGTACTGTACTGTATATATGATAAAGTAAATTAAGGAAACTAATTTCTATAGTAGAAAGAGAAAAATAATCAATGCTAATAATAAACATAAGATAATATAGGTTTTGGAGATTTCAGGAGCAGCTATAAAAACCCAGATGACAATAATTAGATTTACCATTGGGTTGTTAACTTAAAATAAATTCTAAATCCCTCATACACCCTACACACCTACCCTCCTTACTTGGTATCAACACATTACTGTATACTGTAGTAATTAAATACAGTATATTACTCTAATATTGAGTAAAAAAATTATAACCTACCTACCTTTTCTTTACTGTCCTCCTCCTCATGCTTTTCCTCTTCCTCCTGTTAGTTCCAAGAAATCATGATATAAGTTAGTACATGCTTATGATAGAGCAGAGAAAAAATATGCCGATTACTGCACCATTAACCCTTAGATGCAAGGCTAATTCTAAAGGCTGTTAGTCACTACAGCCAAACTACAGTATTAAAAAGTCATTCCTGCTCAAAATGAAATGAGACATGCAAGATGTATCATATACATTACTAATATATATATATACTAACCTTTAACTGAGTTAGGACATGCTTAGAACAATCATTCTACAAATGTTTCATTCACGTATCTAAGATTCCCTACATTTTCTTAAACCATTAGGAGGTAGTGGTTCTGTACTCTTAGGTATGAACAATGCTTATAAAGATTAAGAATAACAGAAAACTTAGATTTACGTTTTCTGTTTAACCCTTTTACCCCCAAAGGACGTACTGGTACGTCTCACAAAACTCATCCCTTTACCCCCATGGACGTACCAGTACGTCCTTGCAAAAAACTATTTAAATTTTTTTTTAGCATATTTTTGATAATTTTTTTGAGAAACTTCAGGCATTTTCCAAGAGAATGAGACCAACCTGACCTCTCTATAACAAAAATTAAGGCTGTTAGAGCAATTTAAAAAAAATATACTGCAAAATGTGCTTGAAAAAAATGACCCCTGGGGGTTAAGGGTTGGAAATTTCCAAATAGCCTGGGGGTAAAAGGGTTAAGGAGCACGATGGCCCCATCAAAACAATGTTATTTTGAGGTTACTTCAAACTGCATCTTCCTTTGTTTTGCCACCAATTTACCTTTTATTTATAAACTATTTGAAAGATAATCCTACATACAAAGTTGTATAATGGAAATTCTTACCAATTTCTTATCATGTATTATTTTACCAATGTATAGAAGTCCCTTTTAAAGTTGACTATTTTTCATGAAGTTTTTTCGTGCAGATTCTAGATTATAAAATTCCCCATCTTTTCATGATTGAATGACAAATGTAGGTCAATATTGACTAAATATATGCAATTTTTCTGAAAATTTCATATTTTGAGAAACTGGGTTTCAAAGTTTTTTTTTGTAGTGATTGACTAAATACACTTTACTATGTATAAGACAGGTCTTTTAACAATAATTTTCCTCACCACTGGGGATCATACGGACAAAATTGTTATATAGTATTTCAAGGTTATTTACTAACTAGTGGTAAACCCCATCTTTCAAATTCAAGATTACTGCTCTCCAAACACAAATATGAACTATATGTACCTAATGCACACACTTGAGCATGAGATTGGCTAACATATTATATTCTTTATGTATTTTAATTGGCAAATTCTAAGCTTTTGGCCTAAATTGTTAAAATCTCTGACACTTTATGCATCTTTCAGCATAATCATGACACAAAAATTGTAAATATGCAAACAAACAAGTCAGAGAAATTAGAGGAACATGTGCAGCAAACGATTATTTACAAATACAATATGATTTACAAGAAAATGGATAATCTATTGCTTAGAGAATTATAGAAAATAAATGGAATTACTGTATATGAGATAGTAAAATAAATAGCTATCCCTGGAATTTTTCATGATAATAAAATAAATGCCCAGGTCAGAAAAGGGTTGAGTATGGGACCATATAAATTGCATAAAAATATGCAAAAGACTTTTTAACAGTAAAACAAATTGGTTTAATTAAAAATGTTATTTTGATAATAAAATAAATTTTTGAATATACTTACCCGGTGATTATAATAGCTGCAACTCTGTTGCTCGACAGAAAAACTCTACGTAAAAATTCGCCAGCGATCGCTACACAGGTAGGGGGTGTACTCAACAGCGCCATCTGTCGTTCAGATACCCATTACTCATTGTAAACAAAGAACTCAATTTTCTCCTCGGTCCACTGTGTCTCTATTGGGGAGGAAGGGAGGGTCCTTTAATTTATAATCACCGGGTAAGTATATTCAAAAATTTATTTTATTATAAAAATAACATTTTTCAATATTTAACTTAGCCGGTGATTATAATAGCTGATTCACACCCAGGGGGGTGGGTAGAGACCAGCAAAATATGTTTACATCATATGAGCTAAGAATTTTTATTTTATTTTAGAAGTTATCAAAATAACTAAACAAAATAAATAGGTACCTGGTAAGGAAGTCGACTTGAACAATTACTCTGCCTTTTTAAGTACGTCTTCCTTACGGAGCCTCGCGATCCTCTTAGGATGCTGAGCGACCCCTAGGAGCTGAAGTATCAAGGGTTGCAACCCATACAACAGGACCTCATCAAAACCTCTAATCTAGGCGCTTCTCAAGAAATGACTTTGACCACCCGCCAAATCAACTAGGATGCGAAAGGCTTCTTAGCCTTCCGGACAACCCAAAAACAACAATAAAAACATTTCAAGAGAAAGATTAAAAAGGTTATGGAATTAGGGAATTGTAGTGGTTGAGCCCTCACCCACTACTGCACTCGTTGCTACGAATGGTCCCAGAGTGTAGCAGTTCTCGTAAAGAGACTGGACATCCTTAAGATAAAAAGACGCGAACACTGACTTGCTTTTCCAATAGGTTGCGTCGATTATACTTCGCAGAGATCTATTTTGTTTAAAGGCCACGGAAGTTGCGACAGTTCAACTTCGTGTGTCCTTACCTTCAGCAAAGCTTGGTCTTCCTCATTCAGATGGGAATGAGCTTCTCGTATTAACAGTCTGATAAACTAGGATAAAGCATTCTTTGACATACGCAAAGATGGTTTCTTAATTGAACACCATAAAGCTTCAGACGGCCCTCGTAAAGGTTTAGTTAGTTTTAAATAGAACTTAAGAGCTCTTACAGGGCATAAGACTCTTTCTAGTTCATTTCCAACCATACGATAAGCTTGGAATATCGAACGATTTTGGCCAAGGTCGAGAAGGCAGCTCGTTTTTGGCTAGAAAACCAAGTTGTAGAGAACATGTAGCCGTTTCAGATGAGAATCCGATGTTCTTGCTGAAGGCATGAATCTCACTGACTCTTTTAGCTGTGGCTAAGCATACCAGGAAAAGAGTCTTTAAGGCGAGATCTTTCAGGGAGGCTGATTGTAGCGGCTCGAACCTGTCTGACATAAGGAATCTTAGTACCACGTCTAAATTCCAACCAGGTGTAACCAAACGACGCTCCTTCGTGGTCTCAAAAGACTTAAGGAGGTCCTGTAGATCTTTATTGTTGGAAAGATCTAAGCCTCTGTGACGGAAGACTGATGCCAACATGCTTCTGTAACCCTTGATAGTGGGAGCTGAAAGAGATCGTTCTTTCCTCAGATATAAGAGGAAGTCAGCTATTTGAGTTACAGAGGTACTGGTTGAGGATACGGATACTGACTTGCACCAGTTTCGGAAGATTTCCCACTTCGATTGGTAGACTCTAAGGGTGGATGTTCTCCTTGCTCTAGCAATCGCTCTGGCTGCCTCCTTCGAAAAGCCTCTAGCTCTTGAGAGTCTTTCGATAGTCTGAAGGCAGTCAGACGAAGAGCGTGGAGGCCTTGGTGTACCTTCTTTACGTGTGGCTGACGTAGAAGGTCCACCCTTAGGGGAAGTGTTCTGGGAACGTCTACTAGCCATCGAAGTACCTCGGTGAACCATTCTCTCGCGGGCCAGAGGGGAGCAACTAGCGTCAACTTGTCCCTTCGTGAGAGGCGAACTTCTGCAGTACCTTGTTGACAATCTTGAACGGAGGGAATGCATATAGATCTAGATGTGACCAATCTAGGAGAAAGGCATCTATATGAACTGCTGCTGGGTCCGGGATTGGAGAGCAAAAAATTGGGAGCCTCTTGGTCATCGAGGTTGCGAAGAGATCTATGGTTGGCTGGCCCCAGGTGGCCCAAAGTCTCTTGCATACATCCTTGTGGAGGGTCCATTCTGTTGGAATTATTTGTCCCTTCCGACTGAGACAATCTGCCATGACATTCAAGTTGCATTGGATGAACCTCGTTACTAGTGATATGTTTAGACCTTTTGACCAGGTGAGGAGGTCCCTTGCGATCTCGTACAACGTCAGAGAGTAGGTCCCTCCTTGCTTGGAGATGTACGCCAAAGCCGTGGTGTTGTCCGAGTTCACCTCCACCACTTTGCCTTGAAGGAGAGACCTGAAGCTTTTCCAGGCCAGACGTACTGCCAGTAGCTCCTTGCAGTTGAAATGCATTGTCCTTTGACTCGAGTTCCATATCCCCGAGCATTCCCGACCGTCTAATGTCGTACCCCGTCCGATGTGTCCGAGAAGAGAACGTGGTTGGGAGTCTGAACAGCCAGGGGAAGACCCTCTCTTAGGTTGATATTGTCCTTTCACCAAGTCAGACAAGACTTTATCTTTTCGGAAACCGGGATCGAGACCGCTTCTAGCGTCTTGTCCTTTTTCCAGTGAAAAGCTAGATGGTATTGAAGAGGACGGAGGTGTAGTCTTCCTAGTGACACAAATGATCCACGGATGACAGTGTCCCTACCAGACTCATCTACAGCCTGACTGAGCAGCGTTCCTTCTTCAGCATCTTCTGGATGGATAGCAGGGCTGGGGGCTGATCGTCTTGTTGTTCAGCAACGTCCTCATCAGAGGGTTCCTCATCCGAAACTGATGAGGAAACGGCAACGGAGTGGGCAACGTCTGGCTCGCTGAATCCGGTCGCACTGGTAGATGCGTGACGGAGCCGGACGCAATATCATGGAACTGCTGCACAGTCTGTGAACTGTCAACAACCATGAGTGCGCGAGGAAGCACAGCGTCAACCCGAGACTGTCTAGACCGTTTGGGTTGTGCAGTCAACACCCTACCGGGTTGCTGAGGTTGACGCACTGCGTCAAAACAAGTCACCTCTGCTGGTTGTTGAACGTCCTGAACGTCAAAAACCACCTCCGAGCGTCGCTTAATGTCAACGTGCGGCTGGCAACCCACACTGGGTCGCATCGGTGGAGTAACCACCTCAACTGGCAGACGCGAGTAGGTTACCTCAGCGTCAACAGGGCGCACAACCGACCGGTTGGAAGGTTGTTGGCCAGAAGGTTCTTCTCCGCATTTAAGTCCTCTATCAAGGACGCAAGCTTGGACTGCATGTCTTGCAGCAAAGCCCATTTAGGGTCTACGGGAGCAGGTGTGGCAGACGGGGTTAGCGACTGAGGCGGAACCGTTTACCATCCCTGAAAGCCTTGTTATGCGTGACATAATAGTACAGCAAAACTTCAAAGGCTCGACAACAGCTGTAAAGTTGACCTGTAAACAACTTGGAGCGTCTCCTGGCTAGGCGCCAGGGAGAGTCTATCTGGGCAGAGTCATGAACTCCCAAGCCGAGAACTTCTCTCGTGTCATATCAGACTCTCGCTCTATAAACCAGTTTAAAAGAAGGGAAAGCAAAGGCTGTATCCCCCAAACTCCTCCTGGTGAAAAACCAGTCGCCTAGCCAACGTAACGCTCTCTAGGAGAGCGAGAGAGCACTAGCTTAAAAACAACGGCTTCGAAGTAGCTAGGCCTAGTGTAAGCTCTGACGTTTAGGCGAACGAGGAGCAGCAGTTACAAAAAGATCCGGACGAAGATCCTTAAAAAAATCATCATGATTTAATTAAAGTCCATAGGAGGCTAAGCAGCTTTAGGCTCCTCTCCATCTGACAGAGTCCTCAAGGGAATATCAGTAGGAGGGAGAACAGCAACTTCCTCATCTACAGGAACCTTGTCCGATAAAGCTTAAAAAAATCATCATGATTTAATTAAAGTCCATAGGAGGCTAAGCAGCTTTAGGCTCCTCTCCATCTGACAGAGTCCTCAAGGGAATATCAGTAGGAGGGAGAACAGCAACTTCCTCATCTACAGGAACCTTGTCCGATAAAAGCTGAGTCTCTTACTGGTGCATTAGTAGCGGACCAGAACGCAACGTCATGTAACTGCTTGACAGTCTGTGAACTGTCAACAACTGAACTGTCAACCACAACAGGTGCGTGAGGACGCACAGCGTCCACTCGAGACTGCTTTGACTGCCTAGACTGAGCAGTCAAAACAACTCTAGAATGCGGAGGTTGACGCACAGCGTCAAAACAAGTCAACTCCGATTGTTAGTGAACGTCTTGAACGTCAACAGGAGCATCAGCCAGTGGCCTAACGTCCAAATGCGGCTGAAAAACCACACGAGACCGCATCGAGTGTGGTTCTAAACAACCTGACTGACGTGACTAAGCTACGCCAACGTCAACAGTAAGCACAAAGGAACGTTAGGTTGGCTGAAAGCCAGGATATCGATGAGATAAACGGCTAGACTCAACGGACTAATCGGCAGAATAGTCTTCCATAAGGGAGGCAAGCATATACTGCATGTTTTGCCATACAACCCCTTAAGGATCAACGGAAATGGTTGTGGTAATAGACGAGGGTAACGTCTGTGACCGCAACACTTTGCCTACAAAAAAACTCTCTCGGAGTCTGTGTTACGCTTTTGTTAGGCGGCGAGCAGTTATCCGATGACTGCATAGGGTCAGAGCTGTCCTAATGGCTGTAACCAGGACGCTGGACCTGTCCTGAAAGGACTGACTTTCGCTTAAGGGCTCCGAAACCTTGTGACAGGTTTCTTATGCGAAAAGCCTACGGATGGCGAGGAGAAACAACGTCTCTCTCGTCTTATGGTAGGGGAGATCTTGGTAAGATACACCCGATACCATAGAGGGAAAACGTCTGTTCGTTGGTCAAGGCCTCTCGAACCCATAAGTCGTTTGACATTACTTCTCCCCTGGGCTTGGGAGCTTGTAAGAGGTCCCGGACTAGGTGAACGACAGGCACGAACAGACGAACCCTCGGACGCAACACTGTAACACTTTGCGCCTCGGACGCAACACTGTAACACTTTGCGCATATCACTTTATCACTTCGATTTTCTGTTTTGCACTTATTTTTACCTGAAACACGCAATTCTACCCTTCATTAAAAGGTAGTAATTGCGAAATTAGTTGTATAATGCAAGCTCATAATACCAGCAAAAAACAGAAAACATATTTTAAGATAAAAAGAAAAATCAGTGGCTGGGAAAGAGACTAAACACTAGTTCATATAACTACGTTTTCAATCTCTCACCGCACATAGCCTGGGGACGAGAATAAAAACCTAAAAACGTTTTATCCTTCCTCCCCGTACAGCGACTAGGGACGTGAGTAACACGAGAACAACGTTACCCGCTTGAACGGAACGTTTTCTCTCCTCTCTCTCCCTCCGTCTCTATCTCTCTCTCTCTTTCTCTCTTGATTTCGCCCCTAAGAGAAGAGCCCAATTATATATCGTCAAAAAAACATGTTATTTGACTAAAGGAAAAAACTGAAAGGTTTTTCAAATAAAAAGTTCCTTTAAATTAGAATTTAAAACATTTAAGCTAAGAAAGAATGAACAAAACGTCAGAATCGATTTACTCTTACTGCAAAGTGAAACCGTGATACACTCTCTCTCTATCGTAACGATAGAGCGCATGTTGAACGTCAACAACTGCGTAGCATAAAAAACTAAACGTTAGTTCATCTTTGAAAACAGTACGAAGACTATCAAAGAAATTTTTTCATAAAAAATTACATTTAAAAAGTTTTAAATCCTTAGCTCTTTAAAAGCTAAAGACGATATAAAGGGCTCAACGTTGATTAACTTCGGTTTCCAAGTTAGGACCGCCTACTCTCAGGAAAGTTCTATATAAACAAAGCATTAAAAATTTATTTTTATATGTTTATAAAAAATGGAAAGTTAATCGAAGAGGCCTAATAAAGGCGGAGAGATATAAAATATATATAGCAAAATCTATAACGTGATAAGATAATTACTAAAAGCCTAAACACACTTCCGTCTAAGGGAAGGGTCGGCCATTTAAAAGTGAAAGAAAGTCCATACTCTCTTTGTCACCATAATTAAATCTATCCAAAACGAGTTCAAGATTTAAGATGAAGATAAAAAACCTGCATAGCGAAAGCTCAAAACTAGAATAATGTACTTCACCAAATAGTTGTGAAAACAAATCCAGTTAGCAACAGCGAATTAGTAGGTCTTGCCGGTAGCCCGACAGAGAGAAAATTGAGTTCTTTGTTTACAATGAGTAATGGGTATCTGAACGACAGATGGCGCTGTTGAGTACACCCCCTACCTGTGTAGCGATCGCTGGCGAATTTTTACTTAGAGTTTTTCTGTCGAGCAACAGAGTTGCAGCTATTATAATCACCGGCTAAGTTAAATATTGAAAAAACCTATTTAAAATATGAAATATAAATGTTCTAGCCAAAAATCCAATTACCGTACTAGAAATTTTAAAATTCCAAGTCAGAGGTCGTGAGTCATGCTCCTTAATAATAATAATAATAATAATAATAATAATAATAATAATAATAATAAAAAAACTTCAAAGAACATAGACAAAAAATTTTGGTCTCAGAGAATCATACAATTTGCCTTGCCATCCACAAAGTTATATGAGGTGGTTAAGCAGTACTTATATCGAGAGGAATGATATATGATCTAGACTACCTTCTTGTCACACACGGGGTAAGTAATTGTATAGTGGCACTTACTTTAGTGAAAGGAGGGATATCAGTATCTAGGCTACTATCTCAGTCTTCAGCCTCACAATCAAGTTGTCCAAAGAGCAACAACTCGCTAGGATTTTAGAAGGGTCTAAAGTAATTAAAGAATCGAGACTGCAACAAGTTTATGGATATCAGAGGCAACTTGTAACACTAGAACCCTTCCTGAATACTATAACCGCTAGCTACCAACTCAGGAATTAGGCTAGGGTTTGAAACTAATGAAGTTTCGCCTGAAACATTACTATCTTTAAATGAAGACTTGATGGTCTTCTGAGCTACCACAAAAGAAGCTATTTAAACTAAAATCTTCAAGACTGTTAAAAAGCCAAAGGTTGTAGTGGCATTATCATCATCATTACCCTTAAAGTCAGTTAGCCTAGTCTTCTAAAAGTAAGGTTTCTTTCACACTTTGAACTTCAATCTGATCAGCAACCAAGAAACATACTTTTCACAACAAATCTCTAAATGAAGAAGTGATTCCTTAGCACAGCTACACAGCAATTGCTAGCTAATCTGGAAGAGGACATCTTTAAACCACTAAAAAGGAAACTAAAATCTGTCAGTCTAGAGCTAGCGTCGACTTTGTTCAAAGCGTCTGAAAGATTTTAAACGATATGACAAACGCAGTTTGTTATTGTCGGTAGATACCCTTAGTCTCAATGGTTTACAAGAGGCATTAGACATAAAGCTTCTGGAAACAAAAGCAATATGAACAGCACGGGAGATTCATAGATATAATTATTTAAATTTTCTTTAATAATTTAAGGATCCATAAAACGTATTAAAAATAGTATCTTCACTGGCACTAAATTACATTCTAACCTGAATGATCCTCAGAATTTTAGAAACCCTTTTTTATGCTTTTCATTCATCATTACTGTATGTCTAAAGGTTAATCAAGTCTAATTACAAAAATATTTTTAAGAATTTATGTATGCCCCAAAATTATACAAATATCTCGTATTTATTGCTATTTCCCATAGAATTCAAGAATACTTACTATGTAATTTCTAAAACAATTGAAGATGTTATCATCATTTTTATTCATAATCAAGAATTAATAAATATACACTTCACTACTATTATTATTATTACAAGCTAAGCTACAACCCTAGTTGGAAAAGCAAGATGCTATTAACCCATGGGCTCCAACAGGGAAAAATAGCCCAGTGAGGAAAGGAAATAGGGAAACAAGAGAAGTAACAAACAATAAAAATAAAATATACTAAGAACAGTAACAACATTAAGTTAGATCTTTCATATATAAACTATAAAAACTTTAGAAAACAGGAGGAAGATAAATAAGATAGAACAGTGTTCCCGAGTGTACCCTCAAGCAAGAGAACTCTAATCCAAGACAGTGGAATGCCATGGCACAGAGGCTATGGCAATACCATAGACTACAGAACAATGGTTTGATTTTGGAGTGTCCTTCTCCAAGAAGAGCTGCTTACCATGGCTAAAGAGTCTCCTACCCTTACCAAAAAGAAAGTAGCCACTGAAAAATTACAGTGCAGTAGTTAATCCCTCAAGCAAAGAAGAATTGTTTGGTAATCTCAGTGTTGTCAGGTGTATGAAGACAAAGAAGAATGTGGAAAGAATAGGCCAGACTATTCAGTGTAAGTGTAGGAAAAGACAAAATGAGCTGTGACCAGAGAGAGAGCGATCCAATGTAGTACTGTCTGACCAGTCAAAAAGACCCAATAACTCTCTAGCGATAGTACCTCAACTGTACATAATGAAAATTTGAAATTAGGCAAATATAAACAACAAAAACAAATCCATGGCATGAATTGCACTTTGCATCACCACTATAAAAACAAAAGTTTCCTGTATTTCAAATTTAAATCAATGATGCCAAATCATAATTACTATTGCCATTAAAGTTTTTTTTAGTAACCGGTATATGTTCTTTCCATTGAACTTTGTCCATAATTCTCAGCAATCTTTATTCATGCTTTATCAAAATTCCCTCTGATTTCTTTGCATAGCAAAAGTATTTGTAGATTACAGAGCAGGATACCTTTATTCATCATCAGTCCAGCAACTTACTTCTACTTCATCAACATCTTCCCAGGGATGTTCTTTCCCCTATATACCTTGGCCATCCACCACATGTGGCTTCATTTATCTCTTCCCAATTCCTCTCGTACACTCCTGACAACAAAAACTCTTAAACCATCTGTTAAATTTGATAACACTACAGCCTTCATACCACCCGCTACTTTCCCACAGCAACCACATGGCTACATTCCTGACTGTTATAAACATTCGGGAGCCTCTTTTTTTTCGGTAACTCTTTTGTACTCAAACCACTACAACTTCATATATAAATCCAGCAATGGACTCGACATTAATCCTTAATAGACACCAACATTTATCTTCAATTCCTTTGATACACCTACAACCAATTTCAGTCTAGATCCTGTGTTATGGTATAGGAAAACAACTAACCCATGGGGTCTTTCCAGTACTCTTTGTAATTCCATCTGACTACTCACCTTTATTAGTATTACTTCTAATTATTTTTAGTTATCAATGAAATTTTTTATATAGTATTACTTGACACAAATTATAGTCAAACCAAAATGTTACTCCGCTTACATTGACAATGACATAAAATGTTATTTTTATTAGTAAAATAAATTTTTGAATATACTTACCCGATAATCATGTAGCTGTCAACTCCGTTGCCCGACAGAATTCTATGGAGGGATACGCCAGCTATCACAATACTAGAAGGGGGTGTATTTACCAGCGCCACCTGTGGCCAGGTACTCAAGTACTTCTTGTTGACACCTCCTCAATTATTCCTCGGTCCACTGGTTCTCTATGGGGAGGAAGGGAGGGTCGATTAAATCATGATTATCGGGTAAGTATATTCAAAAATTTATTTTACTAATAAAAATAACATTTTTCAATATTAAACTTACCCGATAATCATGTAGCTGATTCACACCCAGGGGGGTGGGTGAAAAACCAGTGTACAAGACTAAAGGATAGCTAAGTATCCCGTATTTCATATAAACAGTTATCCACAATAACAATGAAATAATAAGTACCTGGTAAGGAAGTCAACTTGAACCGTTACTCTGCCTTTAATAAGATCGTCTTCCTTACTGAGCGCAGCGTTCCTCTTGGGAGGCTGAATCAACTCAAAGGTGCTAAAGTATACAGGGCTGCAACCCATACTAAAGGACCTCATCACAACCTTTAACCTCGGCGCTTCTCAAGAAAGAATTGACCACCCGCCAAATCAACAAGGATGTGGAAGGCTTCTTAGCCGACCGTACAACCCATAAAAAGTATTCAAGAGAAAGGTTAAAAGGTTATGGGATTATGGGAATGTAGTGGCTGAGCCCTCGCCTACTACTGCATTCGTTGCTACGAATGGTCCCAGGGTGTAGCAGTACTCGTAAAGAGACTGGACATCTTTGAGATAGAGTGATGCGAACACTGACTTGCTTCTCCAATAGGTTGCATCCATAACATTCTGCAGAGAATAGTTCTGTTTGAAGGCCACTGAAGTAGCCACAGCTCCCACTTCATGTGTCCTTACCTTCAGCAAAGCAAGGTCTTCTTCCTTCAGACGAGAATGTGTTTCTCTAATCAGAAGCCTGAATAGTAAGAAACTGAGTTCTTAGAACTTGGAAAAGAAGGTTTCTTGATAGCACACTATAAGGCTTCTGATTGTCCTTGTAAAGGTTAAGACCTTTTTAGATAGTACCTAAGAGCTCTAACTGGGCAAAGTACTCTTTTCAGATCATTCCCCACCAAGTTGGACAGGCTTGGGATCTCGAACGACTTAGGCCAAGGACGTGAAGGAAGCTCGTTTAGCAAAAACCGAGCTGCAAGGAACATGTAGCCGTTTCAGATGTGAAAACAATGATCCTGCTGAAGGCGTGGATCTCACTTACTCTTTTAGCTGTTGTCAAGCACACGAGGAAAAGAGTTTCTAATGTGAGGTCCTAAAAAGAGGCTGATTGGAGAGGTTCAAATCTTGATGACATAAGGAACCTTAGGACCACGTCTAGATTCCAGCCTGGAGTGGACAACCGACGTTCCTTTGAGGTCTCAAAAGACCTAGGGAGGTCCTGTAGATCTTTGTTGGTGGAAAGATCCAAGCCTCTGTGGCGGAAAACCGCTGCCAACATACTTCTGTAACCCTTGATCGTAGGAGCTGAAAGGGATCTTACTTTCCTTAGATATAACAGGAAGTCAGCAATCTGGGTTACAGTGGTACTGGTTGAGGAAACTGCATTGGTCTTGTACCAGCTACGGAAGACTTCCCCTTGAGACTGATAGATTCTGAGAGTGGATGTTCTCCTTGCTTTGGCAATCGCTCTGGCTGCCTCCTTCGAAAAGCCCCTAGCTCTTGAGAGTCTTTCGAAAGTCTGAAGGCAGTCAGACGAAGAGCGTGGAGGATTGGGTGTACCTTCTTTACGTGAGGTAGACTTAGAAGGTTCACTCCTAGAGGAAGAGTCCTGGGAATGTCGACCAGCCATTGCAGTACCTCTAAGAACCATTCTCTCGCGGACCAGAGCGGAGCCAACCAACGTCAGCCGTGTCCCTTAGTGAGAGGAGAACTTCTGAAGTCCTCTGTTGACAATCTTGAACGGCGGGAATGCATACAGGTCGAGATGGAACCAATCCAGCAGAAAAGCATCCACGTGAACTGCTGCTGGGTCTGGAATCGGAGAACAATACAACAGGAGTCTCTAGGTTATCGAGGTAGTGAACAGATCTATGGTTGGCTGACCCCACAGGGCCCAAAGTCTGTTGCAAACATTCTTGAGAAGGGTCCACTCTGTGGGGATGACCTGACCCTTCCGTCTGAGGTGATCTGCCATGACATTCATACCGCCCTGAATGAACCTCGTTACCAGTTAGCTTTCGATCTAAAGACCAGATGAGTAGGTCCCTTGCGATCTAGAACAACTTCCACGAAAGAGTCCCTCCCTGCTTGAAGATGTAAGCCAGGGCTGTGGTGTTGTCAGAGTCCACCTCCACCACTTTGTTAAGCTGGAGGGACTTGAAGTTTATCAAGGCCAGAATAACCGCCAACAACTTCTTGCAAATGATGTGAAGTGTCCTTTGCTCCTGATTCCATGTTCCCGAGCATTCTTGTCCGTCCAAAGTCGCACCCCAGCCCGTGTCTGATGCGTCCGAGAGGAGACGGCGGTCGTGTTTCTGAACAGCCAAAGGTAGCCTTCCTTGAGAAGAAAGCTGTTCTTACACCACGCGAGAGAAGACCTCCTCTCTTCGGAAACAGGAACTGAGACCGTCTCTAGCGTCATGTCCTTTATCCAGTGAGCAGCTAGATGATACTGAAGGGAGGGGAGGTGGAGTCTCCCTAACACGATGAACAGGGCCAGCGATGAAAGTGTCCCTGTTAGACTCATCCACTACCTGACTGAGCATCGGTTCCTTCTCAGCATGCTCTGGATGCATTCTAGGGCTTGGAAGATCCTTGGGGCCGACGGAAAAGTCCGAAAAGCTCGACTCTGAAGATCCATACCCAAGGAGACAATGGTCTGGGATGGAACGAGCTGAGACTCCTCAAAATTGACCAGGAGGCCCAGTTCCTTGGTCAGATCCATAGTCCATTTGAAAATCTCCAGACAGCGACGACTTGTGGGAGCTCTTAAAAGCCAGTCGTCTGACGGAGCCGGACACAAGATCATGATACTGCTGCACAGTCTGTGAACTGTCAATCATGGGCAAGCGAGGAAGTACAGTGACAACCCGAATCTGTCTAGACTGTCTGGGTCGTACAGACAACTCCTTAACGGGTTGCTGAGGTTGCCGCACTGCGTCACAACAAGTCACTTCTGTTGGTTGTTGAACGTCTTCCCCGTGACACATTGACTCCGTAAACAAAAAATCCTCTAACAAGGACTAAGCTTGGACTGCATGTCATGCAACACAGCTCAAGGTCTATGGGAGCAGGTGTGGTAACAGACGGGATTAGCGACTGAAGTGGAACCATAACCTTCCCTGTAAGCATGTTATGCTTAAATAAAAGTCCATAAGAGGTTATGCAGCTAAAGGCTCCCTCCAAATGACAGAGTCCTCAAGGGAATATCAGAAGGAGGGAGAAAAGAACTTTCTCATCTACAGGGACCTTATCCTAGAAAAGCTAAGTTCTCTGAGTGAGGGTTCACTAGTGCAAAAGCAGCAGACTAGAAGGCAACGTTATGAAACTGCTTGACAGTCTAGTGAGTTGGCAACAACCCAAGATGTGTGACTGAGAAGCATGCGGTAAGGTATGCAGAGCATGATGTATGCAGAGTATGCTGTATGCAGAGCATGCTGTATGTAGAGCATGTTGTATGCAGAGCATGCTGAATGCAGAGCATGCTGTATGCAGAGCATGTTGTATGCAGAGCATGCTGAATGCAGAGCATGCTGTATGCTGAGCATGTAGTAAGCAGAGCCTGCTGTAAGCAGAGCCTGTTGTAAGGAAAGCAGAGCGTGTGCATGGCGTTTAACATTTCTCAGAAATTCCATGACCAGTGCTAGAGTGCTTTATGCATGCTTGCATGGGGTTTAAAAATCAACATAATGTTTACCTTACATTCATAACTCATGATTCATATTTTTGCCATGGTTTGAAAATGGAGGTAAGGTATGCTGAACAGCAGAGTCAGAACGAGCTGGAACAACAATAGTTGTGGTTTCCTCTTCAAGACTCTGTTGAGGGAACACCTGAGGCTCAGTCTGCAAAGGCTGAATAAAAGACAAGCAGAAGGAAGGCGCATGGGTGGAGGAGGCTGACTCCTAGCATGAGTGGTTGAACCCAAGGGTTGCGCTTGCTGAGCGGTTGGCGGAAGCGGAGTAGCAAGTTCCAGTTCCTGTGGTGTGAGCGGAGCGCGATGAGGAAGAGGCTGCGCAGAACAAGGTAAATGTCTCGCAAGCTGAGGCTCCTGAGGCGCAAGGCTAAGGTGTTGTGGTGCTTGCCTTGTGGAGAGTTGAGCTCGCTGCAGCGAGAGCTGAGGAGACTGACTCATGGACGGGAGAGGTTGTTGTACCTCAACCGAGTGTTGCATCACTGGTGGAACAGCAAGTGGAGGCGGAGGAAGAGAGGTATAATCCTCCTGATCCCATTGTAAAGGTTGCCTTAAGGAAGGCGGAGGCTGAACACCACTGGGAACAGCAAACTCAGCACGTGGCTCAACATCGTACGCCTGGCAGGTGGTACTGCGATCAGGCGGAGCGAGCGTAGGCGGAGGCGGAGGAGCAACACTCTCAGCCCGACACTCACGCATCAAGTCCGAAAGCTGTGCTTGCATGGACTGTAGTAGAGTCCACAACATCGTACGCCTGGCAGGTGGTACTGCGATCAGGCGGAGCGAGTGTAGGCGGAGGGAGTGTAGGCGGAGGCGGAGGAGCAACACTCTCAGCCCGACACTCACGCATCAAGTCCGAAAGCTGTGCTTGCATGGACTGTAGTAGAGTCCACAACATCGTACGCCTGGCAGGTGGTACTGCGATCAGGCGGAGCGAGCATAGGCGGAGGGAGTGTAGGCGGAGGCGGAGGCGCAACACTCTCAGCCCGACACTCACGCATCAAGTCCGAAAGCAGTGCTTGCATGGACTGTAGTAGAGTCCACTTGGGGTCGGCAGAAACTACAGTAGGCTGAGGTAAAGCCTTAACAGTCGAGCTCTGTTGTGGCAGAACCTTACTCCTCTTAGGCGGAGTGCATTCAACTGATGACTGAGGAGAGTCAGAGCTAACCCAATGACTGTGAACTCTAACTTCGTACGTCTGGCATAGGTCTGGACTTTACGTTTAAAAGGTCTTGAGACCTGAGACCAGCGTTTTCTCCCCTAAATTTCTTCTGCAGACGAGCAAAATAAGGGCTCAATCGTCTGCGGGTGGGAGTGACGGTCTCGGTAAGACACGCCCACAACCACCGAGGATACTTCTGTGCGCCGATCAAGGCCTGCTGAACCCTTCTGCCCTTCGACATTGCTTCTCCCCTGGGCTTGGGAGCTTGCAAGAGGTCCCGGACTGGGAGGACGACTGGCGCGCACAAAAGTACCCTCACGCACAACACTGACATACTTTGCGCTAATCACTTATCACTTTGATTTCTGTTTGCACTTATTTCACTGAACTCGAAACTTTAAGTGGTTGTACCTGAAACACGCAATTCTATCCTTTCTCAAAAGTTAGTAATTGCGAAAACAGAATTACAATGTAACAGAAAAATCTAATGAAAGATAATTCAGTGGCTGGAAAGAGACTAAACACTAGATCACTCTAGAAACGTTTAGTTTCTTCCCCTAAAGAGACTAGGGAGAAGAGCAAAAACGATAACGACGTTACTCGTACGCCTGGCAGGCTTGAATGAAACGTTTATCCTCTTTCTCCCTCCGTCTCTATCTCTCTCTCTCTCTCTCTCTCTCTTGACTTAGAACCTGAGAGAAGAGCCCAATCATATATATCGTTAAAACATATTATTGTTAAAGGAAAAACTGAAAAGTTCCTTTATTAGGATCAAAACCATTAAGTTAAGAAAGAATGAACAAAACGCTAGACACGGTTACTCTTACTGCAACGTGAAACCGTGAACATTCTTTCTCTATCGTAACGATAGAGTGCAAGTTGAACGTTCTGAACGTCAACAACTGCAGAGACAAAACAAAACGTTAGTTCAACTTTGAAAACAGTACGAGACTATCAAAGAAATTCTTTCAAACTCTGTGGCGGAAATAGCATAATATGTTAACAGGTAAAACCGAAATGACGGGCTCAATGTTAATTAACTTCGGTACCAAGAAAAGACCGCCTACTATTAGGAAGGTCGAATATAAACAAATATAAAAATTAATTTTAATAAGTTTATAATAAAAGGAAGTTAATCGAAGAGGCCTATAAGAGGCGGAGAGATATAAAATAAATCTATAACTTTTGTTAAGCAAAATTAAGAAAGAGAGTCTATACTCTCTTAGACACCAACACTTCCGTCTAAGGGAAGGGTCGGCCATTTAAAGGTGAACGAGAGTTCATACTCTCTACGTCACCATAATTAATCAAATTAATTCCAAAAGCTAACTAAGCTAATATAGAAGTTTCCAGTAAAGCGACAGCCGAAATCAAAGAGAAATACTTCACCAAAGTCGTGAAAATACTCCAAGAACATAAGCGTATCCCAGAACGTCTTGCCGGAAGCACGACAGAGGAATAATTGAGGAGGTGTCAACAAGAAGTACTTGAGTACCTGGCCACAGGTGGCGCTGGTAAATACACCCCCTTCTAGTATTGTGATAGCTGGCGTATCCCTCCATAGAATTCTGTCGGGCAACGGAGTTGACAGCTACATGATTATCGGGTAAGTTTAATATTGAAAAAATACAATTACAGTATTAAAACCCAACACAATTATACAATCAATCATTTGAAGAACTACCCAACACCATAAGCCCATTACATGCAAAAATGAAATACATACATTCCTTAAATAGTATTCTAATCAAGCTATTTCCAAGTGTTATGCTGAGGATTCTGTTAATTCAATATGGCCATATTTTACAGAATTTTGGCCACATGGGTTTACCATTTTAAATGTGCCCTGGATGGCTTATTGTAC
Organism: Palaemon carinicauda; assembly: GCF_036898095.1. NCBI lineage: Eukaryota > Metazoa > Arthropoda > Malacostraca > Decapoda > Palaemonidae > Palaemon > Palaemon carinicauda. Next base: position 4,939,884 of record NC_090762.1, on the reverse strand, counting down.
ATGACATAAAGTTCTTTGACTTTTCATATCTTTCTTAGGGATTTCCCAACTTAGCTATCAAAACTCCCTAACCTTATCTGCTATAATTTTTCTTGTATTACTTGAAAGTCAATCCTCCAGGAGAGCCTCAAAAGATTCTTTAAATATAATTGTCTCAGTTTACTAATTACTATAATATTACTGTACAGTGATAAACTGTAATAGTGTCTAGGGGAATGTGAGCCTTACTGCACTGAATATGTGAATATGAAGTACAGAAATAACAGAAATCTCACTATAACATGTAAAGACATACAAAAAATCCCAGAAAAAGCGCTACTCTGTTATCTTCCTGTCATGACATGTAATATAATCATGAATTTGGACACATACAAAATGCAGGGAAATGAAGAGGATTGCAGAGGAGTATTATTAGAAAGTAACATAATTTACAGTACTGCAGAGTACACATAATCCTTACCTCAATATGTAACGTAATACACTAATCAAATCATACTCTACTATTAATCAAATCCATAAAAAAACATATTACAGAAATTCTTAAGGACCTAAAATGTTTTTGCCACTCAAAAGTGAAATAAATTTGTCCTTTTCATTCAAGTCTGCGGATAAATCAATTGTTAACATTTAAATTCCTAATTGGAGAATAATAATCCCAACTAAAAGTGTCAGACACCATGGAGAAATTATAAAAATAGGAGACACTGGACTACATAGGAACTCGTTAGAAAGCACATTAGGTGACAAAGGAGATTACTGAAGAAATATCTTATCCCATGAAAGAAAAACTTAATATGAATGCATTATTGATGAAGAATTTGATGATCTGCACTGTATCAAAGTAAAAGAGAACTTGAAAATTGCTAATTACATAATGCAACAGAGAAGCCTGGTATACCAGGAATGTAAATAAAGTCAGAGATGATAAAACATCTGTAAAATGTTAATGCATGTAGCAAAAATTTCATTGCATATAAAAGTTCTAAAGGAAATAAACCGTCTAGAATATCACGATTAGAATACATTTGGACTTGTTAACCAGTAATGCTTGATAAAAATTCCTCAAGTACAAAAAAAAATTAAATACATCCTGAAAAGACTTATTCATGGAATATGGCTAAACTTCAATGAGGTCTCACAGCAGATGTGGGACAGAATTCCCAAATATCTCATGGTACAATAACTTTAGATTCTTGATAAATTCCACCCCAAATACCCCCTGGCACGTAGGGGATGGAAACTTTAAAAATTTGAGCACTCCAGTATACATCAAGTGCAGTCTTTAAATTTTAAATATTTAACATCTACCTGTGCACATAGGTAGCTCAAAGAAACAAGAAGTCTTGCTGCTTCACATTCAATCCTCATGGAAAGAGATAATTGGGTGACGCATATCTCAGAATTCTCAGTGAGGAAGTGCAATAGGACTTCTTTTTGTTTCCTTGGGAATCAAATGGGACTTTGAATAATGTACTTTTAAGATTAATAGGTTTGCTTTGAAGAAAAAAAGAAAAGTAAAAATATTGTTCTGATCCAACATAAAACAAGATCAAATGTTTATACCATCATGCAGAACAGCCAACTTTTATCTACTCGAGTAGGCCAACCTTGACTGGGAAATTATTTTGTAGTTGATTGAAGTAATAAAAGAATAAGAAGTTTATCAACAATTTCTACTGTATTTGATATGAGATTAATCCTATATGAAATAACAATAGTTATCTGTATAAACAAACCCACGATACTATCTATAAAGTAAAACTATCCCCATTCTAGGTATAAGTAACATTTACCTATTCCAATCACTGACAAAACCAAGGAGCCCATAACCCTTCATAAACCTTATATTCTCTTTTGTAAGTCAAGTTTTCCTGTCTAATATATGTTTAGAGTCTTTAAACATTGTTGCTTATTAGACATTATTTCTTGAAATAACCCTAATGATCCTATCTGTTAACAAAACAACTACAGATATTACACTATTTCCACTTTTCGCTCACATCTCACACTCATTTTTGGAAACTACAGTTACCATCTAATACCAGTTCAGAGAAGTTTTAGAGGGCATATACAGTCATCATTTCTATTTCTGCATCATACAAGCTACACATTTCCACTTACCTTCCACATAAATTCCCCACTGGTAGAAGAACTGTCCTCATCACTCTCAGAGTCACTTTCCCAGTCTGGGGTGTAGCAAGGATCTCGGCTGTTCATACGGAACTGCACATTGCTTAACTTTCCAGGAGTTAAAGCAACGCCATCATCGTCATCCTCTGAATCATCAAAACCTGGTTCTACTACTATATGCTCTTCTATATCCTCACTTTCATTTATCTGAAAACAGATGTAATCCATCATACTGCATGAGTCCAAGCCATGGATATTGTAAACAATCTTGAATTCCTCCCTCCCCTCAAATATAAATTGCTACAAACTAAGCTTGGAATGAGTAAACATTACCTTCCTGAAACAGAATGATTATGATCCCAGAACAATTGAAAGATTGCACTGGAGAGTAAATCAGGTAAAACAAATTCTTAGACTTTAAAACAGAAGGTATAGATACAAGATGTTCCTACTCCCCAGCCTTCCTTTTCTCAAGTGTTCCCAATAAAATTACATCTACCACATCTCTTAAGACCACAAGGCCGTTGTCGCATGGCACAGAAAATAAAAAAAAAAACTTTTATGGTCAGATAAATCATACTTAGACATGGCATGGCTTAAATCTCTACTCTATCTAGATATGCCCTTTGAACCTTAATATATTGACAAGACTAAACAAAATAGATAATGAAATACAAGTACCTGTATACAATAATGTGGCACCGACTTATTATGAATGAAATCCATATTATAGTAAAGTAGTATAAATGTATAAAGAGGTAAAAAAGACGTGGAGTAGGGAATAATAAGGCTCAAGATTATTCACTTTTCTATGAAATAATATAAGTAAGATACCAGTATAGCATCATTTCCACACTTGAGGTAAAAAAAAAGTAATAAGGACAATGAAAAAAGTTAAAAACTAATAATCTAGTCACCTACTATGAACATATCAGCATAATGCCCGACTAAACAGTGAACAGACTTAATCCACTGAGGTTTATTGGGCTGTAGTAGACCGATAATTTTTGTCTATCACCTACCTCAGCTAAACTTTCATTGTATTTTGAGTAATCAGTGATTTGTACTGTAAAATACTAACTTCTTAATGATTTGAATATTGAATATAACATTAGAAAACAAAGTCTGATATGGTACATAGTAGATCTTGAAAAGGAAATCTGCAGGTATCATGCATGGCTACTTCAAACAGTTCAATCATGATTCTTTCTTACCTGATATTTCTTTGATGCCAAAAATTCCGCAGAGCTCATCTTGTTAAGATCACTCAAATCAGAAGCTTCTGCATCTTCACTTTTGGCAGCAACAGTTCCTTCCTCTGAACTTGATGGTAAAGGTGGCTCTTCTTCAATACTGGATTTAGGTTTCCCATTCACCTCTTCAGAATCATCAGAGTATAATCGGCCTAAAAAATTCAATTTGATAGGACGCTCTGATTCTAGTTCATCTTCATCACCACTGTCCTGTTTAATTTCCTTATCTTCCTCTTTTTCACAAACAGCCTCTAAACTTTGCATGTGCTCTCCTGCGGCTGGATAATTCACGTCATACGGGAGAGAGATGTGTTCTACAGGCTCGAACATGGGTGGTTCTTCTAGACTTGCATTTGGATGGGATATAGTACTCAAAGCTGAGGTGAAGTATGAATGGTAATGTGGGACCTGAATTCCCTGAGGAGATTCAAAAATTGAGCCTACTCCACTGTTTTCTTCTTCTTTATCTATGTTTTCATCAGAAGTAACAAAGCCATTTACTAATCCCTCCCCTGATTTAGATTCATTCGCTTCAGTTATGTGACTTTCCAAGGAAGTTTTGTTGGTAAAAAGCTGCTCCTGGTGCCTCAATTCATCAAACCTTGAGCTACTTACTGAAGGAATTGACTCTGGTGCAACATCATCAGAATCATCATAAGGAAAGGGTTCAACATCTGATGGATCTGGCTGCTGCTTATCAGTTATAAATGCCAAATGGCTCCTGGGTATTCCCCCCTCCACAATTGTGGCCTCATTAGTGACAGTGTCAACAACCAAAACATCATCACCATCAACATTGTCACCTTCATATATTTGTATTGATGAAGGGCCATTGTCACCCTCTAGATCTTCAAGAATTAGACTATTGTGGGTATTCTCTAAGCTTTTAGGTTCTTCTTTCTCACCCACACTAACTTCTGATATAGTTGGTGCATCCTGTTCAATGGCACAGGATAAAGTAAGGTTGGTGCTCACTATACCAGCTTCAGCATCTTCAGTCTCCTCTACATCTTCAGCGAAAGCAAACTCACTTAAACTAACAACTTTACCACCAGAAACACAATTTTCTTCTTTAGAAACAACAAATGTGCCATCACTTTTATCTAAAATATCAGAAAGTGCATTTTTCAATGGGTTCTCTAGCTCCAAGCTTACTGACATGGGAAAATCGGTACTGCTATTACTTATGCTAACTTTCCTGACTGGAGAATCCTCTTCATCTACAAAACTTTCTTCCTTGATTGGGGACAATGTTGTTGTGACAATGCCTCTATAATTAATAACAACATTTTCTCTTTCCCCTGACGAAGGATCATCAGGTTCGTTTGGTTCCAAATGATCTGTCTCATCTTGGAGGCCACCCAACTTCAAGCTAAGCTCAGCACGTAAAGCATTGATATCTTCTGGCTTGTAGCCGAGAACTTCTTCATCATCTGTAGTATTATAAGATACATATGTACCCTCATCATCTAAATTTAGCATGTCTGTAGAGGAGTAATGACTTTTTGAGGATGATGTATCACTTGTGGGACTGGCTTCCAGATCTTCCCTTGAACTCTTTAAACTTGCTAGTGTAGCATCACTTCCGCTACAAGTAGCCTGCTGTAAAAGCTCCCGAGTCTGAAATGCTGCCTGCTGCCATGCCATCATCTGCTGTTGCCAAAATTCACCATTTTCTGCTTCATCAGGTTCCACAGCAGAGTCCTGACTTTCCCTAGATGACCAACAATCTCCAGCCTTGAACTTTCCCTGATAAGCACTAGGAGATAAATCATCATCATCCTTTAGAATTAAGTTTGTTTGGGTACCTGGTCCAAATGATTTTAATACTAGTGGCTCAGATTCTGAGGAAGTAAGAGACTTGATATTTTGAAGATTTAAAACATGTGGATCCTTAGTTTTAGAAGTGTCCAGCTTCTCATTGTACAAATCTTGTGTTTGTGATATTTCGGCATAATTTACAATAGTATCAGAAATCTTCCGGGCAAAAGCTGCATTATCAACAACATCTTTATCTTCAGTTGATTTTCCAAACAAATCACTTGAGACACCCCCTGATTTCCCCAATTCTTCACTTGGACCATGACTACCTCCATCATTAGGTTCAGTACTAACAGCAGACTGTGCCACATTAATCATGCCAACCCCCTCTATGATATCACAGCTGTTGTCAACTGACAATTCTCTCTTATAAGTAAAAGAATCCAAGATGTCAGAAGTGCAAGAACTCTCATGAACTTTAAAGTTACCATCCTTTTCTTTATGCATATCACTACAATCTAAAGAGAAACTATTTTCATCTTTTCCAGACATTTGCGCAACAAAACCCGACGTTGAAGAGGATTCAGCCAGTTTACTTGCTGGAATTTGGAGCAATTCTGAGGTTTTGCCTGATGTCAATTCAGTCGCCACTGAAGGAGATTTCACTGTTAAAGATTCATTTATCTTAGGCTGTAACTGATTAGACTCTTCTAAAAGTTCACTTGGAGAAATTGGCTTAGGTTCATTTACAGCACTTTCTTTACAAATTTCCTCATCACTGATAGTGGTCAAGTCTAAATTATCAAAAAATAAATCTGTATTAACAACAGGCCGACTTGTATCGGCAACTGGTTCTATGCTCTCATCTATTAATATCTTTTCAATTTCACCGCAAGTGCTATGTTCAAACGTGCTACTTAGGTCCAACATTGACTTTTCAGTTTTTTCCAATTGCATTTGGTGATTCATTTCATTTTGTTTTGAACCAGCAGAAGTCACATTAAATGTATCACCCAATAGATCCTTTGAATCATCCATTTTAATATCAAAGTTACTAGTCATACTCTCTTTAAAAATGACATCAGACTCGCACCTTTCTTGATTTAACTTGTCTCCAAGAAATTCATTCCATTTTTCGAGATCATATTCTATCTTATCCACATGCTTAATCCCATCTTTACTAGATTCAGACAATAAATCACTCGCAATTTCCTTTGGCTTACTGGTAGATAAGGGTGGTTCTGTGGATTTCACAGCCTTAAATAAGTCGAGGGAAAAATCCTCTAAGGCTCCAATGACAACTTCCTCACCCTTAATGATTTGCTCTGGCTTATAACTGGGCACTTCTGGCTTTTCAGATTCGATATTATTATTCTCATTCTCGCAATCCTCCTCATCAGAGCTTTCGATGTCACTGCTGCTGTTACTACTGCTACTGCTACTGTCACTGCTACTGCTGCTGCTACTACTACTGTCATGACGGCTTCTCTCACTGTGATTTCTAAACACTAATCTCTGTTTCACTCCTGAATTATCTGGATCAAATGCCATAACCCCACTTGAAAAATCCCCACTCCCTTCACCATCTGTATTTCCCAAGCTAGATTCTTCACTGATACACATCTCCTCTAATGTCTTACGTTCATCACTTGCTAGTACCTGAGGATTTACTTCGAAAGAGGGAGGTTTTAATGGTGTGCTTGACAACTGAAGCCTAGGATTTTCCTGAACGAAATCCAAAAATTTTATTATTTCTTCTTTTTTATTAGTAGGTTCTTCCCTTTTGACACTATTCATGTTATCTCCACTCTGGTTAATTTTCTTTCCCCCATCATCTGCCTTTTGGTTATCATTATCATCATATAATGATGTTTGTAATTTGTTCTCTCTAATGTTGTCACTAAATGTTACAGACTCATTTCTTTTTGCATTATTAATATTACTATCACAGACTGAAATGTTTTCCGCAAACACCACTCTAAATTCTTTTGGTTGACTGGCATTTACAACTTTAACAGGGCTCTCTTCTGGAGGTGGACTAGGAGTACTTAATTTGACGGATGAATCGTGAACGACGATATCTGGTAGAGCAACGGGCTTCTTCTCTCGAGACGAAACTAAAAAATCTGGAGATGCTGATAATACTTTGGACACCACAGAACCGTTGTTAAAAGAACCTTCTGAAGATTCATTTGGCTTACTTGTAATTGGATAGGCATTGGGAATTCTCTCCTCTGTACATGCAGAGGAGATGACTTCACCTAAAAAAGGATCCTGTTCACCATTTTGTTTATCACTGAAATTATTTGAGTTATCAGAATCTACACTAGTCGTAAGTTTGTCTGTTGATCCAACATTTAAAAAGTCTCCAGGAATATCTGAAGAGCTTAAGGGTTTATCAAAATTATATTCTTGAGCTCTGAATTCAATCGATGATGGGTTCTCACGGCTGGCTTCTGTTATTATAGAGTATTTATGTTCGGCTTGTAGTCTTTCCAACTCTCCCATAAATCTGATATCTCTCAGAGCTTCTTTAATGTTTCCCTCACTGGAGTATGACTTCTCTGAAGCTAATGGTTTGTTTACTTGTTCAAAAGCTAAGGAATTCCTCTGACTAGCATTATCAGAATCACTTCCATCATCTACCACAGTCAACTTCATAAAATCCTGGACGCTTTGACTTTTCAAACGCACCATTTCAGAAAATTCACCCTGCTCGAGTCTCATAGTGAAACCTTCTTCATCTCCCTCAGACAAAGTTCGAGTTAAACTTGGATGGCCACTTCCACTTAATGAGAGACCACTAGCATGCACCAATTTTGACTCTGGTGGATGAGAAACAAAAGAATCTTTTCCTAATTTGAAATTAACGCCATCCTTTTCGGGCGAAGTCACTGTAGTACTAGGTTCGCTTTTCTCTCCTGCAAGGTAGTCATCTAGCTTCAAGATGGCGTCGGTTATTTCCCTAGTAAGACTATCCATAGGCTGACCAGGTTCCATTCCAAGCCATGAAGGCATGGCAGACCCAAATTTGGCAGCCATTTTCGCGTCCAAGTCTTCGACGGAGCCATGTAGATTCTGAAGGCTTGGAGATAATGCCCCACCCATGTGACCACCACAGGGCGCTGATAAACTGAAGTCACTCTCAAACCTGCAAAATCCCAAAATTTAAATTAACTTTCTGTATAGTTTCTATTACTTTCTTTGGGTTTCTTTAAAACATTAAAAAAAAGTTTGAAGTTTCAAAAAATAATTATGATTTTCTTGTATTGTACACTTACAAATATTTATCGAATCCTGATGCTCTGTATGTCTTATGAATTCTTAAGGCTGACTCAAACATCTCTAATACAGTTAATATTAGGGCATCAACAATAAATGAAAACTATTACTTCTAAACTAAATTGCCTACAAATACAATATGAAAAAATATGCATTTAGAGTAGAAGCTAAAAGATTTTTCACTGCAATTATAGAACTTGGACTAAGAAAAAAAAATTGAACCACAGTGCAGTACTGCTATTTCCTATGACAATGACCTTTCATTTCCTTTAAATCCACCAACTCAAAGTGAGCCATGATCTCAAAAAATATTTCAGCCAACAATTTATATACAGTGCCTTAGTTCTTGACCAAACTCTTGCAGCAGGATGAGTAAATCAGTATTATAACAACAACAAAAAATAATGTAGTAGTTTAACCAGACCACAGGGTTGCATTTTCCCTAAACTATCCTATGGTTGGCCAGAGATTTACCCTTAAATGATGAACAAAGGAAAGTTGAGGGGGATCAAACAGGGCAAACGTAATGAAGTTGGACACTTAGATGGAAAGAGACCAATAGCAATAGATAAAATTTTAAGAAAGAAAGCAATCCCAGTTGTCAACAACAATCCCTAAAGGTTATGAACTTGAAAATCCTAGTTCAAACAACTCAAATAAGAAACAATGAAAGACAAAAGGAAGAATAAAGTTCAAACATCATGGTGAAGACTTAATTTTTTCGTATAGTTTTCAGCAATGAAGTTGTTTAAAATTTAAAATGCTGGTCTTTTTGCAAGATACAATTCTCAAGGACAAGTTTTCTTTAATTTTCTACCAATTTTCATGTATAACCTAATGTTAGAGAGAAGTTATGCGCATATTTCATAATGATGTTATACAGTATGTGGATACTTTTTTTTCTTTCATACAATTATTTCTAGTAAATATCAAAATTTTATTTAGATATTCATAATAATTGTCACGATATTTGATCTTTTTAAAATGTTTATTTTATTTCAGAATATATGTACTGAATACTGTATATAAAAAACTTTAAACAGGCTGAACGTGTTATTTCCCATTTCAGATTGAAAAGCCTTGTAGTAAGCATATACAAAAATATGTGATAAAATCAAGAAGATAAAGAAGCGTATTTTATTATTTTAATAGACTAATATCTACACATAATTACTGATCAAAAGAAACAAGTGCAGGGGACCGAACAGACAACTGGAGAAGACTTATCCACAGGTGTTCCGTAATCAACATGCATGAAACGGTCACATATCAAGCTAATTATGAGTTTTTCCCAGATGATGAACCAGTCCATGTAGGAAGTTTTGTGAAAAGGGCCTGATAATAACATAATACACCAAGAACAAGTATAATATCAAGAGCTACATCAACAGAGAGAATAATAAAATATCAGTAAGATATGAAGACCAGGTTCCAATTCTCTTACAATGTGAAAACCAAACTGGTACTTTGCAAGAAAACAGTTTGTAGCCCTGTTCGCATATATATCCTAGCAAAAAGTTAATCAAACCTTATACACAGTAAATATGCAATGTAGCCATTAAAACTGAAATGCCCCTCTAAATAAAATTATTTAGGGGGTAAGAGCATTTGACAGTATAACTGGAGACTTCTCATATCAGTTGGGGAAGATTTAATAATCATTTACTGCAGCAATTCCAAAATCTTTCTATCTTTACCCAAGAAAGTATGTTTTAGTAAAATCAATAAGTTTGTAATTTAATTTGCAACACCCATATGCCTGAAATTCCATTTGTTTCTACTATACTCAAGACCAGTAAGCAATTCACCTTAAATCCAACGTATTTACACCATGAATGATGCTGTGATTTTGAGACTGGCGCTGTTGTAACTGACTCCATCGAAATTCAAAGTCATTTGTTGAGGTAGCATCATGGGAAGCTACAGATTGGTTTTCCCAAAGGTGAGATAATAATGAGGTAATATGATCTATGGGTGGACGTGACGGCTCAGGAGACCAGCTCAGTTTCATAATGTTGTATCTGAAACCAATTAAATTAACAATGATAAACACAACCCATAAAAATTGGTGAAGCAAAAATAATAATGACATTATACTCATTTTCACAAATAATTGTATTCTATAAATACAGTAAAAAAAAATTATGACTTACATTTTCTGAGCATGTAACTCCAAGCCTTTTGGGGGTTCAAGAATGGTTGACTGATCTATAATTACATCTTGTATGACACGATCATCATCGAGATTTGTGTAAGGCATCAGTCCTCGACTAGCAATTTCCCACATTATTACACCAAAACTCCACACATTAGCAGGCTTGGTCACCTAGATGAAAAATAGTGCAGGGAATGATATAACTAACCAAAGATATTCTGAGTGGAAACAACAGGTCACACACATTATTGCATGAAATATTAATGATTTAAATAGTAAAGCTTTATTTACTTGAAAAAAATTGAAGCTAATGGAAAAATGTTGATTAAAAAACTATACTAAACAATATTATAACAAATAAAACTGAAAACTTGACATCAAAGAATTACATATATTCCAAATTTCTCTAAAAATAAATTAAAAACTAACCTCTTTAGTTTCTATCGTAGTATCTGTGCATTTAAGTGTTTCAGGAGAGCACCATCTCAAAGGCAATGCAACATCTCCAGCACAATAATATTCCGCCTGAATAAAGAAAACAAAAATGGTATATAAATTAATATTAAATAGTGTACTGTATTTTTATAAACGTAAGAGTATTTTGGACCTTGTAATCATAAAATTTTCAAGCTCCTGACTAGAACTCAAAAGACAGAGCATTCTATTTTTTTTTAATCAAGTATAATTAGTAAATCACATTACCTTGTAAAATTCAATGTTGTATCCATAATCACCAATTTTTACAGTATAATCCTCATCAACTACGCAATTTCTTGCAGCAAGATCCCTGCAGAGAAGAAAGCTGATGATTTTCAAAGCACAATGTACTTAACTTAGTTTTATTACTCGATCAATTTGCAGACAAAAAAGCACTCAAGAGTTACATCTATATAAATAAATATATAAGGGATTTTCTTGACAGATAGTTAACCCTTTTACCCCCAGGCTATTTTTTTCCCAGCACATTTTGCAGTAAATTTTTTTTAAATGGATCTAACAGCCTCAATTTTTGTCATAGAGAGGTCAGGTTGGTCTCATTCTCTTGGAAAATGCCTGAATTTTCTCAAAAAATTATCAACAATATGAAAAAAAAAAAAATTTATAGCATTTTTTTGCAAGGACGTACCAGTACGTCCATGGGGGTAAAGGGATGGCTTGTGAAACGTACCAGTACGTCCTCTGGGGGTAAAAGGGTTAAGTAACTTGTTTTGATATAATAACTATCTGTAAAACCATCATGTCTACATTCTCATCTAACTAAAGTGTACACCCAAGAGCAATTCTAGTACTGTCTGGGGCAAATCAATGCCCTGAAAACCTAACCACCACCCTTACATTCAAGTTGCTCACTGAAACATTTTCTTTCTGTTCCAAAGGTATCTATTCTGTAAGCTCTGAAAGAGACCATGCATTTAAAACACTTGTCCCAAGAGCACTCAGTAGCATACCCATTCCCTATGGAAAAATACCTACCACATCCAAGATTCCATGATCCCTTTTTCCTACAGATAACTTAAGATCTGAAATCCAATTCCTAATCTTTCTTTTGTGGTAATAATTTCTCTACCAAAAAACCTTATACCAGGATGAGACACAAATGAGAAGTATAATAAAAAGTTGGGTATGTTATCGATAAGGATTTGTCTCCTTAACTATTTCTTTTCTTACCTATACCAACATGAACATCATAATTTTTTAGATAATGTACTGTATTGTATTCCTTACATGAGGGCAGTGAGGTACAGTATACTGCAATAAAGAATATAATTATGATCAATATTGATTAATGATTTTTACATTTACCATTCATACTTGCAAAAGTACTTCATTCCTATGTGTGTTAAACACAGATCTGTGGACCTTACGGTAAAAGAAAAAAAGATGGAGCTCTTCTTTTACCATGTTAACACACTAACACTAACTTAGAAACAACTATTACCAAAAAAATTTATAAAAAGTAAGAAGTATTTCATAAATGATATATATTGACTACAAGCTGATTCACTATTATGTATCAAAAGTTAGGAAGGGAGATTTTAAAACATACGTGTGAATGAAGTTATTGGAGTGCATGTGCTGGAGTCCGGAAGCCACATCTAACGACATACGTAACAAAGAAGCATCCGTAAGCTTTTTGTCATTTCGTACCACTGCCTTCAGGTCTCCCTAAAAAAAACATTAAATAATTTTATTAAAAACCAGCTATAAAGTACATTCCAAAATAGTAATAATAATGTTTTGTCTATATGAAGTACATCAAACCAATACAATACCTTAACACATGAAACAATATATTGTAGACAGACTAGAAACTGGTCACTTAAAATACTTGACAACCATTCATGTTATATGTTTACAGTATGTCATAAAAACTAATATTTTGCATAAACAAAACCATAAATGCTCAAGTTAAATTGCATTACCTTGGGACACAATTGCAATAATATCAAGAAGGGTTCTGTTTCTAGACACTGAGCAAGAACTTTCAACACATTCGGATGAGAGAGGTCCCGGTAGGGGCGAAGTTCGTGTAGAAAATACATTTGCTCCGTAGGAGTTGCGTCTTCTCTGAGAACCTTCACAGCAACGGGGGTTTGACCTCGTGAAAGAGCGCTAGGGTTCAGGGACGACGAAACAGGCGAGTCCCCTTTTGTATGATCGCTATATATCCCAGTGGCCCTTCCTTCCAATACCTAGAATTTAAGTTTATAAATCAGTGATAAGAAATAGACATCAAATTAACATCACAAAATCAAATGAAGTTATATAAGCACTCACTTCACTATTGAAAGTCATTATAAATACATATTCAAGCATATGCCATATTACTAGAAAAAACAAAAAGCATGTTAAAGCTATGAACAGTCAAGCATTGACAATTTAATCTGTCATGGACAACAGATCACACAATGTGTAGAAATGATATTTATCTTTAAATTTGTTAATACAGTATTCAAAGGACTCAAAAGCTACTCACATGACCAAACCATCCTTTCCCAATCTCCTTAACATACTGGAGTTGATTACGGGGGAAATTTTGATGCGGTTCAGCTGGAAAAAATAATCATTTATTAAAAATTATCAGTTTGGAAAACATAGTACTAAAAAATAATAATTAACCACAATTTGTCATTATTTAAATCCATGAAGTTCAATAAGGATTCTATGACCTCCACAAATGTTTCAATTGTAACTAGAGAAATACTTTAAAGGCATCCTTAAGACACTATATTTGTCTTAATGATTCCTTACTATAGTCCATTTCTTTTATCGAGGCAGATTTGCACCGACTCGCAGTGGTGCCCTTTTAGCTCGGAAAAGTTTCCTGATCGCTGATTGGTTAGAATTATCTTGTCCAACCAATCAGCGATCAGGGAACTTTTCCGAGCTAAAAGGGCACCTCTGCGAGTCGGTGCAAAAATGCATCGCTAAAAGAAATTGACTATAGGTAACTAGCAGCTTTCAGATTACACGACAGATAATAAACATCAGCATTAACCTACAACATCAAAAAGACTTCCAAATGACACATATTGAGTTTTAACGTTCCTTGTTGTCAGTAATTCAATTCTTAATTAACACAATAAAAGATTTAAAAGCATATTCACCAGTCAATATGCAAATGTCAAAGTGTTTAAGAACAAAACTATATGGAACAATAGTGAATCATAGTTCAGAAAATATCCCAATTTAAATGAAGCAAAGAGTGCACATCGTATATCATTTAATATCTGCTTATTTCCACATTCTTGAGACCTAACACAAGCATCCTTCCCTACTTTAGAACATTCCCATTAATACCCCCCCCCCTCTCTCTCTCTCTCTCTCTCTCTCTCTCTCTCTCTCTCTCTCTCTCTCTCTCTCTCTCTCTCTCTCAGTTACTGTATGGCTGCATCCACCTAATTTGCACTTAAATCCAAACAAATTCACAGTACTAATAACTGCAAACTGTATTCAAAGCCACCAAATATATCATGAATGCAATACTGTATTAACGATGGATTTTCATGAGATGAAAACATCACAAAACTCTAAACGTCACTTACCAAACCATTCATCAGTAGGCAGTCCAGCCAACACCTGGTTGGGGAAAGACGCAGGTAACGTTTTTTCAGTGATTCTTTGATTTCGCCTGGAGCCAGAGCGAGGCCGGATATCTGGTAATGGCTCAAAATTAATCTGAAACAGAAAGAAGATGCAGGTTACTTTTGAGTATCTCCGGATACCGAGTTAATGCTGTCATCTATCGTCAGCACACTTTCCTTATTTCCATCCTAGACATTAAATTATCTAACCTTCATCTGTACTAGGTTATCCTCACTTAACTTTCAACTGATCTATTCATAAATCATTATTTGTATTCCTGTGACATGAGTCTTTTTATAGTTTATATATGACCTATCTGTTTTTGACGTTGTTAATACTGTAGTTTACATAGGACATATCTGTTTTGACGCTGTTACTGTTTTTAGAATGATATATTGTTAATTTATTCTCATCATTTATTTATTTCCTTATTTCCTTTCCTCACTGGGCTATTTTTCCCTGTTGGAGCCCTTGGGCTTATAGCATCTTGCTTTTCCAACTAGGGTTGTAGCTTGGCTAGTAATAGTAATAATAATAATAATAATAATAATAATAATAATAATAATAATAATAATAATAATAATAATAATAAGTGACAAGAACATTAAAGATATACAAAATGGTTCAAGTCATTCAAGTTACTGTCTTCCTGACTTTCTTATGAACGTGGAGTTAAAAAAGGCAGTAGGTAGGCACTTAATAAATATACTCAATGCAACCATGCTGTCTTGACCTATTCCATATATATTGTGGTCATGAGGATCTTGACCCGCTTAATCAAGTGGTCAAGTACTCTTCTATACCCTGAGTCTCATATAACCAAGGTCATCGATAAATAATCACAAACAACAAATATTGTTCCCATTCCAGGAGATATTTTTCATTAATCATACTTTCAAATAAATGTCTTTCGTTTTAAGAACATCTTAAGTTAGTATTTCATAGAAATTGCTTTCTTTAATTCTTTCATCAGCAATACGCTATTCAATCAATTTACCATTCAAGTCTGTCATTTTATTTGGATAAATTTATCTATAATCATCCTTTGCTCATTCATATCTGTTAAATAAATATTATCTACCTTTAGTTCTTAAGTTAAAAATTAACTTCTTATACGTGAATTTCTATCTGGCATCATCCTAGTTTGTTGGATAGCATTAAATAAATTACCTTTAGCTTCGTTGGCCAATTGTCACCTTCATGGTTAAAATCTATTTGCACCATATTGCAAATTCACTTTAAATGTCACCTTTATGTTAAAATGAGCTTATTATATGGTAGATATAAGCTACAATGAAAAGGAGTATTAAAAAGGTCAGTAAATGTCTTTATATAAAATATCTTGAGCAATATAAAATGGGAACAAGGATTGTTCGAGTGCCACTGAATAAAATTTCCAAAGTGTCAAAAGTGCAGTTCTAAAATAGAGGGCCTAAGAGAGCAATGCGTTTCCAACATGAAACCTGAGAAATTTCCTTTCCAATTCAAAATATTTGAAATTAATTAAAAAATAAAAAATAAAAATCTTATCTACCATCATTTTCCCTTGTATGTTGACCATAATATGGCTGCAGTGACATCACCCATGTACAGTAAATAAAAGTATCGATTGTGAATTCACTTGGCAGTGAAAAATGAAAATGAATAAACGGTACATGAAAGGCATCCAGAATACCAGAAATCCATTTTTTTAATCTAGCTTTGCATTACAAGTTTAAAAGTAGAATAACAGTTATTTTAATTGTTTTTAAAATTAAAAGAAAACATCAATCACATGAAGTGAATAATGCTTAAACAAAAGGGGAAATTGTTTTTTTTTTTTTACGAAAAAAACATAAATCAGAATGGGTAAATTTCAACATTTTTAAGCCTAACTACATTATACATTGAGCAGAATATCTACAAGAGAAAAAAATCCCAAGATAATAATCATTATATAGAGAAGACATAAACTGTAGAAAGGAAATATCTATTGTAAATATAACTCCCAAAAAATGTCAACAGCATTACCAACCAAACACCTTATCTTACTACACTAATCAATTCCATAAGTAAATTTGGCGACATTTGTAGTAGCACATGTATGGATACGTGCGTATTCATTGCATAAATAGACTCTGCCATTCCTTTAAGATTCTATTGGTGTAAGTACTTTGCCCTTTTTTTAAAATGATACTTTAGTATGTCAAAAAATATATCTAGTTTTTTTTTTTTTTTGGGGGGGGGGAACTTGATGAATCGTCTGGTTGTCAAAAAAAAAAAAAAAAAAAAAAAAAAAAAAAAAAAAAAAAAAAAAAAAAAAAAAAAAAAAACTTCTGCCACCCTTCTTCCATCATGTAAAACCCTCTCTTTAAAGGGAGTCTCACCAACAACAGAGCAACAACAATTCAAGACCATCAACAAAAAATCACGAAGACCACCCACGAACGAGTACAAAAGTCCCATCGGTCACCTGAGGACAGTTCCATTTAATACAAAGACCTCCAATGATTGTCCCACAGCACCCAATATAAAAGGAATATGACTCAGCTGAAACTCTATAGCAAACACTATATTTTATAAAGGCCAAGGAAACATTAAAGATGAATACTGAAATTCTGATGTTAATAAAACTTGCGTTGGCTGGTTAATATGTTACGGCTGGTTGCTGGTACCAAGACGCAGCAGTAATTTCGAAAGCGGGATTCAGAGTGGATTCACAGAGTGCATTCACGCATAGCGTTCACGTACACAAACAGACGGCACCTGCCCGCTAAGCCCAAAGTGCCCTCGGTGTGTGAATTCTCAGAATTATTTTTTATTTTCCTTTTTTCAGTACAAAAGGTCGACAAGGTGGGGGATCTTATGTATCTTTTCAGTCGAGGCACGGACAAAAAATATAGAAATTACAATGGAGCCGAGAAGGTCTTACTAAGAAAGAAAACAATAGACTCGTCTGAATCTTTTAGGATAAGATTGTAAGATGCGGAAAACAGGAAAGAGAAAAATTTACAAATATTAGAAGTATAAATAAAGAAAGGTAACTGATCAGTGCAGTACACGGGAAGAAAATATTGTCTATTAAAACTGTGCGTCTAACCAGGTCTAACGCAAGTCCTACTCTTGGTCTTGGTCTAACTCTAACCAGTCAAATCCTCTCCCGAAAAAGGCCCGCTACATAGGTCATGAGAGAGGATTGCTTTGCATATAGGGTATAAGGGAGTCCTTCCATTGGAGATAAGGAGACCTATGAGGGGTTGATAGCTTGAACACTTTCAAAATACAAAGACACCTAATATATACAGTAGGTAGTCCAAAAAGTGTTTAAGGTAAACCATGTACAAAGAAGGCCGACAAGTTACTGATAAGGTTTTGTATAATTATGTAAAATGCAGTGAGAATTGATAAAACAATGTATATTGTATGCTTTCGTCTTTTTTATTCTGAAAATAATGTATGTATGTATATATATATATATATATATATATATATATATATATATATATATATATGTGTGTGTGTGTGTGTGTGTGTGTGTGTGTGTGTGTGTGTGTATTCCTTGGTTCAGCTTAACTTGATTTGGGAATGATTTACAACTTCAAGCCTACTAAAGCATGACAAATTCTGTGAAGAATAAATTTAGAAGCTTACGAGCATTAAGGTGCAGTTGGTAATAATGTCATTCAAAAATCAACATTAAATAAACATGAAAACACGGCAGAACATGTTATAAAACACGTCAGAGAAACGAGACCAATCAAAATTAAGTAAATAAATTGGAGAACGAATAAAAACACGTATATAAAAACTACGCTAAAGGAAAGAAAAGGGCAAAGGTAAAAACTTGATTGTCGAAGAAAACTAACGGAGAAGAACAAACAATAGTTCCGGCCAATGAGAGATGAAAGACTGTTCTACGTCACTCAACCGAATCCACAGCAAGAGTTCATTCCCATTTCTTGGATTGGGACGAGAGAATTGGACTGCTTCCTGTGTTTCTGCCTTACATCAGAATAGTTATTTACATCCAAATTCAGTAATTCCTTTTCCTTTATTTACCGTTTATGTTTAGTCTATGCTATACTTGTCATTTATTTCGGTAAATGATAACTGAAAGAGTTATATAAAAATTCAAAAATCTTCTTTTTTATTATTATAAGTATTCTGCCACACTTATAATAATGAAAATAATCACAATTTTGTCCCAATTACTCATTATAGTAAGTACTAATCAAACAGATAAGATATAAATAATTTCCTTTTACCCATTCACCAATAAATGTTCCACAGACAAAATCTAACTTCCGCGTTCTTCACTGTATTAACTGTTAAAGATCTGACATTTTATTGCCAGGCATTCACATCCCAGTTATCTATCAGCAGTAAGTCACCACAACAGCTTAAGCTTTTCTTTTATATGGCTTCAGACATTTACTGTGTCCCTGGCTATTTCCATTCACTTATTCCCATATGCTGTGTTTCTTCAAGATCACCTTCAAACATGAGCATATTTCCGCAAATTTTCATTATACTGATAAACTTTTTCCCCTGGAGAGAGAGAGAGAGAGAGAGAGAGAGAGAGGAGAGAGAGAGAGAGAGAGAGAGAGAGAGAGAGAGAGAGAGAGAGAGAGAGCGCCTTACCCTTACCTTACCTTATTTTTTGTTTGGGTTCCCCCCAGGTCCCTCAGTGTGAGAGAGAGAGAGAGAGAGAGAGAGAGAGAGAGAGAGAGAGAGGGAGAGAGAGAGAGAGAGAGAGAGAGAGAGAGAGAGCCTTACCCTTACCTTATTTTTTGTTTGGGTTCCCCCAGGTCCCTCAGTGTGTGTGAGAGAGAGAGAGAGAGAGGAGAGAGAGAGATGAGAGGAGAGGAGAGAGAGAGAGAGAGAGAGAGAGAGAGAGAGAGAGAGAGAGAATACACGTTGAAACCATTCCTAAATATATACAAATGTCTATTAAAATTACAAAACTCAACACCAATCCGGTCAGTATAAGTACTTGAATACTTTGGAGATATTTACGTTTTTTTTTGTTAAGAATACCACTGGAGGTAACTTTTTCATACTTGCCAAAACTGCGCACATCATCTCATTGAAAACGAACAAGTAGTCATCTTATGTAAACACATTAGCAACACCAGGAATAACAGAAGCTAAAATACATACATATACCAAGGCACTTCCCCCGATTTTGGGGGGGTAGCAGACATCAACAAATGAAACAAAAACAAAAAAGGGGACCTCTACTCGCTACGTTCCTCCCAGCCTAACAAGGGACTCAACCGAGTTCAGCTGGTACTGTTAAAATAATCCTGGATATTGAGATTTTGAATAGTGATCATGTGCGACACCGAACAAACAGATTCTAAAACAAAACACTTCAGCTTGCACCAATTTCTCATTTTCATACCAAGTGATTCAATAAACCAATGATATTACTTCTGACACAAGACTCTTATCTATGCTCGCCAATGTCTGTCTCTACTATGCATTTGATACAAAAGCCTTAATATCTTTTCAGCATTATTCACGTAGCCCAGTATTTTATCGCACTCAACCAAACATATACGGGAACTTTTAAATAAAAAATGATAAAATTATTTATTATTATTATTATTATTATTATTATTATTACTTGCTAAGCTACTACCCTAGTTGGAAAAGCAGGATGCTATAAACCCCAGGAGTCCCAATAGGGAAAATAGCCCAGTGAGGAAAGAAAACAAGGAAAAATAAAATATTTTCTATAAGAGTTACATTAAAATAAATATTTCATATAAACTATAAAAAAAAAAACTTTAAACAAAACAAGAGGAAGAGAAATTACATAGAATAGTGTGCCCGAGTGTACCCTCAAGCAAGAGAACTCTAACCAAGAACAGTGGAAGACCATGGTACAAAGGCTATGGCACTACCCAAGACTAGAGAACAATGGTTTGATTTTGGAGTGTCCTTCTCCTAGAAGAGCTGCTTTTACCATAGCTAAAGTCTCTCTTCTACCCTTACCATGAGGAAAGTAGCCACTGAACAATTATAGTGCAGTAGTTAGCTTTAAAAATAATAACAAATAAGCCCAAATATTCAGTAAAAGCAAATCACATATGACTAATTGTGACCATTATAGTTATTTATCTGATGTCATGGAAATGTTGTTTTCAAAGCATTCAAGGATATAATCATATATGCGGCCTTGTTTTCAACCGGAGGTGAATAAGGAATAGGAGCATATTGTTATATAACAATACCAGTACTTTCAACAATAGAACATCCGTTCATCTCTTCCTCTTACATACGCGCGCGCCGCACACACACACAGAAACAGGGAATAAGATTTTAGATTGATGGGATATTAAATAAATGCAGATACAAATGGGGGTTTGTTTGTGGGCGCAAGGGTCGTGTGTTTTTATATATATATATATATATATAATATATATTATATATATATATATATATATATATATATATATATATATATATATATATACACACACACAACTCTTGGTAAATCTTTATGCAAAAACAAGTCTCTTTTACTACCGTATTTCCTTCTCAGGATAACTCAAGTTCATCCTAATATGGAAGGTTCTCAAATTTTGTTCATCCTAATATGGAAGGTTCTCAAATTATGTTGATCTTAATATGGAAGGTTCTCAAATTTTGTTAAACTGCATCTACGGTTCTCAGTACATCTGGTGATTATTGTCTTAGCGAACTTTTGATTTTTAAAGGATGAAGACAAAATGATATGCAACCCTTTCTAGCCAGCTCTGAAGAAAAACGTAAAATGAAAAAAAAAAAAATATGAAAAGAGAAGAAAGAAAGAAGCTATGGACCTTTAATCACCTTACATGAAGAAAAAATGTCTATAGACATTAGAAGAGATGTTAAAAAGAAAAAAGTAAAATTAATTGTAAAGTTTAAGTTAATTACTATTGATAAATGTTGATGAAATTGCAAAATATAAAATAGGACATTTGAAAGTCTAATTCATCCTCAGAATTAAAAAAAAAAATTATACGGATAAAACAGACAAAAATGCAAATTAATCTGATAGAGAAGAGAGATTATTTCGTCAAGGTGAATAAATGTTCGGTTAATATAAAAGACAAATAAGACAAGAATTCTTCTCTCTCTCTCTCTCTCTCTCTCTCTCTCTCTCTCTCTCTCTCTCCTCTCTCTCTCTCTCCTCTCTCTCTCTCTCTCTCTCTCTCTCTCTGAGATCCAAACAAATTTTAATCTATCTAGCCTCTCTCTGAAAAAACCTAATAAAAATTAACAAACGCAATACAAGAGAAAATCCAAATTCACAGCCAGTCCCAGAAAGACTTTTAAAAACCTCACTTTGGATTGAATTGTTAGATTTACTAACTTGAGACATAAGACAAGGCACTGGAGCCTAGGAGGCCATTCATTACCCATCATGCATCTAGAAGAAATCTTCTCAGTTGCACAATGAAGTAAAAGTTATTAATTAGACAGCAAGAAGTAAGAAAAGAAAGCCGAGTGCAGCAAAGGACCAAAAGGTCGTTGCAAAGACCTTTAAGCAATACCTACAGTACCTCGCTGGAGGTGCACTGACGGCACACCCTTGCTTTTTATAGCAAGTCCCTTGATAGTTTATAGTACGACCCGACCCCTACTTTCGACGTCCGTAAAAATCGAACACAGAAGGATCAGATGTGAGACTTCAGACTTTTACACGAATGAGAAAAAGGGGTCTACGTCGTTGGGGGACTCCTAGTAGAGGCGACTTTCTGGGTAGCAACTTACCCTTTTGAGAGTATTGTCCACAGTACAGCTGACATTTTCTTTTATTCAGATAGAATTTTATTTCCTTTCTTGTTACAGCAATTTCCATTGCAATTAAAGGGATAGTAGAATAACGTATTAAGCTTAATACATGTGTCTCTCTCTCTCTCTCTCTCTCTCCTCTCTCTCTCTCTCTCTCTCTCTCTCTCTCTCTCTCTCTCTCTCTCTCTCTCTCCACACACAGATATAATATATTATATATATATATATATATATATAT
>NC_090762.1:4909712-4912212 GCF_036898095.1 Palaemon carinicauda | reverse complement strand
TCTTAAATTTCCCGTTTACTTGATCACATTAGTTATTTCGTAGCTCTTACCAAAACTCACTCCTTCACAGGTAAGAACCAGAGACTATGTAGGTCTTGTAAGAACTACACCGGACTTAACTAGACGTAATCCAAGCGTATCATCACCACTGAAGTTTTTTGCGTCATTAAATACTTTACGTGAGATGAGTTCTTTCCCGCTTTCTCCTACCTTTGAACTTTCCTCCTACTATCTTTGAACTTTCTTCCTCCTATCTTTGAACTTTCCTATCTTTAAACTTTCTTCTTCCTACTTTTGAGCTTTCCTATCAATAATCTTTCTCCCTCCTATCTTTGATCTTTCTTCCTTCTATCTTTAAAATTTCTTCCTCTTATCTTTGAACTTTCTTTTTCCTATCTTTGAACTTTCTCCCTCCTATCTTTGAACTTTCTTCCTACTATCTTTGAACTTTCTTCATCCTATCCTTGAACTTTCTTCCTCCCAACTTTAAACTTTCTTCCTCCCAACTTTAAACATTCTTCCTCCTATCTTTGAACTTCCTTCCCTCATCTTTAAACTTTCTTCCTATCTTTGAAATTTCTTACTCGTATTTTAAATTTTCTTCCTATCTTTGAACTTCTTGCTCGTATCTTTAAACTTTCTTCCTCGTATCTTTAAACTTTCTTCTTCTATCTTTAAACTTTTCTTCCTCCTATCTTTGAACTTTCTTCCTCCTATGTTTGAACTTTCTTCTTCATATCTTTGAACTTTCTTCCTCCTAACTTTAAACTTTCTTCCTCCTATCTTTGAACTCCCTTCCCTCATCTTCAAACTTTCTTCCTATCTTTGAAATTTCTTACTCGTATTTTTAAATTTTCTTCCTATCTTTGAACTTCTTGCTCGTATCTTTAAACTTTCTTCCTCGTATCTTTAAACTTTCTTCCTTCTATCTTTAAACTTTCTTCCTCCTATCTTTAAACTTTCTTCCTCCTATCTTTAAACTTTCTTCCTATCTTTGAAATTTCTTACTCGTATTTTTAAATTTTCTTCCTATCTTTGAACTTCTTGCTCGTATCTTTAAACTTTCTTCCTCGTATCTTTAAACTTTCTTCCTTCTATCTTTAAACTTCTTCCTCCTATCTTTAAACTTTCTTCCTCCTATCTTTAAACTTTCTTCCTCCTATCTTTAAACTTTCTTCCTATCTTTGAAATTTCTTACTCGTATTTTTAAACTTTCTTCCTATCTTTGAACTCCTTGCTCGTATCTTTAAACTTTCTTCCTCGTATCTTTAAACTTTCTTCCTTCTATCTTTAAACTTTCTTCCTCCTATCTTTGAACTTTCTTCCTCCTATGTTTGAACTTTCTTCTTCATATCTTTGAACTTTCTTCCTCCTAACTTTAAACTTTCTTCCTCCTATCTTTGAACTCCCTTCCCTCATCTTCAAACTTTCTTCCTATCTTTGAAATTTCTTACTCGTATTTTTAAATTTTCTTCCTATCTTTGAACTTCTTGCTCGTATCTTTAAACTTTCTTCCTCGTATCTTTAAAACTTTCTTCCTTCTATCTTTAAAACTTTCTTCCTCCTATCTTTAAACTTTCTTCCTCCTATCTTTAAACTTTCTTCCTATCTTTGAAATTTCTTACTCGTATTTTAAATTTTCTTCCTATCTTTGAACTTCTGCTCGTATCTTTAAACTTTCTTCCTCGTATCTTTAAACTTTCTTCCTTCTATCTTTAAACTTTCTTCCTCCTATCTTTAAACTTTCTTCCTCCTATCTTTAAACTTTCTTCCTATCTTTGAAATTTCTTACTCGTATTTTTAAACTTTCTTCCTATCTTTGAACTTCTTGCTCGTATCTTTAAACTTTCTTCCTCGTATCTTTAAACTTTCTTCCTTCTATCTTTAAACTTTCTTCCTCCTATCTTTGAACTTTCTTCCTCCTATGTTTGAACTTGCTTCCTGATAACCGAAATAGTGTCTCTCCCTAACTGTAGCTAAAACCACGTTTTCAGTGACGCCCAAAACATAAAAAACAAGATATTCATGAAGTCAAATACGCATGAATGTAAAACCGAGAAGTATTTGATGAAATGGCCGTCGGCTTATCAATAAACCCACGGCGAATGAACGAAAAGTTCATCAGGAAGTCAAAAGAAACAAAAAGTAATAACTGGCATCCGAAGACGGAGTATCGAGATCAATACTTTTTTATCGCAATTTAGTTTCAGCGGTATTTCTAGGTATCGTAATTGCCAGATTATTTATTTCTTAAAATAAATTAATATTTCTTTTTAGACATATAAAAAAAAATTATGAATTGTTTAAAAACACAGTGGGTAGATCACTTTTTCACTTGTTATCTATAGATAAGGCATAATTTATAAGCTTCCTTTATAATTCGCAGAAGGTAAATATTATTTGGTTGCATACATACGGGAATTTGATGCCTATCATCAAGAAATATTTTTCTCTCCAAGGAAAAATTCAAAGTATGGATAATCTACCATTCAGTAAAGGT
>NC_090762.1:4900862-4909212 GCF_036898095.1 Palaemon carinicauda | reverse complement strand
AACCGTAATAGATATTACATATGAATTTAATCTCGTCGAAAAAATACAATTGTAGAAATTCATAAAAAACAAAATTCGCTTAATATTATTCATTTTGACCACACATAAAAAAAAGTAGAAAACACACATAATGAACTCGATATTAAACATAACAAATTACCAATATATATATATATATATATATATAAATATATATACATATATATATATATATATATATAATTTACAAAAAAAAAAAAAGATTGCATTAACATTTACTCATAGTTTCAAATTATCATTATAAATAAATTTCACGGAAATTTTTTCTTTTAAGTGATAAAAAAGTAAGAGGCATCGGAACTATTAATTTTTTTCTCTTCATTAGCAGCCAAACCTATTAATTTAGACGTCACTAAAAAGATAGGCTCATTTACAGCATATGCACTTATAACTAAGACATACTACATAGCAATCCAAGCAGAACTGATTAGCAGTACACACACCACCAAACTTCCAATGCATATATCTTCTCTCTCTCTCTTCCTTCAGGTGTGAAAACTAATCAAGCAAAGCGAAGACGAGCAAAAAAAAAAAAAGAAGTACCCGTAAGACACAGACCAAGGGGCAATTTAACCTCCTTGATACCGACACAAATAAACTTCAATCCTCTTCTCTTTTTGTGGAGTCAAAAACTAATCAAGCAAATGTCACGTTAAAAAAAAAGATATCCAGTCTACCAGATCAACACTGCCCCCCTCCTGATTCCTTCTTCCTTTTGCCCTGTGAAGGAAGAGTTCCTCTCTCTCTCTCTCTCTCTCTCTCTCTCTCTCTCTCTCTCTCTCTCGATAAAGATAGTGAGACTCTCTATCTATATCTCTCTCCTCATGAAGATAGTGATAATTCCCCCCCCCTCTCTCTCTCTTGATGAAGATAGTGATAATTCTCTCTCTCTCTCTCTCTCTCTCTCTGAAGATAGTGATAATTCTCTCTCTCTCTTTATGAAGATAGTGATAATTCTCTCTCTCTCTCTCTCTCTCTCTCTCTCTCTCTTTATGTAGTGAGAATCTCTCTCTCTCTCTCTTTATGTAGTGAGAATCTCTCTCTCTCTCTCTCTCTGAAGATAGTGAGATTCTCTCTCTTTAAGAAGATAGTGATAATTTTCTCTCTCTCTCTCTCTCTCTCTCTCTCACTCGCTCTCTCTCTCTCGATAAAGATAGTGAGACTCTCTATCTATATCTTTCTCCTCATGAAGATAGTGATAATTCCCCCCCCCCTCTCTCTCTCTCTTGATGAAGATAGTGATAATTCTCTCTCTCTCTCTCTCTCTCTCTCTCTCTCTCTCTCTCTCTCTATGAAGATAGTGATAATTCTCTCTCTCTCTCTTTATGAAGATAGTGATAATTCTCTCTCTCTCTCTCTCTCTCTCTCTCGATAAAGATAGTGAGACTCACTATCTATATCTCTCTCCTCATGAAGATAGTGATAATTCCCCCCCTCTCTCTCTCTCTCTCTTGATGAAGATAGTGATAATTCTCTCTCTCTCTCTCTCTCTGAAGATAGTGATAATTCTCTCTCTCTCTTTATGAAGATAGTGATAATTCCCCCCTCTCTCTCTCTCTCTCTTGATGAAGATAGTGATAATTCTCTCTCTCTCTCTCTCTCTCTCTCTCTCTCTCTCTCTATGAAGATAGTGATAATTCTCTCTCTTTATGAAGATAGTGATAATTCTCTCTCTCTCTCTCTCTCTCTCTCTCTCTCTCTCTCGATAAAGATAGTGAGACTCTCTATCTATCTCTCTCCTCATGAAGATAGTGATAATTCCCCCCCCTCTCTCTCTCTCTTGATGAAGATAGTGATAATTCTCTCTCTCTCTCTCTCATCTATGAAGATAGTGATAATTCTCTCTCTCTCTTTATGAAGATAGTGATAATTCTCTCTCTCTCTCTCTCTCTCTCTCTCTCTCTCTCTCTATGTAGTGAGAATCTCTCTCTCTCTCTCTCTCTCTCTCTCTCTCTGAGGAAGCAGTGGCGCATAACGATCCGTTGGAGGGGCTTTTGTTTCCTCGATGGTGTCGATGACTCGATGGAGAGGCAAAGTGACGCGCCTGACAAGGCCAGCCACTTATTAATTTGCTGATGGAACAGTTCTGGAAGCGCAACGTCAACTACGCAGGGAAAATGAGGAAAGGGAAAATAAGGAAAGGGAAAATAAGGAAAGAGAAGATAACAAAGAGAAGATAAAAAAAAGAGTAAATAAGGAAGGGGAAAATAGGAGAGGGAGTTGAGTTGGCTGGTTCGTCTGACTAAAATGTGGCTTTACAAATACAGGAAGGGAGAGAAATATATTGAGTCATCAGATATTATTGCAAGACAACAGGGAGAGCATTGATTTATGAATACAAACGATGGGGTCAAGGAGGATGACAAACATAATATATATATATATATATATATATAGATAGATAGATATATATGTATATATATAGATACATGAGAGAGAGAGAGAGAGAGAGAGAGAGAGAGAGGGACAGGCTGCAAAAAAAAAATGACAAACTTACGACACATAAACAAGGGAGGAATGAAACCGTAATACATAAATAAAAAAACTTCTTATATGATGGAATTAATTTCCAGCAATCTTTCATACACAATTTTAACGCCATTAATGATTAGGATAAAGTCATTCAATTTCTGTGATATCATTATGTCACTTTTTGATACCTCCAGAGTTGTAAAAAGAAAATTTTATAATTTCTTTCCACACTGAAACATACATTATGCTCATAGATCTGAGAGAGAGAGAGAGGAGAGAGAGAAGAGAGAGAGAGAGAGAGAGAGTTGATATCCTAAACCAATTGGAGAACCTAGGACATTTATTAAAGGTTTTATGTACAGTCCAACGGGGAAATCACTTTAAAATTACGTAAAAACATATATCTTTATACACATAAAGAATAAAAAATGACGAATGATATTCTTTCTGTTATGAAATAACCTAAAAAAACTGTATATAAACGATAAAGGAGAATACACAGTTTTTTTAAAAAGTAAAATGCCATTCCCAATTTAATGTTTGCCCTCTTGCGCAAAAACTAATCTGATAAACACTGTGAATCTTGTTCTGTTGTTTTACTTGAAGATTATCACCAGATAATGTGAACCAACAAAAGTGGTAAATTACTAAGGGGAGAGAGAGAGAGAGGATGAGAGAGAGAGAGAGAGAGAGAATCACCAGTCTAATAGGTTCTTGACAGTCAACGAGTGACGACAGTTCCGCAAACGGAAGCTGAATAGAGCCAATGGCTTTCGCCATTCGAAGAAAATTATTTGCACGAGTGGTTTGCATTCTCTCTCTCTCTCTCTCTCTCTCTCTCTCTCTCAATTATTTGCACGAGTGGTTTGCATTCTCTCTCTCTCTCTCTCTCTCTCTCTCTCTCTCTCAATTATTTGCACGAGTGGTTTGCATTCTCTCTCTCTCTCTCTCTCTCTCTCTCTCTCTCTCCCCCCAGGGAGAAGCAATTTCCCCAAATCTATTCATGTGCCACAAACCAATCTGGGAGAACAATTCTAAACCCCACATGGTCTCAGTCCTTCCCGAAAACTTCCATCACACGCGAGTCTATCGCTCGTGAAATGGAAAGGATTCATTAGAGGAGAGGGAAGAACTGTTCCTCAAGTAACGGTGATCCGTCACGGTAGGCAAACGTGAAGAAAATAGTCTTATTTAGAGAGAGAGAGAGAGAGAGAGAGAGAGAGAGAGAGAGAGAGAGAGAGATAATACGGTATTTCATCCGTGACATCATGCAGGCGAGTTGAGAATTATCTTATTGAAAGCTCACTAGATTCTTTTTATCGCTTTTCCACCTTTAATGGGAACCACAACAGTCGACTTATAAAAAAGTAAACTCAACAGAGAAAAACTAGTATATCATGGAAAACAAACATTCTTTTTTTCTTAATCGGATCAAATGGATAGAACAAAACTCTACAGTGAACTGGGGTGTATACCATTGCGTTGAAACTTCTTATTATTATTAAAGGAAGGAGTTTCACCAGCCCAATGAGTCAAGCTTGACTCTCACAGGGCTGGCCCGAAAAAAAATCGGGATATAAAGAATTATAAGATTATCAAAATTCAATTGATACGGAAAAAAAAATAAATGAAAAAAAATAATTATATATATGTATATACAGTATATACTTATAATCTTTAAATATTCTAAATATGGGTGAATAGATGGATGAATAGATATATATAAAATCTGAGTGATAAAAATAATTAACTATATATTAAATATATGTAATTTACAATGAATTAGTAAAAAATCTTAGGTAAAAAATTTAGATTCTATCAATACGAGAGAGAGAGAGAGAGAGAGAGAGAGAGAGAGAGAGAGAATTTTCTTTCTGAACTAAGCTTTCCAAATAGATGTAACAAAATCTTTCACCTTCAATTTGTTCTATAACATATAAAACATATATAATTCTATGTTCAAATATTTTGGGAAACAAACCAACATAAATTCAGTTTATAACTGATTTTTAGGTAAGAGAGAACGGGAGTCTTACACCGGAAGTACTGTGAGCATACCCTTCATTGATATAGACATCAAGACTCATTACCTTGCAACTGCTCAATAAGGAAGGGGAACGGAAGAACAACTTCTGGGTGAACTTTGTAAACAATCAGACATACTTAACAATTCTCAAGAACACAGATTATATAATGTTATTGATCGAATTCGATTAATTCCCATTAAAAAAATAATTAAGACTTTTACACTTTTTACACTTTTCGTGTTGGTTCCTAATTTAAAATATATATATATATTACACTGATTTAATCTCGTGTTGGTTCCTAACATAAAAATGTGTGTTTTTACACTGATCTAACTGTCTATTGGTTCCTAACTTGAAAAAATACATGTTTTTACACTAATCAAATTCGTTCTGGTTCCTCACTTAAAAATATATAATGCTTTGACACTTATTTTGATATCAACAGATTTCCGTATTCCCTAAATAATTGCTGAAATTTTATTAGCCACTGTGTCTACCAATCAAAACTATCATGCCAGAGTGACCTTAACTGGATATGCAGCAAGAACCGATTTCCTTGAACAAATTGGCCTTTAATGATTAACGGATTGCTTCACGCTAACTTGGTGGCTAACGAAGTCAATGCATCACAGATACGTTTACAGTAAATAAAAACAGGCTGGTTCTTAAAACATTCATATGCTGTAGAGACCATATAATCCTAAAAATATACCAGCACATTATAAATATTCGGTCATATAAAATACATTTAAAAATTCGTAAATAATTTTGTTGTAGTCGTGTTTAAGGAAACTTTTGAAAAAGATTAAAACTAAAACAAATTAAATCAAGTAGTACAAACCAATTAAATAACGTGGGGAGTTAAAAATGTAACTAAACTCTTTCGCCTTCATTAACCGCCGAGATGGCTAATGAAATTACATCACGTAAACTTTGAATGAAACGAGTAAAACTTATCTCTCAAGTAAGAAAAATATCTAGAGGGTCTAAAACTATGAATTTGGTATTGGAGTACATGAATCAAAATAAGAAGACTATTCAGTGCCAATCAGATAATAATCCATTTTAAGAATACTAGAATAGTCTAACGTTAGGACTAACTATCTCTCATCTAATTTTACATGCTAGTCAAGTTTCAGAACAAAAACCACTACATCGAATACACTAAAGTAAGAAGCCTGACCTAGATAGTCAAACATTAATAATTTCCAATCTAATTTCTGAAGTCATTATTCTCATTGCCAGCTCTGCGTCAACAAAATTGTAACACTCAGCCACTTGCACCTGTCTAGCCAGAGGCTGTAAATAAACATGTGTGCAGTACTCAACTACGTTACCTATCCAATTTGACCCGTATTGCACAGCAGAGCAAACATGAAGACGTCATACCCTCTACTCTATTATTCACAGCTTTACATTGTATAAAAAAAAAAAAACAACAACAACAACAACTAGTTATTCATCAAAACACTTGTCACAATGCAAAGTACTGCAGCGGTTAGAAGTCAGAGCTCACATTCAATACAATCAAACCCTAAATTCGAAGAATCTTTATAAAATAAAACGATATTAGGATCCAGCCTCTCTCATCCCTGGTCCCATATGTAATATGTTACATAACGTCCTTAGGACTGGATATAAATTCCTGTTTCACCTGTCTCCGGTATTACCACCATTTTCTACCACCTGAACGACTGGCAGTTTAGTAGCTAAATAAATAACATATGAATCCACGTAAAATATGGATACTTAA
The DNA here is from genome assembly GCF_036898095.1 of Palaemon carinicauda. Taxonomy (NCBI): domain Eukaryota; kingdom Metazoa; phylum Arthropoda; class Malacostraca; order Decapoda; family Palaemonidae; genus Palaemon; species Palaemon carinicauda. The sequence continues at coordinate 4,902,921 of NC_090762.1, read as the reverse complement.
AAAGAATGAACACTTAAAAGAGAAGTCATCATTCACAAGAAACTATATATATAAAGTCTTTACCAATGTACAAGTTCAAGATAAGAATGAATGAATGAATTATTTAAAGTTTTCAGGCATCCTGACATCTAAGGTCATTGACGCCGGTAACATTTAATTTATGTATACAAAAATAAAAAATAAAATAAAATAAAAAATTAAAGAGTATTCAATTAAAATCATAAAAATTGAATGTCATAAAAGTTAAATATTTTCAGAAGACCTGCTTCTGAAATAAATCTAAAAATGCCACTTGCATGGATAAGAAACAAAACGCGTATACATACCTCATCCCATTTGGTGTAATTTCAAAGTGTTCCACAATTGGATGGAAGAGCTACAAATTTTTTCCAGTTACAAAAAACCTATTTCGAAAGGAAAGCTAATTTCCCTTTCGTTGCTCTTGACCCCAAACTTTTGTGGTAAGGGGATGGGGTTAAAGAATGGCCAACTTAATAGTGTTCCCACATTCAATTCTTCTTCGATAGAAAAGAACATATGACCAATGACGAGCACCCTTTTTACCTCTAACATAAAAATAATATATAGTTTTAACAAGACGAATTCCTAGCTCAATTTACCAGAAAAAAAACTGAATGAACTATTCTTTATGATTAACACGATGTCTGCAATGATCAAACATCAAGTCCACACCAGCTATATGCTTATTACATAAGTACTCACGGAAATAGAAATAAAACCGCTTCAATTGCAGCTATAAGTCCCACCCTGCTTCATCACTTGTCATTTGATTTTCTTCGATCCTGGGCTAGTAAAGGACATAGGATTCCCCCAAAGGATTTTGCATACGAGTAAGTGCTTATATCTGCTTGTAAAATAAAAAAAACGGCTCCTTAGGATCAGGGAGACCGTTCAGCACCAAAATGAAACGGGGAAAACCAAGCAGTTACAATATAAAGTACAAGTTAAGAGAGGTTGCACAGCATGATGGTATTAAGGGGGAAATGATGTAAACTAAAAAGCTAAAAAGTAGGTGCACCAAGGTCACGAAGGGGCGCTGCAAAAAAAAAAAAAAAAAACTTAAGCCAAAAGTGTACCTCATGATCTTCATCTTTCCGGAAAACTCCGCGGAAATACTGCACATTATCAACCACATCCCAATTACGTATATCATACTTTGGCCTTTCGCAAGTTTTAAGAAACAATGTCGGAACTTGGTATCAGTCAAGAGATATAAAACAAAAGTTGTAGTTCTCCGTTTCCGAAGAAAACAAGTATGATTAGGCTACAGGGCAATAAGTCAAGAACTCTCCCTTTCCAGAAATCCTGATGATGGAAATCGTTGAGGATAAATTTAAAGTTATCGATCACGTTCCCAAATTTCATGAACGAAAAATCAAATACATTCATTGGTGCCATTTACAAATTTTACTCTGGGAATGAAATTTTAATGCAGCGTATCATATGTTCCCAATTGTTTGCATAGAGGAATAAAAAATGGGTTTAACTTTAACCAACCAATAGATCTTTCATAATTTTCTATATTCTGGATATAGCAATGAAATTAATGATTAAGTATTCAAAATAGCGTTTTAAAAACAAAGCGTGCCTGTATGTATTGATAATGAAATATCTATAATTAGTAATATTTACAGGGGATAATGGAATCTAGTGAAAATTTAATATGAAAAAAAGAAAATCCTTGAACGAAATCTACAGTCAATAAACGTAAAAGTAAACGTACCAATAAACATGTGTAAACAGAGAAAAGGCCTACAATCTTTTTCCATAGAAACGGTACTCATAAATAATCATTTCAACAGATCTTAGCAATTAAAGCTCACTTTCAAATGATCGAATTCTTTACAGAAGTGGACCGAACAATATCAGTTTTCTTACCGTCCATCCAGTCCTTTGGTACAGGAAACACGTACAAAATTTGGTCCCATAAACCCCTTGCAACAAATAACTTGCATCGTAACGTCTGACAAAACATTTACAGAAAAAAGATAGGTTAGAAAGAACGGACGAGAGAGAGAGAGAGAGAGAGAGAGAGAGA
>NC_090762.1:4860862-4895862 GCF_036898095.1 Palaemon carinicauda | reverse complement strand
GGCCAAACCCCCGACATAAATAAGGACATGCCTGAGACCTTTGTCCAGCAGAGGACTAGAAAGGACTGCATTTGTTGTTGTATATATATATATATAAATATATATATGAGAGAGAGAGAGAGAGAGAGAGAGAGAGAGAGAATGCTTCCAATTCGACAGAATGAAAACAAGTCGGGTTCTCTGCTGAATTCACTTTTTCTCAACCGGAATTCCTTTTCAATCATTCCCACCGAAAACTAGATATTCTGTAATTTTGGAGTTGTCACTCAGGTCGGAGAATGTTATTGCCATGAGAGAGAGAGAGAGAGAGAGAGAGAGAGAGAATTACACTGACCAAACAACCAAATGATTTTATACAGCCATACATACATACATACATATATATATATATATATATATTATATATATACATATATATATTTGTATATATAATATATATATATATATGTATATATATATATATTATATATATGTATATATATATTATATATATATTATATATATATACATATATATTATATATATATTATATATATATACATATATATTATATATATATATATATATATATACACATATATATACACATAAAATATAAGTATGTGTCCAATACGATTTTCCCTCAATGAAAGCAATATATCAAATTCTATGAATAGCAACTACTATCCTTCACGTCAATTCCCATCAGCCTACCCCCCCCCCCTCTCTCTCTCTCTCTCTCTCTCTCTCTCTCTCTCTCTCTCTCTCGTTAAAACTGAAAACAATACTATAAATATAAGGAATCGAGGTACGAGCCCCATTGGCCTCGCAACTCATACCAAGTCACTTATTCCACATTTTATTTAGATTGTCAATTTTCTTTAGGGTACTGCCGAAGCTCTGGGTGATAGGAGGATAGATGTGAGCGAGGCAAGAGAGCGTGCTAGAAATAGGAATGAATGGCGAGCGATTGTGACGCAGTTCCGGTAGGCCCTGCTGCTGCCTCCTATGCCTTAGATGACCGCAGAGGTAGCAGCAGTAGGGGATTCAGCATTATGAAGCTTCAGCTGTGGTGGATAATGTGGGAGGGTGGGCTGTGGCACCCTAGCAGTACCAGCTGAACTCGGTTGAGTCCCTTGTTAGGTTGGGAGGAACGTAGAGAGTAGAGGTCCCCTTTTTGTTTTTGTTTCTTTGTAGGTGTCGGCTACCCCCCAAAATTGGGGGAAGTGCCTTGGTATATGTATGTATGTATGTACTGCCGATCTTTTGTAAGCCTAGTTTTCCTGACTTATTATCGTAATTACTCTAAGAGGCAGCTTGATTACCGCTTTATACCAAACTCTTTATGATTTTATCCTTCTTCGGGATTAGGCTAGGGTCATTGGGTTGCCCTTCCCATCGGCCATAGCTCTTAAAAACAGAAATATCCCAAAACTCGTAATATCTCAATAAAACGTTTGATTACCCTTGTCCTTAAGGAAGGCGTGGCAGCTATAAAAATTCATAAATGTTTAACTGAATAATGCCCCTTACTCACAATTGCTGTAAAGTGGGGTTTCCCCTTACTAAAACAAGAGTATCTCACTGAGATTTTCTAATAAAATCATGAACAACACGGGGAACGGGGACAAACAAACAGTGGAACGTTTTATGTAACGCATATCTATCTATCTATCTATCTATCTATATATATATATATATAAATATAAATATATACTGTATATATATATATATATATATAAATATATATATATATATATATATATATGTATGTATATATATATAAATATATATATATATATATATATATAACCATAAACAGACGGAAGTGGGAAGACCATGCCTGAGGGCTTTGTCTTGAAGTGGATTAGTTATGGATGATGATTATTTTGTATATACACTGTATATATATATATAATATATATATATATATATATATATACGTACATATATACATACATACATACATATATATATAGGTAGTAGGTTGGCCAGGGCACCAGCCGCCCGTTGAGATACTACCGCTAGAGAGTTAGGGGGTCCTTTGACTGGCCAGACAGTACCATATTGGATCCTTCTCTCTGGTTACGGTTCTTTCCCTTTGCCTACACAGACACCGAATAGTCTGGCTTATTCTTTACAGATTATCCTCTGTCCTCATACACCTGACAACATTGAGATTACTAAACAATTCTTCTTCACCCAAGGGGTTAACTACGGCAATGTAATTGTTCAGTGGCTACTTTCCTCTTGGTAAGGGTAGAAGAGACTCTTTAGCTATGGTAAGCAGCTCTTCTAGGAGAAGGACACTCCAAAATCAAACCATTGTTCTCTAGTCTTGGGTAGTGCTATAGCCTCTGTACCATGGCCTTCCACTGTCTTGGGTTAGAGTTCTCTTGCTTGAGGGTACACTCAGGCACACTGTTGTATCTAGTTTCTCTTTCTCTTGTTTTGTTGAAGTTTTTATTGTTTATATAGGAAATATTTATTTCAATGTTGTTACTATTCTTAAAATATTTTATTTTTCCTTGTTTCCTTTCCTCACTGAGCTATTTTCCCTGTTGGGGCCCCTGGGCTTATAGCATCCTGCTTTTCCAACTAGGGTTGTAGCTTAGCATTTAATAATAATATATATATATATATATATATATATATATATATATATATATATGTGTGTGTGTGTGTGTGTGTATGTATGTATGTATGTATGTATGTATGTATGTATGTATGTCAAAAAAGAGAAAAACTTAGAGGCAAAATCCGTTATAATTTGTACATTTTAATTCTTCCCAGTTGTACATTTCCCTTGTATGTATGTATGTGTGTGTATATATATATATATATATATATAACGACCTAACAAAGAAAACAAGCACACAAATATTCAAAGAACACTTCCGGCAAGTGAGCAAAGGACCAGCTTGCAAGTGAAGGGTATATTTGTGGTTTACTAACCTTCCCTAACCGCAAAATTCCTCATGAAAATGACGAAAAGTAAAAGCAGCGACAACAGGGGACGTGAGGTCATAGCATTGGCAAAGGACAGTTATTTTCAGCAGTGTGATAAAGCCCATCGTGTGCGTGCCATGATTCATTGAGGAAATCCTAATATTTTCATTATCATTATCCTTATCATAATAATAATAATAATAATAATAATAATAATAATAATAATAATAATAAAAATAATAATAATAGATAATGTTAAATAATAATAATAATAATAATAATAATAATAATAATAGATAATGTTAAATAATAATAATAATAATAATAGATAATGTTAAATAATAAAAATAATAATAATAATAATAATAATAATAGATAATGTTAAATAATAATAATAATAATATATAATGTTAAATAATAATAATAATAATAATAGATAATGTTAAATAATAATAATAATAATAATAATAATAATAATAATAAAAATAATAGATAATGTTAAATAATATAATCCATTATTATTGCGTTTAATATTACGGTACTATTATCATCATGACTTTTCCATAGCAAACACCTCAACACTTTCTACATAAGATAAACATAAGTATTAGTATAGTGGAAATCTGCTTTACAGTAAAGATATTTATCAAAACTGCTAAATTAAACGTTTTTACAACAAACTAAACTGTATTAAGAATAGGAGTTAAGAAATACATCACAAATAAAAAATAAAAAGTAAGAACAAAATCGAAGAATTAAAGTCATCTAAACGCAATACACATAAACAAGGCCGTCGTCATTATCAGAAGTGATTCAATTACACTAATCAAAGTAAATGATAAATAATGGTTTCAAAATAAACAATATACATACCTACACACACACACACACACACACATATATATATATATATATAGTATATATATATATATATATATATATATACATACACATATATAATATATATATATATATACATATATAATATATATATAAATATACATTATAACATATATATATATATACATACATTATATATATACTATATATATACATACATACATTATATATAAATATATATATATATAAATATATATACATACATACATTATATATATATATATATATATATAGACAATAGTCATGAGTAACGTCATTGATTCGTTTCTTATTTGGAACCTATGACGCAAAAAAATGTAATTTGGATATAAATAACTAAATATTCTACTCCATCGGAATGCGTATAAACCATTACTGTATTTACCTCTCTGGTCTTACACTACAGTCAGCTGGCACATACCTGCAAGGAAAAGAGGAAGAAATTAATTCTCTAGAGAGTAATTTTCAAAGAGTTTATAGGCTACATGATTTTGGTAAATCCTCTCCCATTACTTACAAAATCTCTTGGTAAAATTCTCATGTTCTTATTCATTGCTCCGTTATTTAATAACCCCAAAATAACAATAATAATAAAATGCAACGGCAGGATATTATTTCAAGATGTTGCATTTCTACCCGGAGATTGTTTACAATGTGACAGTATTCTCTGTTCAAAACTATGCATCAATATATAAAAAAATGCTATAATTCCCTCCACTCAGAGAGAGAGAGAGAGAGAGAGAGAGAGAGAGAGAGAGGAGAGAGCGCATCTCAGTCTCTCTTGTTCTCTGAATAACTTAAATAGTTGAAATTACAATAGTATTTTTACAGCACTGACAGCTATTGATTGTAATTTTCTTACCTTATAAATCTGAAATTAGTTTTTTAAACGACGCTTGTTTTTGCATCTAAGGTCTACTGTCGGTGCTATATTACTTGAAAGCAGACCTTACGGCCAATCATACCTCATATTATTTGTCATATAACATAATATACTCACTTAATTTTATCAAAATATATCATTAATGTCATTACGCGTACACTCGTCCATATTACTATTGCTGTTATATCTTTTATCGCAAAAGTTACAAAACTAGGCAGCTAAGATGGACGTATAAAGAGTATTAGGCTGATAAAACTTGAATTTGACACAAGTATAGGGAAGTGTTTATACGTCGATAAATATCAAATTAAGTGTGTGCCTAATATGTTTGATACGCACAAAACACTCTAAAAACATCTAAAAGTTCATCATTACAATAAAGACACTTCATCAGAGAAATCGTTGCGGTCATTTCAATAACTTTAACATATTCATTGATTCTTTAATCAACACAAAGTTCATCTCATCCCTATGTATATAAACAACATTAATGGCATCTAGTATTTTCAGTCAACAATTGTCATATCTGATTTAGTATATAAACAACATGTTTGGAATATATTCAATAACCAATTTCAACCTTAAATGAATAAAAATTTTAAAATAAAATATCTTACACCACCATCTCAATAGAATGGAGAACATTTTAATTTCCAATGTCACCTTTAAAAAAAATGCGTGTCAATATTCATAATAAATTGAAATGGGAAAGAAACCATAAAAAAAATACGAAGATGAAATTAGCAATTGGTCACTGGTCTTTTTTGCTTTTTCACTTATATATTTTGGGCCATATTAGACTAGTGGAGGCCTATCAGCCCATAGGTACAATTAGGGGAAATCCCCGAAATTCCACAAAGAAGTCAAGGTTTAAAGACGCTAAGTTCCACCAAGAAGTCAAGGTTTAAAGAAGATAAGTTCCACTAAGTCGTCAAGGTTTAAAGACGCTAAATTCCACTAAGTCGTCAAGGTTTAAAGACGCTAAGTTCCACTAAGAAGTCAAGGTTTAAAGAAGCTGGACAGAAAAATGGAAGTAGAAAGGAAGTGGGAACGGAGGTAAAGTAGAATACTAATAGGATCCTGCAAAGAGCATTAATTAATGCCTAAAGTGTATTGCTCGAGGTGCACTGAAGGCATTACCCATCACTCCAGCGGGGTTTAAATACTTGGTAATTCTAAGGTCGTTAACTGAAGAGTTCCAATTACAAACGCTGATCATTTTAAAGCACCATTGCCATTATCTCAAACTAAGAGCTATAGATTACAATCTATAATTTGAAATACTTAAAAACGCTTCATAACCTTTCATTTTTTACATGTATTAGAAGTATGATTATATGAATAAATGGTATAACACATGTCTGATCTATAAAGCTCATTATCGAGAAATAAGTATCTCTACGCTAATGAATAATGACATTACAGCCACCACTCGAATCTCGCATTTACATAATCTAATATTAATGGTCGACAGCTTGTTGGAAATTTCGAAATAAAATCCTAGTCATGCTGCACTGATGTGATATTTTAAGCAGACAATACTGACGAGGTGTCAATTGACAAACATTTTCGATAAAAGATTATGTTACTAGACGATAAGCGTTGTTCGTGTTATTATTCATGTAACATCTATTCACATCAGGTAAACAAATATTTACAACTTTCAGGCTGTAAATTATCAAATGACGCAGATGATTAATCAACCCCAGTATAAAATATTAGTTGTGTATTTTGTACATAAAAAAAAAACAACTATGGAATATTTTCTATTTATACTTAATATTTTTTAGCTTCAATGCTAGTTATCTACATAGGCTATCTGATCAAATAATTTCTGCTAAATGGCTAATCATTTTGAATAGTACCACCTCGTATACATCTATTTAAGACTAGAATTTAAAAGAATCACTAATAAAATGGTATATATGCACCATGAAAGCATGGGTATTGATATCATTAGCATCCTAATTATCATAAAAAGTAAATCTAATAACATCTCAAGACATACCCAGACCTGTATCCATTCAACTTATCACAGCGTCACTCAGCATCCTTTTACGACAATAAACTCGACCCATTTTAGTCTGCAACAGCTCGTTGACCCACTCAGAGGTCCACCTCGCCAGAATTAAGGCTTCTCTTGATGAGTGGGTCAATATTTACTAATGTTCCTGTCGATAGACCTATTGATTTCATTGAGGATGAGGTCTATTCATGTCCCACACCATAGACCTTTGCACTTCAAGGCTACTATGGAGGATAGCTATGTAGTTTACAAGCTATTTTTAGCTGCCTCGTGAAAATGTTCTCACACATTGACTATAAAAATAATATTCTGATGTATACATGCGAAAGTGTGTGTATGTGTGAGTGTACATCAAGTATGTACCTCCCCACCCCACCTCTTACACAAGATTACACATTCATATGCAAATTGGCTATTATTTACAATATCTAATGATGTTTTTTGGTAACCTATGGTAGTATTATGCTAATTCATAGATTTAAACGTCAAAACTTCAATTAAAAAAAAAACTCTATTAAAGTTTAAGCTGCGAATCCAGGTCATCGCGAGAACTGTTACAAAAAGCATCTTAGCTTCGACATTCACAATATGAAAAAAGCCCATGAAAAAAAAAAAATCAATATTTTTTCTGCACTTTTGAATTTTGAAAATCTACTGAAATTAGATTTAGATGAACGACTTTAGCAATCTGCCTCGGCGCTGAGGCCCTAGATGCCATTCAGCAACCAATTTTAACGAGAAAAACCTTCAGCGGCACAATAAAAAAAAAGGAGTTGAACAGCAAGACAATAAATGAAGCGAGAAGAGATGTTATACGATAAACAAGTCACTTTTTTTAATCACTAATAACCAAATATCTTCTGGAACATTTTCAAAATCGACAACGTTGCTTCTCTATTGATTCCCTCATTAGCTTAGAGCTAACACTTTTTTTTCACTCCTACTTTAAACTCAAAGATTCAGTAACCCAGTTTTTGTAAAAACCCACATTATTATTTCCCCGTTAACTAGTATGACGTCAGTTCTTATTTCATCACTCATAATCATATCGCGTTCATTATGGTACATTTGGTAAGCTTATTTTTCTCAATTTATTAAGTGTCATCTATCACCATCTTGTTACACATACGTACACGCTGACAAGATACATAATTATATATGTATATTCATACATACAAATATATATAATATATAATATATATACATATACTGTATATATATATATACTGTATATATATATATATATATATATATATATATATATATATATATATATATATATATATATATACATACATACATATGTGTGTATATACATTTATATATATGCATATATACGGTACATATATACTCATATATATACATATATATATATATATATATATATAGAGAGAGAGAGAGAGAGAGAGAGAGAGAGAGAGAGAGAGAGAGAGAGAGAGAGAGAGAGAGAGAGAGAGAGATAATATGTGCATGTATATAATATATAATATATGTAAACATTGATTCATTTTCTATATTTCTGACCTATCCAGCGTGGTACTGTAACATTCACTCAATAATTATATGTCATTTTCAGTGCAAAAATAAACCAAACTAAACTCCAACTCTTGCATCCTTTGTTTAGAAGCCTTCCAGAGATATGGCGGAGACCAAACGCAGAGAAGAAAGTAGAAGGAAGGAGATAATTAACGCCCTACTTGACGGAGAGAGAGAGAGAGAGAGAGAGAGAGAGAGAGAGAGAGAGAGAGAGAGAGAGAGAGAGAGAGAGAGATTTCTAATTTTTCATTCAATGCATTATATATATCCCACATATGTATGTACGGTATCTTTAATATAAAAATACAAACACACACACACACACACACATATATATATATATATATATATATATATATATATATATATATATATATATATATAAGTTCACAATATATATATATATACATAATTATATATATATATATATATATATATATATATATATATATATATATATATATATATATATATGTATGTATGTATGTATGTATGTATGTATATGTATATGTATATGTATATATATATATATATATATATATATATATATATATATATATATATATATATATATATATATACTTGCAATCATTAGAGTAAATTTTCGGAAAACCTCAAATCCTTGAATCCTCCGTTGACAAGCTTTCCACAAACCTGTCAGAGGCCACACGGATGGAAGAAAGTAGAAGGAAGGCGGTAATTAACGCCCCGCTTGTTATTCTCATTCTAATGGCGTCTGCTTCCGAGAGGGCCTCTTACAAAACTACAGGACTTGAGTTCAATGGGAGTTCGGCATACGAGAGAATTTAATTACAAGAGAAAGCATCGTAAGAATTGTGAATTGGTCACAAAAAAAACGTCTCTATTTCTTCGTATTTCTTTGAACACTTTGAAATACAAAAGGAAATTAATTGAGATATTCCACTCTCCAGGTGGGCTTTGAAGAAAGGCTGGTTATAAGGCTGAAATTTCAATGAACTAACCAAACAGAATGTATTCGAATGCCACCTGGGAAAGATTATTCAATCTTTTATTTCGTTTTACTTGATTTCACGCTTGATTTTAAGGATTTCGGTGGAAAGCAACAAAAATAAATAAAGAAAACTTTTTTTTCAAGTAGAGATACATTTAACTTTCAAAATTACTAGGTAACAGTTTGTATTTGTATTTGATAACTATGACGAGGCTGCTTTATTTTCATAAACGTAACATACATTTTAACCAATTTAGCAAATTAACTTCCGACAAATACTTCTTATTTAGGCCTCAATAAACTAGCGACGGAAAAACGGAAAAACGGACACAAAAACACGAGTAAACGAAGAGGCTGACCCACGGAGATAAGCAAGGCGCAACATGTCGCGAACTGTAGGTTGCAAAAGCCGTTTACCCGTCGTGGTAGAACTCCTTACTGGCTGGATGCACAACGGCCCAGCCCCCGCCCATTTCCTTGCGGGCCACCCACTCCATTATCTCTTAAAAAGGATTCATCTGATGATCTCAGTTTCCAGCTTTGCACTTGAGCTATTTCAAACTGTTGATTCATGAGGGATAAATAACGCCTGTTGTGACAAAAGTTAATTTTTTTTTTATCTAATTTTTCAGATTCAGTGATACCTGTAGTTCTGATGATAAATTATCTACAATAAATCAATCTCAAAGGTCTATTTCTAAACTAATATTCTTCAACATTAACCATGCTTATTTTACGTGACCTTCTAGTCAGGCTTTGCGAGACCTTCTAAGCAGTCCTAATTCGGTCAAGCAAGTGGCCAACTTCTATTTGATTTATACACTAATTGTATAACTCGTTCTTCTGTACCATAAATAGACAAAAAAATATTGTCAATGAAAAATAAGCAGTTAAACTTACTTTAATAATATCAACTGTTACAGAGAAACTCGCTAAAAATCCTGATAACTTTCATATATATAATGATACCTCTGTGTTGAGATAATTAATATATTATCAAATGCTTTCAAACTAAATGGTTTTCAATTTTATATGTAAAAAGACTCGCAAAAAATCCTGATAACTTTCATATATATAATGATACCTCTGGGTTATGAGATAATTAATAAATTATCAAATACTTTCAAACAAAATGGTTTTCAATCTTATACGAAATTAAATAAAAAGGATGACGATTCAAAAAAGGCCACACATCATCAGATCCTTTTAACACAACCACTAACCAACAGACGAGAAATTCATCAGAAATAGTGACCCTTCAGATGGCAAGTCATTCGCTAGATAACTCAAGACTCACGGTGAACTGGAGAAAGATATAAAATGCCATGATTCAAATGACGATGCAGATCTGTGAGAAATCTTCACATTGATCAACACTGAAGGCATTCAGATTTCACCTGCAATCCTATTCTTTGGCACCAAGCTTTGAATAAATATAAATCGTTAACAAAGGAAAACAAAAATACTATTAACCAAAGAGATTTTTTTCTAATTCGACCCACACACCGTGCAGACATGTGCAGAGTATAGAAAAAAAAAAAAAAAAAAAAAAAAAAAAAAAAAAAAAAAAAAAGGAGTCACAGAAATCAGATACTGTGCTATTTAACACTACATTTAATATTCAAATTCAATAAGGAGTCCTGTTAAGAGATTCACTCTACCTCTATCTTTCCTTTAGATAGGATGCTTTTTGAAGTTTAAGTTCTAGTTCAATATAATTGGTTTTGGTTGGAATGTATCCCTTCAACTTCTAACATCCTGCTTTTTTGTCATTATTCAATACAGGTCAGAGAGAGAGAGAGAGAGAGAGAGAGAGAGAGAGAGAGAGAGGGAGAGAGGAGAGAGAGAGGGGGGGGGGGCTAATGAATAAGAATTGACTAGTTTCCTCCATACACAATTGTGCTCTCGTTTAATTTCAATGCAATTCCTGGCTTCAGGTGGCCGCGTTACCTAATATACAGACATAAAAATACTATTACGACATCTGAAAAAGACAAAGCCCTTTGTATGCTGCTTCACAACACATGTAAGACCAATTCCCTCTAGAAAAAAATACAAAGCCAATGCCAAAAACCAATTGCCCTCACGGTGGTCTTTGTGATCGTTACCTCCCTTCCAAGGTCTAAATATGTTCAAGGCGGAGACATTTTCTCTTTCCCTCGGATTCCTAAACTTTCTCCGACCGGGACAAAGGACTACTGGTTCCTTTGAGGTTCAATGGGACATTTCCTTACGAATTTCTCCTCAAAACCACTGGATACTTGGCAGTTACCGATCGAAAAGAAGGAAAAAAAGAGCGCCGGTGTGACGGTCTGAACGATCCCCCGGTCTCATAATTCTCCTTGACATTGTATAATGGTTCTTTTCCGCCATTAGCTCGCTTCGCTCGCATGAAAATAAAACATCAAGCTCGTATGTACTGGCAAGCGGTAATGTTGAGCTGCGCACGCCAACATTACAGGAAAATAAAACATCAACCTCGTATGCACTGGCAAACGGTAATGTTCGCGCATGCGCAGAATATCAAGGAGAATTCTGAGACTGGGGGATCGTTCAGACCTTCACACCGGAAGAAGTTGTAAATGGACGTGCGCAATAACAAGGCCCACGTACCGCGTTGATAGTAAACTTTTATGGCGAGTAGACCCTGCTTGACCATAAACTTCGGCCTCGACTGGCGTTGAGAAATGCAAAAGGCAGGATCGATGAGTCCCATAAGTTACGACTAATGGAGACAGGGCTCGTAATTTGCAGAAACGAAACCAGGTACGAATGTAGCAGATGTGATTGATTTTGAATGCGGAGACCGATCAGACGGGCAACATTATGTTTATTTGTGGTCCAGAAAACATGGAAGGAAGGATGGAGGAAAATAAGGAGGAAGGATGCAGGAAAATAAGGAGGAAGGATGGAGGAAAATAAGGAGGAAGGATGTAGGAAAATAAGGAGGAAGGATGGAGGAAAATAAGGAAGGAAGCAAGCAATAGACATTTCTGCTTTGAGATGATGAGTCACAAGGAGCAGACGGTCTAAATAGACCACCTACAGGTCATTACATAGGATTTATGGATAAGCGCCAAGTACGAAGTATATTAGGGACATCCAAAATTAGGAAGCTATAGAAAAACTAAAAATCTTAACCCTTGAAGCAGATTTCAAAAGTAATACTTCGTTTGTGTGAAAATAAAAAAAATACTAAAATTCAAAATAGTTAAACAAAACACTAAAATATTTATATTGAAAACTAGGTGGTCTATCTTAACCCTTGAAGCAGATTTCAAAAGTAGTAGTTTGTTTGTGTGAAAAAAAACTAAAATTCAAAATAGTTGAATAAAACACTAAAATATTCATATTAAAAACTAGGTGGTCTATCTTAACCCTTGAAGCAATTTCAAAAGTAGTAGTTTGTTTGTGTGAAAATAAAAAAAAAATACTCAAATTCAAAATAGTTGAATAAAACACCAAAATATTCATATTAAAAACTAGGTGGTCAAAACCTATAACAATATCAAATTTCACAGTTAACCTGAATTAAGAAGTTAGCCGGAAGAATGGGTACATCCAAATCTATGAATACAACGCTTTATAATCATACAAAGGGCAAAGCTGTCACATACCAATTGGCTGCCAAACAACTGACGTGTATACAGGACAAGAGCATCTTTAAAAGAACCTGCGAGGTCATCACAAGTAGATTTAATGAGCCTTTAAAATTGCCCCCTCAAAAAAAAAAAAAAAAAAAAAAAAAAAAAAAAAAAAAAAAAAAAAAAAAAAAAAAAAAAACTTTCCTTCTGGTATGTCCAGAGAGAACAATTCTCCTTTTACACTCACATTTACGCTACAATAAAATCCTTAGCATCACATAAAATAAAGTCGTTATTTAAAACAGCAAATGACCTCGTGCCTAATGATACACTGTATCGTACCCAAACAATAAATTATAAACTAGCAATAATTTCAATTCACAGAAATGACGCAAATTCATATTATTACAGCTGAAATATGCATCAAAAGTACCAGCAATTTGGGTTTATTTTCTACAATAGCATATGCTTTACCATATGCAAATCAAGGCAATTTTCATTACATCATAATACACAACCCTGTTATCACGGAAATAGGCAAATTAAAAATCGATTTTATCCAGCACAAAACGCTTTTATGTACAAGCAAAACAATTTAAAATTATAAAGTTTTTAAAGTTAAGTTACAATGATTTCACACAACAATTCGATCATCATTATTATTTCCATTATTATTACGATTACTAATATTACTACTATTCCGTGTAGTTTCATTTCAATTCTAATGTTGGGTATGTATTTCGTATTGCCTCTACTAAAAAGCATTCGGTTTATATAGACCGTTTGCGAATCAATATTTTGTATTGTGACTTACTAGACTTCTGATGATCAGTGTCGTTATGAAGAGCACTGCATTAATCACTTGTCTATTAATTGCAAAAGCTAAATTTTTAATTATGCGGTTATTATAAAATTAAATGCCGAAATAAAAAAAGATGAAAATTTTCCTGCTAGGACATAATATTTGAAGCAATTTTCCTTGTTTAAAAACAATACTTCATGGCCATTATTATACTCAGAATCAGACCTCCCGTCAATCAGACTTGAGTCAAATTTGGTTACCATCTTTCCTTCAATATTCCACCCTTCACTACCCCCAACACGATGAAGGTACCGTGGTCTAAGCTTCACGGTGGTACCTAACATCTCTCAGGTCGGGACTTACCGTCCCATTTTTTTTTTACTTTTATTAAAGTGGATACACTAGTGCGTGAAGACGGTATTTTGTGATCAGCAGGTTCCAGCGCCTGAATGTCAAAACTCGTGACTTGAAAGATAAATCATTCCTAATAAATGCTGAAGCTAAATGACCGCTTATGGGATCACCTTGACCTTGACCTCTAACTAGCTATCTTCCCTGCACACTTGTTAATAGCCCGGACACAGGTAGAAAATCAAGTGATATACATACCGTCTTTTGTCCGTATCATTCTTCAAAAATATCTATGATGTGGGCCTATGATTTGTTAGTTAAATTTTCAAACGCCAAAATAAATGTTTCGTATAAATAATACGATGTTTATACACACACACACACACACACACACACACACACACACACACACACACACACACACACATATATATATATATATATATAAGGTCGCAAATTGTTAAAAACAAAATCAGATGCAAATTGTTAATAAACATCCTCGCATTTTACAAATAAAGTAAAATATGAGGTAGCAAAGTAAAACGATAAATTCGATGAAAATGAAAATATATATATATATATATATATATATATATATATATATATATATATATATATATATATATATATACACATATATATTCTAAAAAAATCAAATACTAATGACCCTCGAGATTCTGTACAAGTAATGCATTCAACGCTCGATTCTCATTCTGTCCTCTGAACTTCG
Organism: Palaemon carinicauda; assembly: GCF_036898095.1. Lineage (NCBI taxonomy): Eukaryota > Metazoa > Arthropoda > Malacostraca > Decapoda > Palaemonidae > Palaemon > Palaemon carinicauda. The sequence continues at coordinate 4,881,170 of NC_090762.1, read as the reverse complement.
CCCCAGCTAAGGGATTACGTAACAGACCCTCCTCCAGTCGAAGATTAGATCTAGTGAAACTGAAGGTGTAACACGAGACCAGGTCGGCGTATGTGGTCACGGTTTAGTATCGATTCATCACTACGGTGCATCCTACACGATGACTGGGGCTTGCAGGCAAGTCAGCATTCCCGATGATCTGGTTACTTAAAACCATAGAGGGACTACCTACTGTACTCTTTTCAAGTTAGGGGTGACATGGAAGCGGCCAGCCTAATGTCTTTTCTAGGTTGCTTGAGGACTCGGACACACTATTCTCTCTAATTTCTCTTCCTCTTGTTTTGTTAAAGTACATATAGTTTATATAGGAGATATTTATTTTAATGTTGTTACTCTTCTTAAAATATTTCATTCTTCCTTTTTTTCCTTTCCTCACTGAGCTATTTTCCCTGTTGGAGCCCCTGGGCTTAAAGCATCCTGCTATTCCAACTATTCCAACTATAATAATAATAATAATAATAATAATAATAATAATAATAATAATAATAATAATAATAGCCAAGCCCATAAGAAAGCAATGGAGATAAGAACCAATGATGCCCTTTAAGATATACTATTAATTTTACGATATTAGATTTCTTATCGAAGAAAGTTACGTGACATCGTTATCAAAAGTCTTCTCAGATACTAGCGTTTTCTTAAAATCTTATCTTGGGATCACCCAGCAAACAACGATTGCCTTCTTACGTAATCGGTTCTAAATTACGTCAGTTCTTTAATCTTGTCTAAAATTCAAACGTGATTTGCAATGAATCTACATTTCATATCTGCCTTTCTAAAATTGGCATTTTAGAAACACATAAGGCTAAGCGCGTCACGGCTTTTGAATTAACAAACTGTTAATTTAACAATGATTTAACACATCATCTCCCCCATTCTACCTAACCTTAAGAATATTTCTATTTTCGAGATAGTTTTATTTATCGGAATAAAAACTATCTGCATAATTCGGGCGTGTGATCAATATTCAAAACAAAAAGTTCTTACATTGTGTCACATATTTGTAACACGAAGAATTTTCTTTTAATGAAATAAATGGGTACGACAGAAAAATGAAAAATAAAATATGTTTGACCTATTTCAAACTTTGTGAAAGGCATTCATTATACAGTATGAAAATTCCTAAAACAATGAACTGGAAAATCAAAGCTAAATATACTTTACCAATTAAAACCTTGATAATTGTTCAGAAAAAAAAATGTCCTGCATGGACCATATAAAGGGAATGAATAAATTCATAAATAATAATTTCGTAAATATGAATATAGTGAAAATTCATTACACCGAATAGTAAGCACAAAGGGAATAGAATAGAAAAAATTCGAAACAGAAGGACTTTTGTTAACTATTCCGCAGAATACACCCAACTCATTAGGAAATAAATAGAGGCCTTAACAAAAAAGGCCTAGGAAGAACTATCCGGAAGATATTTCAAAGCATGGAAGAAAAAATGTAAAAAATACTTTTTCATTCCATTTTTACAATAAAATCAAAGGGCAAAGGGCAAAGAACCTTGCTTGTTTCATTTAATCTATGTCAGGGGTCCCCAAATAGAAGACAAAAAATTTCTGAAGCAATGCGACTGTCCTTTCCTACCTCTTGAAGAAAGAAATGTCTATCGAAAAAGAAGGGACATAAAAAGGATGATCCCATAAAGATAAAACCAAAGTACTAAAGGAGAGAGAGAGAGAGAGAGAGAGAGAGAGAGAGAGAGCAAATGACTACAAGGCATGCAACTCTCCTCTTTAGCTCCCTGACTAGCTCCCTTGTACTCTAATATTCTTTTGTATTCCAGCATTTAGGATGATCTTAAACTTATCTTGAAAATTGAATTTATCTGGTCTATAAACGTGGTCATTCATCACTTGGATCTAATGGCACTACTACTACTACTACTACTACTACTACTACAAAAGAAAATGTGGGATGTCTTCTGCCAGTATGATGACAACAAAAGAAAACTCTCTCTCTCTCTCTCTCTCTCTCTCTCTCTCTCTCTCTCTCTCTCTCTGTGCAAATACCAATGTTCGTATGGCTTCCATAACAGTGGTTTAATCTGGTAGGACAATACGTGCTGTTAGGACAAAAAGCTCATTCGGTAAAAACGATAAATTTCTGCAACGGAAAAAATATATCAAATACAAAATTAAATAAAATCAAAGATCAACTTTATGCAAACATTTAATAGGGGCTTTCAAGGTAATTAAAAATTTCCCTAATCCAAAATGAGCAACAGAGTTTGAACCATCATGCCACAATGAAAAGCAAATCTGCACATTCAACACAACCCAGAAAATCCCTAATACAGTAATTAAAACTTTCAATTTCAAGAATTAATTCCTCATATAAACAATCGCATGAAATCCTGAAATAAGTAAATAGGGGAAAAAAGGAAAAAAAGCCAAACTCACACACTTGTTTCCATGAAAACCTTTACACAACAAACGCTCATTAGCAATGAAGAGAGCTCATCTCACATTTTCCCTCAGGCTTCGACCTCAGACGGCTAAGGACTCCAGCACTTCAAGATCAAAGGCGAACATCACAAAAGGATTTCTGCAAACACCGAGCAGGATCCCAGGTGGATTATTATCATTATTAGCTCTACCCAACCCGTCAAAAACTACCTTGGTAATATAAGAGAGAATCAGGGAAAGGTTCCGACCATTGGGAGCCTACCGCACATACCTAGGCTGTATTAGAGACAAGTGGCAAGAGAATTTGGCCTCATATTAGGCACAGAAAAAATATAAATGAGAAATTCATTTACATATCCAAATGACTGCCACTGTTAAGACACCGAATCAACTTGTACATTGCTGTTATGATACTTATCTTATCAAAAGATCAATGTATTACAATGAATAATCCTCACAAAAATCACCCAAAAGGATTCGTCCTTAGATAATGGGTGAAAATTGCAATGAGGTAAAAGATTAACACTTTACGCAGCAATGTGGGAAAAAGAGAATACTACTACTACTACTTATAATAATAATGATAATAATAATAACAGCCCCAAAAAGCACTCAAAAGAGTTTCCTTGGAAGCAGACCATGGATCAATACCCCCCCCCCCCCCTTGCAGAGGCACACCCCTAACACACCCACGCACCCGTCTGCTATGCTGTAACGTCGTCTACAAAAGGTATCACTGCCATTAGCGGGATTAAGGCGGACCCCTCACGTTTTATAAGAGAGGAAAAAAGTTTTTGCTCGCGTGCATGCGTATACAACTCCCTTGCAAATTTTCGAGAATCAGACAACTATCAATTAAGATAACATCCGACAGTGCATATATACTTTGCATAGATCAGAGAGAGAGAGAGAGAGAGAGAGAGAGAGAGTGGTGGGAAGAGCTAACAATATTAAAAGCAAGTATCTTAAGGATAAATCTAAAAAGATTCCCATTTATTACACTCACCAATACAAAATTCATTTCACATTTTTACGAAATAAAAAATGTAATTGAAATTTAACTACTATTAAAATTTAAAAAACATGTAATAATAAAAATATTACATCCACTGATTAAGACTGATAACGAGAACTTTATTTTCTTAATACATTTTACCCGTGGTTTAACATTTTCACTATCTAAGTCATTCTTTCCATACAACCATACTAACAATCAAATGTAAACAGCATCAAAATCATGCATTAATATATAATTTGTCAGAGTAATTGAAAGAAAAAGAGCTCTTCGATATTCTTTTATAAACAGATCTCCAAAGGGCACATAATACTTGCAGTTTAGAATTGCACTGTTACCGTCAATTGAAATAGTGGAATATGCAATAGTATGGATTAACATTTCATTCATTTATCAAAATACTGAAATTGAATCAGATTTTCCTTTCTTTCGAGAAGCCTCGAAAATAAGAAATGGAAAGAACGAGTAGAAAGAGCAATAAGAGATTTCAGACCTCTGCCAAGGAAGATTGTCAACATTTTATTCGAGTCTACGGACCAAGCTTTCCCTTTTTCATATGTTGACTGTGAATTAATCTATTGTATAATAATAACAATAATAACCAGAATCGTGATCTTCATCCGGGGTCATCACCAAAATTAAATGAATTCTTCCGGAGGATAATACCTATCCGCTGGTAAAATTTAGTGAAAATCCGACAAGAAGTTTTGACGTAATCCTGCCAACAGACAAACAAACTGATAAATAAATGCAGGTCATTTTATAACCTCCTTGAGGGAGGTAACAAAACGGCCGTCTTTTCAAGGGAACTGAGCAGGTATTCTAAAATGACCAAATGTGATTTACACAGTTACATTTTCTGCATTGTTGTATGGATTAATGTATGAATTTTGGTGACCCGATGATTGTAAAATTAGACTGCCCTTTTTTATACCTCCAGTCTTCTAGACGTGTCTATGGACACCCGACAAGAAGGAATCATGTCTTGTTTTAGAAAATATATCTTTAGTTACGTATAAAATCGCCGACTAAAACACTTAATTTTTATAGAATGTTTTCCAAGAATTTAAAAATATAATATTGTGCTTTAAATACTTCTTTGGACATACTTGAATGTTCGATTCTTCTTCATTCAGTTTAACATACTTGAATGTTCGATTCTTCTTCATTCAGCAGAAGGAAAGACTTTCGAAGGCCACGTTAGAAGCCCACTTGAATTAACCTTTGAAAGACCTGTTCTTATCAAGTACCAAAACACCTCGTGCTTAATAGCAGTCTTCAGAATTGAGGTGAATCATTTTGTTAATTGGCTTTCTGCCGTACACCTCAATTACGACAACGTGCGCTTGGCGAAGTGCTTTCACCTCGTTAACCCATACAAATACATGTGAATTGGGGTCAACGGAATGCCAATAATTACTCGTAATTATCTTGTCAGTGAGTGTCTAGATAGGAATGATGTTGCTGCCTTCCTCTGCAAGTCTCGCTTTCCCTCGTCAATCCAATTACAGCGACATTCCTTGACATGCGTAACTATGTTAGCGGATTGAGATTGATGGGATGGTTACTGGGTGTTTTAGCAGATTAATGTAAGTGGGATGTAACATGTGTGTTTTTCGCATATCGAGGCATGCGAGATGGATGCTGTGTCTTAGCTGAATGAAATAATTAGCATGAATGATCTTCAATTGGATGCTACGCATCACGCTAAATTGAGATAGATGAATTGTGGTATTGTATAATGGTGTTGTGGTTTCTATATCGTATAATGAAAGCAGTTTATGTCCAGATGAGGTGAAAGGATTAGACGTTTTGGATTCTAGCAGTTTAGAATAGACGATAAAGATTCTGTGCATTTAAACACACACACACACACACACACACACACATATATATATATATATAATATATATATAAATAATATATATACATATATATATATATAAATAATATATTATATAAAGAGAGAGAGAGAGAGAGAGAGAGAGAGAGAGAGAGTGTCAAACTATATGTGATCGAGTTTTTAAACAAAGAATTGTTGTATATCCGGTAGGTTTTTAACATCCAATTTTGAACAACAAACCATTTAATTGGATAAGCCCTCAGAACAAGAGGATTTTTCTTAAACTGCAAAAAAGGCTAAAAATTACTTAACGAGAAAGAATAATACAACGGTATTTGCTTTAAATCGTTACTTTAACTAAACTAATTTACTAAAAATGAAATGTGCAGTAAATAGCTTTTCCAAAGCCATTTTAAATTATGCTTTAAAGAACAATGACATTCACACCACAAATAAATTGTCAATGATGTCGTGGGTTTATCAAATTTCATGCCTAGATAGTAATTTGAACCATGAAAAAAAAAAAAAAGTGTTCCTGAATTGGGAATTATATGTAAAGAACATAAAGGATTGTATAATTCTTCATTACTGAATAATGTTCATGTCACAGATGCTAAGGACGAAAAGCACTCAAGTCTTCTTAGGTCATTCAAACGTTATAGTTATAAAGTGAAATAAGACCAGCCAAAAAGGCAAAATCATATACTAAATTATTTGTGAGAAGAAAATAATTCAGGTTAACCTTTGACGATCCTGATGTGTTCTCTCTCTCTCTCTCTCTCTCTCTCTCTCTCTCTCTCTCAGACAGGTTGTTGATGACAAGTAGCACAGCCATCAAACAAACAAAAAAGAAATCGAGACGTTTGATTGGTTTACCATCAGAAATTAATGCAATCGTTTGACAAGGGATAGCGATACTTTTGATATAAATTACAAACATTTCAGTATATTTGAGATCTAATTTTATTTACATATTGTTTCCAAAATTCTTTTAAAAGATTATGATTGTAATGAAAATCGTGTAGGCTTTCAAGAGCTCTCTTCGTATTGAACTTTCAAAAGGTTTTAATAAATCACTGAACTATCAAGTTTACATCTCACGAGTAGTTAACAATACTGTATCAATAATAACTTAGCAGAGTTATCTTTAGATATTCTATAACATTTCAACCTATAAATAATTTGCCACTTTCTTTGTGTAGTTCTCCACGTTGGTGACCTTCGATGTAACATCAATTTGTCAATAAATCAATTATTCTCATAATTTATGAAATAGTACTTAGATGTAAAGTATTTATTTTTGGTAATGCATTGTTTATCTACTTTTCATTAAAGTACATTCGTCACAAGATGAAGATTTCACACAGGTATCAAAATAGCATAGTCCAGAGTTGGGTCAAGGCGAAAGACTTAAAGACAGACAGACGTCGACTATAAAAGTTCAATAAATGATACAAGGAATATGTATATTTATGTTGATACCAATTTACCAATTGAAAGGGGAACTATTCAACCAACACCCACTTCTTGCTTACGACCATAGAAAACAAGAAAAGGAAATCGGAGAGAGAGAAAGTGACAAACCAGTTCCAGAAAAGGGATAGGTTATCAGTGACTCTCTCTCTCTCTCTCTCTCTCTCTCTCTCTCTCTCTCTCTCTCTCTATATATATATATAATATACATATGTATGTATGTATGTATGTATGTATATATACATATATATATATACACATTATATATATATATATATATATATACATATACATAAAGCAACATCAATTAAAAACTTGCCATTTCTTTTATTAAAGCCAGAGGTAAAAATGAATTAATTTCTCAATTTCATCATTCGTGATTACTTAAAAACTTAATAAAGTTAATCGTTGACCATTCAGGTACATGATTACGTGTCTTTACATTATATAAAAGCTACTAAAATCTAAACACTTTTGCTATTTACCTGAAAGAATTATGACTATTGATACAAAATAATCATTCGACTGTGGATTTGTTGATATTTGCATAAACACAAGGACCATACGTGTATTATACAATTATACATAAACGACGCAACTCCTGATAATAAATATTATTATTATTATTATTATTATTATTATTATTATTATTATTATTACTGGATAAGCTGCAACCTAGTTGGAGAAGCAGGATGTTATAAGCCCAAGATGCTCCAACTGGGAAAATAGGCGCGCACCGCAGAGAGAGAGAGAGAGAGAGAGAGAGAGAGAGAGAGAGAGAAATAAGATATCTACTGTGGGGAGAGGATTATAAGAAAAAAAAATTGACCTTAAAAAGCATCCTAACTGGATAAACAGTTAAAGAAAATTGACTTTTTAAAAGCAAAGCTTTGTTGTAGCCTAATTCAAAACAACGTCTGTTATACGTTTCGTTATTTCCTTTCCTCACTGGGCTATTCTTCCCTGTCGGAGCCCTTGGGCTTAAAGCATCTTGCTTTTTCAACTAAGGTAGCTTAGGTAGTAATAATAATAATGGTTTCTTTAAAACTTAATTATATTATTGCACGAACGTTTAGCCCTGAACTGTCTCATCTATTCACCTGGGACGAATAAACCGAACTCGGATATCTTACACACATCAAAGATGGCTCTATTAACCTTGTTACTGAATACCTGAAATCTGGATCATCGATTCTTCTGGGAAATCAATTTCACCGCTACACGCAGCTTTAAATATTCCAGAGATCTTAATCCAGTTACAGAAAGCACGAAGATTAATCTAAAAACTTCACATAATTGCTTTTAAACTTAGACTATAACTTCGGTTGCAGTTTAATATTTCCGCATGTTTCCGTCAGATCTCCGTGGAACTTAACAACAGGAAGGTTTTGTCAAGGTCCTTTTTTGTTATTTAACTCGCGCGGTTATGACCATGACATACTTTGAACGTCATAGAGCCAGAAAACTGGTGTAAAAAAAAAAAAAAAAAAAAAAAAAAAAAAAACTATACATATACAGTAATACAATATTCAATCAACTATTATTCATGTTATTAAAGAAAAATTTCCCCGACAACGGTTCTTACAATTCATAATGACGTGTGCCTCAGATAGACTACGCAGTTTTGCGGTAGTTTCAGTGACGACTTAAAAAAAAAAATTCCTTTGACATGGCGAAGATTATCAAATGACGGCCACTAATTATCACCATCATCATTATCATAGCACTTTCTCCTTTCATTTTCTGCTTTTATATCCCTAGCTTCTTTACTGTCTTTCACCGTGATTGGCACGGACTTGAAGATAGCTAATCTGTCATTATCCCTCTATTTAGAAGCTGGTATCGAAACACAATCTATCATTCCAACTAGCATCATTAGATTAGCTGTTACTAATTTTTCCTAATGCTTTCTGTAATGTCGTTATTGAACCATGATTCATCAATTGAAGATAGCCGTATTCCGGAATAGAATATATCATTATTACCACCACTAAAAGGTTTAAAGGTTACTCATGAATAGCAGATGCAAGGGAAAGTGATATTGCCCTATCGAGCAGGACAATGCACTAGAGACTGACCATATATACATATGATCAGCGCTCAAGCCCCCTCTCCATCCAAGCTAGGAGCAAGGAAGACCAGACAATGGCTGTTGATGACTCAGCAGATAGACCTAGTAGGCTCACAAGATTGGTGAGGCTGCAGCGACCAAAGGAACTAACGAGTTTGAGCGGGACTCGAACCCCAGTCTAGCGATCACCAGTCAGTGACGTTACTACATCAGCCACCACAACCCTAACATTATTTCAATCCTGATTTTCAACAAACTCTGATATCCTTAATGCAAATTAACATAAATAATAGCAATAAAAAATATATATTCTCCACTTCTATAATTATATCAATAATCTCAACACACAATATCTATAATGAATAATACCTCCCATAATAAAACACGAAGATGATAATGTTGATATCAAATTTATGAACCACAAATAATATTTATTAGAAATACTGATTAGATAAAAAAGAAATAGAAAACCTTGGGTCACTTCCATCCCGGGGCAAGGTCAACAAGCATTCATTCGAAGGGTGACAGAGTAGCTCTTTTTCGTCCTTCATTATACCAAGCTTTCAGGACCCAAGACACGCAACGGTGATTTGAATAGCTCTTTGTTATGAGAGGCTTACTGGAACTGGGGGAAATACCTTTTAAGGGAAAATCTTCTGCTATGTTTCTTAAAATCTTATATGTACATAAAATACTAAAGATAGAAGTAATTTAATGCAATTTTATTTACACCAAATCCATTCTACTCCAGAAGAACTTGGGTATAATAAGGATTCCTTAAAAAAATTATTCCAGGAAGATGCTTTTAATAGTTGCTTGTCTCATAGACACACAATAGTAAAATTGAATGTAAATCTAAAAAGACTCTAAGAACATGATTCGCCATAAAAAATACATTAAATAAGATACTTTCCAAATAGAGTACTAATATCGTAGCAGCCGTCAAAGGAATAAAAACAATTTCAACTTCTGCGAAAAGATATTTCTCTAAAATGGAACAGATTCAAACAATAGACCATGGCTTTAAAGACAAATAGAAATAAATTTTCAGTTATATAAAGTACACCCTTCTACGCCTCATCCCTATTTCATTCACCCATAAAAGGAAAAGAAAAAAAACTACATTTTACGGCACCTACAACTGAAGAGGCACAAGTGTAAGTCGAAACCCTTTTGCAAGGGCAGAGAACACTAAAAGGATACAATCGTCTCACTCTAAACATTTCAACCAGCAATAAGGATAGCGGATGTCTTATCCCAGCAAACCAGCCCACCGCTGTCTTGCAGGAGCTGTTTCTTGAGGCAGTTCCAGAATTGATAACACGATTTGTTTTTATCAAACTTGCTTTGCAACATCTATAAGATTTTTTAAATAAATAATATTCTTAAATCGCACTCAAATAGGTTATTAGTTCTTAAACACTGAATGGGAACTGATCATTTCTTAGTAACTAAACAATATAAGTTCAAATTTTGACTTAAAGTCAAAATAAGAAAATTCAGTACCGAGCATAGAGAGCCAGTTATGTAATAAAATAATGAACCGTAACTGACAAACAAAACTGGCCCGGCTGACGGACCAAATAGGGACAAATAGGAAGGCCCCCAAAACAGGACAATAATAAAAAAAAAAAAAAAAAAAAAAAAAAAACTGGAATCCAACTAGGAAAGAATTCCTACGGTTCAACAGGTCTTTCATCACACACAAACACACACACACACCAAAAAAAAAAAAAAAAAAAAAAATTCATGTCCTTGAGGTGTAGTAATAATGAGTCACAAAGGATGCCTTCCTTACAAGTATACAGGAGGCTCTAAGGATGGACCTCCCATTACTGACCATAACCTTATAATTATTAAAATTTGAGAGAGAGAGAGAGAGAGAGAGAGAGAGAGAGAGAGAGAGAGATCCTTACAAGTATACAGGAGGCTCTAAGGATGGACCTCCCATTACTGACCATAACCTTATAATTATTAAAATTTGAGAGAGAGAGAGAGAGAGAGAGAGAGAGAGAGAGAGAGAGAACGTTTAGATATGGTTTAATGCTACCAGTAACGAAGGCCAGAGATGTGGGTCACCCGCTCAGGACCCATGAAGGGGCGTGAATCAGTATAAGAAGGTCTTTGTGAGCGCATGCGCGCGAACGTGGTCTATGTGTGCGCGATTGTCTATCTGAACAAATGGCGTAAAGTGTGCTCTTAAACCGTCTATGGTTTAAATGGACTTTCTATCTTCCTGTCAATTACAATGTGTCATGGTCTGTTTGGGAGTCCATATGGCATTTGTAGCAAATACTACAAGTCCGTTTCAGTCAGTGATTTCAATGACTGTTTATCCAGAGACAGTCATTAGTTTCTGTTAGATTTCAAACAAACGAATCTAACACACGACTATCTCTGTCTATTACTCTATTTGAAGATTATTTATGGTTTTACTCAGTGTTTCTCTGTCTGCCAGTCAACTTCCTTATATAGATCGTTTTATTGCCTGCCTAAATTAGGTCACACTTTGCATGTCTGCATATCTGTCTTGTCTAATCAAGCATAACTTACACATTCTCCTAAATATTACTTTATAGAGAATACCAATTTACGTCGCATATCTTTATTGCCGCAGTTTACGTGGCAAATGTCTCTTCGTGTATGCACAATATTTCCATTGTCAATATTCAATATGATTTAAAGAGACTGTGATAAAATTCACGATGCTGAACACGTTAATGACTTATAAGGAAAACATTCACAACTCACTTGAAGGGTTATTACTTATATTTACAAAACAACAATGAACTAGTGGTTCTAGAAGTTTTTAAAACTGCGCCTACATATTAACCATATAAATATGAAAATGTTATTAACTTTGATAAATTGTTAAAAGAAACAATATTAAGTTTTTTTTTAATTTCTAAAACTTATACAGAATTCAATGTTACAAACATGAACAGTACCAGTAATCATTCAATTTAAAAACATATATTAAGAATAAAATAATCCTTTTAAAGGCATTAACAACTTTAATACTGACATTGTTAAAATTGTTAAAAGAAACAATATCAAATTTTTTTTTTTCATTTCTAAAACTTATACAGAATTCAATGTTACAAACATGAACAGTATCGGTAATCATTCAATTTAAAAACATATATTAAGAATAAAATAATCCTTTTAAAGGCATTAACAACTTTAATACTGGCATTGAACACTTTCGTAATGGAGTTAAGCAAAACCAAATTATTAAGAGTGAAAAAAAAACCTTGTAAAACCCAACTACTGAGGTACGTAATTACTTCTTGCAACAGCTCAGCTCTGTGTAATTATTCATCTTCAAATGTGATTGAAGAGAGAGAGAGAGAGAGAGAGAGAGAGAGAGAGAGAGAGAGAGAGAGAGAGAAAGCTTATTGAAGTTTTACTTTAGTGGGATGCTGAATACTTCATATAAGCCCTCTGAATTTGAAATCCTTTCGGATACGAACGACGTAAAAGTACATAATCGTTTTCTATTACATAAAAAATTCTAGAAAATACTATAGTCCATTTCTTTTAGCGAGGCATAATTGCACCGACTCCCAGCGGTGCCCTTTTAGCTCGGAAAAGTTTCCTGATCGCTGATTGGTTGGACAAGATAATTCTAACCAATCAGCGATCAGGAAACTTTTCCGAGCTAATATGGCACCGCTGGGAGTCGGTGCAAATATGCCTCGCTAAAAGAAATGGACTATAGTTGCGGGTGATTTTATTTTGGTAATACTGATCAACATCATTATTGCAGATAATGTACCCGGGATTCCACAGGCTAAATTCTATACAGAATTGGTATCTTCCCGGATAGATCCATATGTTTTATACCACGTGACCTAGGACTGGGGAAGCCCTATAACATCAAAGCGAAGCTGGGGAGAACCCGCAGGTGTAATTAAAAAATTTAAAAGGGACTCGATAGCAAAATGGAGGAAAGGAAGTGGAAATAGAGATGAAGCAGAAGGTTGAAAAATGTGAGTGCCACATGTCCAAAAGGACACTCCAATAACACTTTCCTAATGCTTACAGTTCACAGTGTGAGATACACTAACACTACCAACGTCCCCACCCCACCCCTTCCCCACCCTGTCTGGGTCTCTTCTTGGGTTTTACAGGGAAATTCAGACCCGGCTTTGCCTGATGGGAGCTTTCATCAACACCAAGGAGGAATCTCGTTTAAGGTTTAAGAAAGTAATGGCGCACTTATACACACCGCAATCCGAATAAGTTTTAAATGATAATCTCTCTCTCTCTCTCTCTCTCTCTCTCTCTCTCTCTCTCTCTCATTTTACGTACGGTCCACATGATGTATAAAGGATTCTTCCGAATATGAATCTGTGGGACAGGATGATTATGATTATTATTATTATTACTTTTAATCTTTTTACAGTTGGCTCCTGGAGGAATATTATCTTTTACAGCAATAATTTCCTGTTGTGGAATTGCTAACCCGACTATGGGCTCTTTGTAATCCCCTTTGGAAAAATGATTTTAAACACATTCAAGAGGTTTTTTTATATCTCTTAACCTTATCTGAGTGAAAATTATATAAAAAAAAATATCCACCATAAAAACTATCGATTTACTTATAAATGCTGAAACTTTACTTTATATAATTCTCCAGAAGAACGATAAATAAAAAAGAAGACAAGACACGTCAAACACAGAGAGAGAGAGAGAGAGAGAGAGAGAGAGAGAGAGAGAGAGAGATTGTTCCCATTCAAGATGTGGGGGCCAAGGTCAAGTTGTCGGGACCAAATCCTTACAATCAACCTCTACAGACACTAAAACCGTAGCTCACTCACAGAGAGAGAGAGAGAGAGAGAGAGAGAGAGAGAGAGCAAACAACCTTGACTCAAATTCAAGAAATTTTGCTGAATATCGCTACTGATGACACCCAAAGTGTACAAGTCCTCGTGCATGCGCGCTTATCAGAGAGAGAGAGAGAGAGAGAGAGAGAGAGAGAGAGAACTTCAGGTTTAAGCACATCACTGGCTTCAGAGTAATAAGTAAAAAAACAGCTGTGAAAATTCATTACTTAAAGAGCACAGCAAAATACATGTGTTATGTATACGAGCATAATATGGAAGTACAATCCGTGCATATCCACCTTGTAATACTTAACGATCAGAAGCACTACATATTATATACCATTCAAATTTTCTAAATCTATAAATGTAGTAAAAATACTTAAAGCTGATTTGCTGTTTGCTTATTTGGTCTCACTCACAAGTAAACATTCCAGGACCTTCATTATTTGTTTGTCATTTGCTATTTAAGACGACACATTTGAAGAATCATACGGTGTTGTCTATATCAGTCACCAAAATCGCCAATATCATTTGACGCATAAAATCAATAAAATATTTACACAATAGTCATTATGTTTTTCAAACTTACATATGTGTAAATCCAAGATTTCAAATACGACTTCCCAAAATTTGACATTTACACATCTTATGAAAAACTGCCACAAAACTATCTAAATAATTTCTCATTTGTGGCACATGAAAGATAAATATATAATTTCTGTTGAAACTATGAAAATTACTTTTACATAAGGCGCTTTGCGATTGTGCTACAATTAACGGCTGCAACAGGCTGTTTGCAACTGATTTTCGTTGCTTGATGAGACTCACAGACAAGAACTAAATTATCTAACGCTTCTTAGATGATTATTATACCCATAAATTTCTCCATCTTTAACTTAAAAACACTAAATTAATGTTATAATTAATTACCTGTTTTCCTTCCAATTTACGCTTTTTGTTCACTTTCAATGTTCATGTTCACGTGTACAAACTACGTTTTAGAGTACACCACATCAATTGAGACATCCATTCTCTCTTAAAGTGTTATTGAAAACAGTTCAGACCGAAGCTAAACAAACTGATAGCAAGGAACGTCTGGTTTATGTTATCAAATATGCGAGTCGCATCAACAATCTTATTCATAAAGTTCGCATCTTCTAATGGAACAGGTACTTGCAAGTTCTTTGATCTTAGTAGTAACATTCCACTAAAAAAATTTCAAGTGAATTTAAAGGACAATACAAAGAAGGAAAATAAAATACAAAGCAAATCACAAAAAATACATATTAAAGGATACTTTGAATTAGAAGTAACTGCATTCTTTCTCCAGCACGAAACCATAAAAATATTAACATACTGACTTAAAATGTCATCATGAAAAAGATGATCGATGCCCGATATGTTTGCTTTTCCATCAATAATAATAATAATAATAATAATAATAATAATAATAATAATAATAATAATAATAATACAAACCTTTGCTAACGGGTTATATGAGAAGAGTAAAATACACGAAATCGTCCAAGAAAAATGAACGGTAGATAATTCCTCTTCTGAGATGAAAGCTCACACGATGTCAAGACATGAAATCCTCCTCACATAATGGTATTGATAATCAAAATACTTGATAAGGGAAACACGACTAACAGTCTTTTTTTTTTTTAATAAGATAAAGATCGCATATACTGCATGCTTATTTCCCCTGTTGGAGACCCTGGGTTTATAGCATCCTGGTTTTCCAATTAGGGTTGTAGTTTAGTAATTATTAATAATAATATTTGGGTAGAGCGATGCTAATGATGTTTAGGTAAAGCAATGAAAATGATATCTAGGTAAAGCAAAGCAAATGATATCTATGTAAGGCAATGCAAATGATATCTACGTAAAACAATAATAATGATATCTATGTAAAACAATACTAATGATATCTATGTAAAACAATGCTAATATCATCTACGTAAAGCAAAGCTAATGATATCTAGATAGGGTAATGCTAATATCTGGGTAAAGCCATCCTCTAACATGAATTAACGGACCTGGGTCAGATGACATAATTTCAAGTTACAAAAGAAAAATACCTTAAGAACGATAACTACCATAAAATCTCACTTCATATTAGGCTACAAGTTAAACTCTGAACTTTTAAAATCTGAGATAAGGGCCTTACTAACCAGGTCACTAAGGTCAAGAAAGGAGCAGAACCCCAAGTACTGAAGAAGTGGCCCATTGAGTGATAATTTGCATACTACCATCTGGCCACTAATAGTTCGGAAAGTTGGTGCAAGGTGTCTATTTATATCTATTTTTTCCATGTTATAACGGGAGTGCTTCCAATGCTTATCTTATTACCATTATTAGATTTTAATCTAAATAAAATACATCCTTCTTGGAGGAGACGTTTTATATGATGCCAATGGCATTGATTGATTGATTGACTTAGTTTTCTGGCATCCTGACATCTAACGACATTGACGCCAATATCATTTATTATACGTAAAAAATAAAAGAATGGCATATTGGAAGCTGACCTTCTTACTTGTTTTTAAATGCTATATGAAATATTAAAGTTTTTAACTGTAAAATTATTTATTCATTCCCGATGTTTTTAATCTTGCATCAATTACTCTTATCAATCATACTCTAATCGGCATCAATAACCATTGATGTTATTATGCCAGATAATCAACAATCATTTATTCAAAATAGCTATATATCAATATAAAGGTATTGTCACATACTCATAATGATTGAGTCTCCTCAATCAAAATAAAGCGGCAAATGCAGACTTTTCCTCTTTTCAGAAAAAAAAAGCTGAACTCGCTTATGCTTGACGGGTTCGTTACTAAGAACTCGCTGGCTCTTGGATGCTTGTACCTAAAGTCCTTTAAATATATTTAAAGGACCTTGTTTATACCAAAGGAGCACAGGGGGGCTGACACTGACCAAAACAGGGTTCATTTTCAAGAGGCAATACAATATTTATTCTGTAATTCGACTTTAGTATTATCAGAAAATATTACCCATGAATATAAGGAAAAATTTGTGCGGGAAAATAATTATATACTTTATTCAAAGCATTAAATGCCAATTTCACGTGCCTCAAACGCCCGCACAAACAAAAAATACAAGCAAATTAAATATAGATTAATTGGTTATCATTTTCATAGAAAAAAAAATATTTTTTAGTTCTCATTATTTGAGGTATTTTTTTTTTTTTAAGCCCCGAACCTCTGATAAATCATATTAGCGGTCATAGGAAAGCCAACACCAAACACACTCATTTATATCAATATCCAGTTACAAGATACTAATTTCTCTTTCACTTTTAGAATTTGATATCCTTAAATACTCTTGCGCAAATTATCAATGCATCGCCTTGATTACCAGAAATTCACTTAATTTCCAATAACACTTTAATACATAACCCTCATAATCCACTATCTTAACGAGAAGATTTGATGAATAAGATAGGTTAGAAATGGAATAAGATACTAATTCTCTTCCGCCTCCAAACCCTTTAAGGAATATTTCATAAAATTTATTCATATCCAATGAATTGATAAACAAATGAAACAAATGCATCATTATCCTTTACATCCTTTGGGAACCGTTTACAACACCAAAGGGTATTTTGCTTTCATATCCTCCATTACCATTGCTGATATTTCTATTAGCTGCATTTGCTTCACTACAAATTTACCTCTTGAAATAAAATATGAAATGGGAAGGCTAAAAAAATGAATGACCCAAGAAGTTGAAGAAAACAGGAGGGGGACCAATGATCCCAACCTCTCGTCTCCGATCCCCCTTCAAAAGACACTTGTCTAAAGCTCAGGGACCCCTTCCCCTTTTCCCCCACTTCTTCCCCCTATACCAGGGGCCCTTACCCCCAACCACCAACGCCTTGAAAGGTCTGCCTCCCCACCTCTCCCCCCTCATCCTAGGACCTTTCCCCTTCCCCAAGTCACAACCGCCCACATGAGGAAGTGCCTCGTAAAATTGCACATGAAAGGTGATTGGACAATGAAAAGAGGGGTGTGGGGGAGGTAAGCAGGGATTGGGAGGGAGATGGGAAACGGGGGTGGGGGCCACCATCCGAGTAAAAGCAACTTCAGCTGGGTTAAATGCAATACCAATGACGATAAGAAGATAGCGAGCGATAACGTCACTGGACAATGCGACTGAGAACAATAAGTGTAGGAATGATGCCGGCGTGATAATGAATGGGGTTCCCTCGGGGTGAGCGAGATTACATGTGAGAGATTACAGGCACAAAGTAGATTACAGGTGCAAGGTAGATTAAGCCTACATTCTGGGGATAAAAAAAATTCTAGGTTAAGTCTACCAGAATTACTTGGGCAAATGTACAAATGCGTAAACGCAAATAAGGTAGACTATTAACAATTTTTTTAATGAATGGCCATATAGATAATCTTGATAACACATACTGCACCCAAATACCCCAATGTTAACCTCAAAACATACTTTTCTCTCTCCAATCTATGGACACGAAACGGCTATAAAAGACCTATTTAAGGGTTCAAAATTACATAACAAGGGGAAGATAAACAACGCTAGAAATTGAGATAAATTAGGATATGCGTGATATACTCACACCGTCTTTGAATGGCCTTTTTACACTACTTCCTAAATCATCTTCGATAATCAAAGCTACAGTAAGTGCCTCTAAACCTTAAAGAAATTGGAATAATTTCTGTAGTTAACATCCAAATGTTTGTATATTGAGAAACAATAAACAAATAAATAATTAAAGTAAGCAAAGACTAAAGAAACCACGCAAGGGCACTATGAACATTCCCGTCGACTTAAACAGCGTACCATCTAAGGCAAAGGTCTTGAATACTACTCAAGAATACTCCTTAAACTTGAGAGAGAGAGAGAGAGAGAGAGAGAGAGAGAGCACTAAGCAACAAGAGGGCAGAATGAAATGCCACAATACAAAAATCTAATAATTGCCGTCAAGCTCTTCGATAAGACAGCTTATCAGCTCTTGTTATTCTAATCATTCTTATCGACAATAAAGGATTCGAGTCGTAGATTGTAGCCACGAAGCCATACTAATCCACAGGGAAAATACAATATTGAATAATGGTCATATACTTGGTCACAATTGATGTTTCTCGGACAATTCTCTCTCTCTCTCTCTCTCTCTCTCTCTCTCTCTCTCTCTATGTCTGACGGTTTATCAAGTATCCCTACTTTCGCTATTAAGCGTTCAGACGGGATTTCCAAATCACTTATGTTATAGGTAGTTAAAAATTTAAACGTCTATGTAATATAATGAGGGATAATTGCATTTGTCTCAGTGTTATAGCTGAGTGAAAATAAATGGGTTTTCAATAGTTTTTTTTAACTGAAAGATATTTTCAGCACACTTAACTGATGCCGGAAGTTGATTATACAATCTAGGAGCGCAGTGTTTAAAAGTTCTCTCTCTCTCTCTCTCTCTCTCTCTCTCTCTCCGCAATGTGGCAGCCAATATCCCCAGGTGACAAACAGAACGGTGACCATATGGCATGTTAATGTTTATTAATTAACACTTTCATCATATGTTTGACATGTTCTATTATGACTTAGAAACTTCGTACTCTTGTAGTTAAAACGACTTCCTGTATCGCCGGTCGCTGCCTTATTTTAGATGCGTACCAACAATCACGCAGCCACATGTACCACATAAGTTTCTGAACGTAGTCTGTTCAATGTGTTCATTAGATTATGCTCTAAAACCATTACTATCTTCATAAGGTCTATTCGCTGGGTTCAGTGTTTGAACGAAATTTTAAATTTCTCGACGAAAAAAATCTGTAAATTTCTAAGGCGAAAAGTCATTATGTTAGTTGTACTGAACTACAGACCTAAAAAACAATTGAAATAAGAAAAACAAATATTAAAAGCTATTACAATCAACTCCAGAGCAGATACGGATCATTTAGTCCTCTGCAAACCACACCAATCAACAAGATAAAGCCACAATTATATTCAACCCCAATATTAATGACGTAACAAAATATAAGCATAAAATTGCGCATCGCACTCCAAAACCCAACAACGATTTCTAAATCACAATTCAAATTCAATCTCGATACACAAGCAGAGATAAACTTGTTTCCTGTCAATAAACAAATAAGTTACCTGAACAACTCAAGAGCCGGCAGCTATATCATGCAAGTCACGAGCGAAATCAATTTTTTTTTTTTTAAGTAACGACCTGTGGGTTGGTTACTCAGCGCTACGGACATTGAAAGTATGCGTCACTGCCAGTAGAGATAATTACAGCATTATCATACATATGTTCATGTTAGTTTGTCTATCCTTCCAGTAACTTTTAACAAATACATGTTTCAAAAGATCAATGAAATAGATTTTGTCCAGTTTATTATATAAAAAATATAAAATATATCAAAACAATCAAAATTAAAAATTAGCGTCTGGACGCTAAAGTCCAGAAAAATATGGCGATGACCAATCCACCATAAAAAAGGAGAAGACAATTTCCATTCCATGTACAAATCAGCCGTCTCACAAGGGTTTGACTCAGACAACTAGCCATCAAATTAGACAGGAAGTGACTCCGTTTCCTTTCCCGAACCAACCACC
>NC_090762.1:4845282-4860362 GCF_036898095.1 Palaemon carinicauda | reverse complement strand
GAGAGAGAGAGAGAAAGCTTATTGAAGTTTTACTTTAGTGGGATGCTGAATACTTCATATAAGCCCTCTGAATTTGAAATCCTTTCGGATACGAACGACGTAAAAGTACATAATCGTTTCTTTCTTATTACATAAAAAATTCTAGAAAATACTATAGTCCATTTCTTTTTAGCGAGGCATAATTGCACCGACTCCCAGCGGTTGCCCTTTTAGCTCGGAAAAGTTCCTGATCGCTGATTGGTTGGACAAGATAATTCTAACCAATCAGCGATCAGGAGGAACTTTTCCGAGCTAATATGGCACCGCTGGGAGTCGGTGCAAATATGCCTCGCTAAAAGAAATGGACTATAGTTGCGGGTGATTTTATTTTGGTAATACTGATCAACATCATTATTGCAGATAATGTACCCGGGATTCCACAGGCTAAATTCTATACAGAATTGGTATCTTCCCGGATAGATCCATATGTTTTATACCACGTGACCTAGGACTGGGGAAGCCCTATAACATCAAAGCGAAGCTGGGGAGAACCCGCAGGTGTAATTAAAAAATTTAAAAGGGGACTCGATAGCAAAATGGAGGAATGGAAGTGGAAATAGAGATGAAGCAGAAGGTTGAAAAATGTGAGTGCCACATGTCCAAAAGGACACTCCAATAACACCTTTCCTAATGCTTACAGTTCACAGTGTGAGATACACTAACACTACCAACGTCCCACCCCACCCCTTCCCACCCTGTCTGGGTCTCTTCTTGGGTTTTACAGGGAAAATTCAGACCCCGGCTTTGCCTGATGGGAGCTTTCATCACACCAAGGAGGAATCTCGTTTAAGGTTTAAGAAAGTAATGGCGCACTTATACACACCGCAATCCGAATAAGTTTTAAATGATAATCTCTCTCTCTTCTCTCTCTCTACTCTCTCTCTCTCCTCTCTCTCTCTCTCTCTCTCTCTTCTCTCTCTCCTCTCTCTCTCATTTTACGTACGGTCCACTATGATGTATAAAGGATTCTTCCGAATATGAATCTGTGGACAGGATGATTATGATTATTATTATTACTTAATCTTTTTACAGTTGGCTCCTGGAGGAATATTATCTTTTACAGCAATAATTTCCTGTTGTGGAATTGCTAACTCCGACTATGGGCTCTTTGTAATCCCCTTTGGAAAAAATGATTTTAAACACATTCAAGAGGTTTTTTTTATATCTCTTAACCTTATCAGAGTGAAAAATTATATAAAAAAAAATATCCACCATAAAAACTATCGATTTACTTATAAATGCTGAAACTTTACTTTAAATAATTCTCCAGAAGAACGATAAATAAAAAAAGAAGACAAGACACGTCAAACACAGAGAGAGAGAGAGAGAGAGGAGAGAGAGGAGAGAGAGAGAGGAGAGAGAGAGAGAGAGAGATTGTTCCCATTCAAGAGTGGGGGCCAAGGTCAAGTTGTCGGGACCAAATCCTTACAATCAAACCTCTACAGACACTAAAACCGTAGCTCACTCACAGAGAGAGAGAGGAGAGAGAGAGAGAGAGAGAGAGAGGAGGAGAGAGAGAGAGAGCGAGAGAGAGAGAGAGAGAGAGGAGAGCAAACAACCTTGACTCAAATTTCAAGAAATTTTGCTGAATATCGCTACTGAAGACCACCCAAAGTGTACAAGTCCTCGTGCATGCGCGGCTTATCAGAGAGAGAGAGAGGAGAGAGAGAGAGAGAAGAGAGAGGAGAGAGAGAGAGAGAGAGAGAGAGAGAGAACTTCAGGTTTAAGCACATCACTGGCTTCAGAGTAATAAGTAAAAAAACAGCTGTGAAAATTCATTACTTAAAGAGCACAGCAAATACATGTGTTATGTATACGAGCATAATATGGAAGTACAATCCGTGCATATCCACCTTGTAATACTTAACGATCAGAAGCACTACATATTATATACCATTCAAATTTTCTAAATCTATAAATGTAGTAAAAATACTTAAAGCTGATTTGCTGTTTGCTTATTTGGTCTCACTCACAAGTAAACATTCCAGGACCTTCATTATTTGGTTTGTCATTTGCTATTTAAGACGACACATTTGAAGAATCATACGGTGTTGTCTATATCAGTCACCAAAATCGCCAATATCATTTGACGCATAAAATCAATAAAATATTTACACAATAGTCATTATGTTTTCAAACTTACATATGTGTAAATCCAAGATTTCAAATACGACTTCCCAAAATTTGACATTTACACATCTTATGAAAAACTGCCACAAAACTATCTAAATAATTTCTCATTTGTGGCACATGAAAGATAAATATATAATTTCTGTTGAAACTATGAAAATTACTTTTACATAAGGCGCTTTGCGATTGTGCTACAATTAACGGCTGCAACAGGCTGTTTGCAACTGATTTTCGTTGCTTGATGAGACTCACAGACAAGAACTAAATTATCTAACGCTTCTTAGATGATTATTATACCCATAAATTTCTCCATCTTTAACTTAAAAACACTAAATTAATGTTATAATTAATTACCTGTTTTCCTTCCAATTTACGCTTTTTGTTCACTTTCAATGTTCATGTTCACGTGTACAAACTACGTTTTAGAGTACACCACATCAATTGAGACATCCAATTCTCTCTTAAAGTGTTATTGAAAACAGTTCAGACCGAAGCTAAACAAAACTGATAGCAAGGAACGTCTGGGTTTATGTTATCAAATATGCGAGTCGCATCAACAATCTTATTCATAAAGTTCGCATCTATCTAATGGAACAGGTACTTGCAAGTTCTTTGATCTTAGTAAGTAACATTCCACTAAAAAAATTTCAAGTGAATTTAAAGGACAATACAAAGAAGGAAAATAAAATACAAAGCAAATCACAAAAAATACATATTAAAGGATACTTTGAATTAGAAGTAACTGCATTCTTTCTCCAGCACGAAACCATAAAAATATTAACATACTGACTTAAAATGTCATCATGAAAAAGATGATCGATGCCCGATATGTTTGCTTTTCCATCAATAATAATAATAATAATAATAATAATAATAATAATAATAATAATAATAATAATAATACAAACCTTTGCTAACGGGTTATATGAGAAGAGTAAAATACACGAAATCGTCCAAGAAAAATGAACGGTAGATAATTCCTCTTCTGAGATGAAAGCTCACACGATGTCAAGACATGAAATCCTCCTCACATAATGGTATTGATAATCAAAATACTTGATAAGGGAAACACGACTAACAGTCTTTTTTTTTTTTTAATAAGATAAAGATCGCATATACTGCATGCTTATTTCCCCTGTTGGAGACCCTGGGTTTATAGCATCCTGGTTTTCCAATTAGGGTTGTAGTTTAGTAATTATTAATAATAATATTTGGGTAGAGCGATGCTAATGATGTTTAGGTAAAGCAATGAAAATGATATCTAGGTAAAGCAAAGCAAATGATATCTATGTAAGGCAATGCAAATGATATCTACGTAAACAATAATAATGATATCTATGTAAAACAATACTAATGATATCTATGTAAAACAATGCTAATATCATCTACGTAAAGCAAAGCTAATGATATCTAGATAGGGGTAATGCTAATATCTGGGTAAAGCCATCCTCTAACATGAATTAACGGACCAGGGGTCAGATGACATAATTTCAAGTTACAAAAGAAAAATACCTTAAGAACGATAACTACCATAAAATCTCACTTCATATTAGGCTACAAGTTAAACTCTGAACTTTTTAAAATCTGAGATAAGGGCCTTACTAACCAGGTCACTAAGGTCAAGAAAGGAGCAGAACCCCCAAGTACTGAAGAAGTGGCCCATTGAGTGATAATTTGCATACTACCATCTGGCCACTAATAGTTCGGAAAGTTGGTGCAAGGTGTCTATTTATATCTATTTTTTTCCATGTTATAACGGGAGTGCTTCCAATGCTTATCTTATTACCCATTATTAGATTTTAATCTAAATAAAATACATCCTTTCTTGGAGGAGACGTTTTATATGATGCCAATGGCATTGATTGATTGATTGACTTAGTTTTCCTGGCATCCTGACATCTAACGACATTGACGCCAATATCATTTATTATACGTAAAAAATAAAAGAATGGCATATTGGAAGCTGACCTTCTTACTTGTTTTTAAATGCTATATGAAAATATTAAAGTTTTTAACTGTAAAATTATTTATTCATTCCCGATGTTTTTTAATCTTGCATCAATTACTCTTATCAATCATACTCTAATCGGCATCAATAACCATTGATGTTATTATGCCAGATAATCAACAATCATTTATTCAAAATAGCTATATATCAATATAAAGGTATTGTCACATACTCATAATGATTGAGTCTCCTCAATCAAAATAAAGCGGCAAATGCAGACTTTTCCTCTTTTCAGAAAAAAAAAGCTGAACTCGCTTATGCTTGACGGGTTCGTTACTAAGAACTCGCTGGTCTTGGATGCTTGTACCTAAAAGTCCTTTAAATATATTTAAAGGACCTTGTTTATACCAAAGGAGCACAGGGGGGGCTGACACTGACCAAAACAGGGTTCATTTTCAAGAGGCAATACAATATTTATTCTGTAATTCGACTTTAGTATTATCAGAAAATATTACCCATGAATATAAGGAAAAAATTTGTGCGGGAAAATAATTATATACTTTATTCAAAGCATTAAATGCCAATTTCACGTGCCTCAAACGCCCGCACAAACAAAAAATACAAGCAAATTAAATATAGATTAATTGGTTATCATTTTCATAGAAAAAAAAAATATTTTTTAGTTCTCATTATTTGAGGTATTTTTTTTTTTTTAAGCCCCGAACCTCTGATAAATCATATTAGCGGTCATAGGAAAGCCAACACCAAACACACTCATTTATATCAATATCCAGTTACAAGATACTAATTTCTCTTTCACTTTTAGAATTTGATATCCTTAAATACTCTTGCGCAAATTATCAATGCATCGCCTGATTACCAGAAATTCACTTAATTTCCAATAACACTTTAATACATAACCCTCATAATCCACTATCTTAACGAGAAGATTTGATGAATAAGATAGGTTAGAAATGGAATAAGATACTAATTCTTCTCTCCGCCTCCTAAACCCTTTAAGGGAATATTTCATAAAATTTATTCATATCCAATGAATTGATAAACAAATTGAAACAAATGCATCATTATCCTTTACATCCTTTGGGAACCGTTTACAACACCAAAGGGTATTTTGCTTTCATAATCCTCCATTACCATTGCTGATATTTCTATTAGCTGCATTTGCTTCACTACAAATTTACCTCTTGAAATAAAATATGAAATGGGAAGGCTAAAAAATGAATGACCCAAGAAGTTGAAGAAAACAGGAGGGGGACCAATGATCCCAACCTCTCGTCTCCGATCCCCCTTCAAAAGACACTTGTCTAAAGCTCAGGGACCCCCTTCCCTTTTCCCCCACTTCTTCCCCCTATACCAGGGGCCCTTACCCCCAACCACCAACGCCTTGAAAGGTCTGCCTCCCCACCTCTCCCCCCTCATCCTAGGACCTTTCCCCTTCCCCCAAGTCACAACCGCCCACATGAGGAAGTGCCTCGTAAAATTGCACATGAAAGGTGATTGGGACAATGAAAAGAGGGGTGTGGGGGAGGTAAGCAGGGATTGGGAGGGAGATGGGAAACGGGGGTGGGGGCCACCATCCGAGTAAAAGCAACTTCAGCTGGGGTTAAATTGCAATTACCAATGACGATAAGAAGATAGCGAGCGATAACGTCACTGGACAATGCGACTGAGAACAATAAGTGTAGGAATGATGCCGCGTGATAATGAATGGGGGTTCCCTCGGGGTGAGCGAGATTACATGTGAGGAGATTACAGGCACAAAGTAGATTACAGGTGCAAGGTAGATTATGCCTACATTCTGGGGATAAAAAAAATTCTAGGTTAAGTCTACCAGAATTACTTGGGCAAATGTACAAATGCGTAAACGCAAATAAGGTAGACTATTAACAATTTTTTAATGAATGGCCATATAGATAATCTTGATAACACATACTGCACCCAAATACCCCAATGTTAACCTCAAAAACATACTTTTCTCTCTCCAATCTATGGACACGAAACGGCTATAAAAGACCTATTTAAGGGTTCAAAATTACATAACAAGGGGAAGATAAACAACGCTAGAAATTGAGATAAATTAGGATATGCGTGATATACTCACACCGTCTTTGAATGGCCTTTTTACACTACTTCCTAAATCATCTTCGATAATCAAAGCTACAGTAAGTGCCTCTAAAACCTTAAAGAAATTGGAATAATTTCTGTAGTTAACATCCAAATGTTTGTATATTGAGAAACAATAAACAAATAAATAATTAAAGTAAGCAAAGACTAAAGAAACCACGCAAGGGCACTATGAACTTTCCCGTCGACTTAAACAGCGTACCATCTAAGGCAAAGGTCTTGAATACTACTCAAGAATACTCCTTAAACTTGAGAGAGAGAGAGAGAGAGAGAGAGAGAGAGAGGAGAGAGAGAGGAGAGAGGAGAGAGAGGAGAGAGAGAGAGATGAGAGAGCACTAAGCAACAAGAGGGCAGAATGAAATGCCACAATACAAAAATCTAATAATTGCCGTCAAGCTCTTCGATAAGACAGCTTATCAGCTCTTGTTATTCTAATCATTCTTATCGACAATAAAGGATTCGAGTCGTAGATTGTAGCCACGAAGCCATACTAATCCACAGGGAAAATACAATATTGAATAATGGTCATATACTTGGTCACAATTGATGTTTCTCGGACAATTCTCTCTCTCTCTCATCTCCTCTCGTCTCTCTAGCTCTCTCTCTCTCATCCCTCTCTCTCTCTCTCTCTCTCTCCTCTCTCTCTCTCTATGTCTGACGGTTTATCAAGTATCCCTACTTTCGCTATTAAGCGTTCAGACGGGATTTCCAAATCACTTATGTTATAGGTAGTTAAAAATTTAAACGTCTATGTAATATAATGAGGGGATAATTGCATTTGTCTCAGTGTTATAGCTGAGTGAAAATAAAATGGGTTTTCAATAGTTTTTTTTTAACTGAAAGATATTTTCAGCACACTTAACTGATGCCGGAAGTTGATTATACAATCTAGGAGCGCAGTGTTTAAAAGTTCTCTCTCTCTCTCTCTCTCTGCTCTCTCTTCTCTCTCTCTCTCTCCTCTCCGCAATGTGGCAGCCAATATCCCCAGGTGACAAACAGAACGGTGACCATATGGCATGTTAATGTTTATTAATTAACACTTTCATCATATGTTTGACATGTTCTATTATGACTTAGAAACTTCGTACTCTTGTAGTTAAAACGACTTCCTGTATCGCCGGTCGCTGCCTTATTTTAGATGCGTACCAACAATCACGCAGCCACATGTACCACATAAGTTTCTGAACGTAGTCTGTTCAATGTGTTCATTAGATTATGCTCTAAAACCATTACTATCTTCATAAGGTCTATTCGCTGGGTTCAGTGTTTGAACGAAATTTTAAATTTCTCGACGAAAAAAAATCTGTAAATTTCTAAGGCGAAAAGTCATTATGTTAGTTGTACTGAACTACAGACCTAAAAAACAATTGAAAATAAGAAAAACAAATATTAAAAGCTATTACAATCAACTCCAGAGCAGATACGGATCATTTAGTCCTCTGCAAAACCCACACCAATCAACAAGATAAAGCCACAATTATATTCAACCCCAATATTAATGACGTAACAAAATATAAGCATAAAATTGCGCATCGCACTCCAAAACCCAACAACGATTTCTAAATCACAATTCAAATTCAATCTCGATACACAAGCAGAGATAAACTTGTTTCCTGTCAATAAACAAATAAGTTACCTGAACAACTCAAGAGCCGGCAGCTATATCATGCAAGTCACGAGCAATCAATTTTTTTTTTTTTTTTAAGTAACGACCTGTGGGTTGGTTACTCAGCGCTACGGACATTGAAAGTATGCGTCACTGCCAGTAGAGATAATTACAGCATTATCATACATATGTTCATGTTAGTTTGTCTATCCTTCCAGTAACTTTTAACAAATACATGTTTCAAAAGATCAATGAAATAGATTTTGTCCAGTTTATTATATAAAAAATATAAAATATATCAAAACAATCAAAATTAAAAAATTAGCGTCTGGACGCTAAAGTCCAAGAAAAATATGGCGATGACCAATCCACCAATAAAAAAGGAGAAGACAATTTCCATTCCATGTACAAATCAGCCGTCTCACAAGGTTGACTCAGACAACTAGCCATCAAATTAGACAGGAAGTGACTCCGTTTCCTTTCCCGAACCAACCACCTGCCACACTTCAGTATCCTCTCTTCGACGTCGTAGCGTTGCTGAATTCATTGATACAAACACAATATGCAAAACTTTTTTTTTTCACTATACGACCAATAAATTTCAGCCTCATCATAGCTTACTTTTGGAAAAGCTTCTCAATTGGTCCCCAATAATTCTTTAACTCGTCTGTTTATATTTAAAGATTTCTTTAATGACTTGTTAATACGTACCCCTAGCTCCTTTGAAACAAACACACTTATGTCATTTCTTTTTTGCTCTTAAAGCAACTTAAATGGATGAAGGCTGCTCAAAATTGCTTTTTCCAATATCAACTAAATCTATTATCTCCATTTATGGCACTTATTTCCCTATCTGTTAGTTGATCAAGACAACAAAACTAAATTTCCGGTTATTTCATGAATCAGATTTCTCATGAAGCCTGGTCACTATCTTAAAATAATCACCTTGAATTAACAAGAAATTATTTACTTATTGCAGACACACCGAGGCCACTAACAGCGCACCAGGAAACAGAAACAAGAAGGAAGTAATGTTCAATAGGAAATTAAGTATCTCTTCAAAAACAGTTACGTAAAGAAAAACTACAAGGTTAAGAAAACTATAAACTAAAAACAATAAATAAATGGGAACCTATGAATAGACATAGTGAGGAACTGCAAAGAAAGAAAACGATACCTTGGATGATGATGATAGACCATCTCATGGGTCTTCTCTGATAACCAGAACTTCTTAAAAAGTCTTTCAAGTAGCTCCAACTTTTCGCTCAACACAACGTCTTTCACTACCCTTTCAGACAAATATTCCCAAGCCTTTTCTACATTCGAGACGTTGCAAGATGCAACCCTTTCAGACAAATATTCGAAATAGAGACCCGAAAGACAATGTACAACTTAAAAAAGAAAAAAAAATGCGAACATTCGAAATGTCTAAAGATATATCACAGGGTGGAATTCTCCAGACACTTTAGAATAATAATCTCCACATCAGAAATGTTGACTGGAGAAGATTGAGTTTCATTTCCACTGCACACAATTGAAGGTCCCGAATGTAAAGGATCAGCTTCAAATACTGAACGTTCACATAAAATACTAATACTCCAGCTATTAAAAGTTAATAATAATCATAAACAATACAACGTATTGACAGCAAATAACTCCCGTTAGTCCTTTTTTCTTAAAATAAGATTTACAAACACATTTTCTTTACTAATCATGTTAATCTTTTTTCAGGACTGTTAAATGAATAATGAAGTATCTAAAATTAGTTATTTCAAATTAAACAATCACAAATTGTCTTCATCTTTTATGCATTTGCTAAAAGGAACGAGGAACTCATAGTCATAAATAAGTAACACTCAGTCACAAAACGATCAGACATTCCAACTACCAAATGGAATTACTAAAAACATTCGTAATCCCCAAAAGGACTAACTCAGACATTTTAGTAATAACAAGGACAACTTATTCAAACATTCCATATTACTCAAACATTAAACATCTCAAAACCTACTTAAATATTCTGGTTCGCAAAGGAATTTCTAATTGCATAAAATCTCTCTCTCTCTCTCTCTCTCTCTCTCTCCTCTCTCTCTCTCTCTCTCTCTCCTCTCTCTCTCTCTCCTCTCTCTTTAGGTGACTTCTGTTTAGACTAGTGTAGTACAGCTCGTAATATTTTGATGTAACTTCCTAACTATCGGATGAATAAGCAAATTCTTATCTAAATCTATTGATTAAACGGGGGAACTGTTGTGAAAAATTGCAATCTAATCAAATTAAAAGACAATAAGAGCATAGTATACCACCTTAACCACCAGTGGCCACATGAAAGAATAGCCGCAATAAAAAAAAGGGTTAAAAAACATCAAAGCAAAACCCATTCCAACATTTTCGCTCTCGCTACAGCTCACTGAATTATAAACAAATCACTTCTATAAAAAAACATGTTTCCAACGAGACAAAGTATTTACTTAGATTTGTTCAATTGAAATACTATGAAATTGACAAACGGAGAATAATGTCTTAAAATGTCATCCACTTCACAAGAGCTGCTAAAAAAATAATATATATATATATAATAAAAAATAAAAAAAAAAACCACAAACCAGCACCCCATTCTACATTTTTTTTTTTTTTTTTTAATATTTATTAGGTAACTAAAATGTCACATAATGAATTGGCAAAAAAACGATTAAATTAATCATTTTGTATGTTACAAATAGCCATCCCCCCCCCCCCCCCCCCGTTATTTTTACTAATATAAGCAAACATTCTTTTTAATTACAAAATTAGCATGTAATTATACCAATTCCCGGGACTGGAGGCAAGCAATCAATTGAGATGAGCCCCTCAAGGTACATTCATACCTGTTTTAGTTAGCGTGCTTCCTCCATTCAATTTTCTTTCATCTTTAAAGGGATTTCCTAAATTTAAAAAAGTGCATTTTTTTTCGTTTATTAACTAAGGCAAAACTTTCAGAAATTCCATATAAATTGTAATTTCGGGTTTTGTTTATGTTTCTTAACTCGATAACTATAAGGAATCTCTTTTCAGTGCGTATTCTAATAGTAATTTGCAATAATAAAAGACTACTAATCTCTCTCTCTCTCCCCCCCCCCCCTCGGCTCTCTCTCTCTCTCTCTCTCTCCTCTCTCTCTCTCTCTCTCTCGTCTCTCTCTCTCTCTCTCTCGTCTCTCTCTCTCCAATAAAATGAATCAGTCAATTCTTTGGGGAGAAAATATACTCTACCTAGAGCCCACTGCTCAACAGTTTCTTTCAAATCCCAGACAGTTTCTCGAGATGACAAAGGCGTCTCCTCACGTGGCATGACGCAAAAATAAAAAAAAAGAAGACCGAAATGACAGACGCACGGACATGTCAAAAAACTCCTTTCTTCGTGACCTCTGCCTCAAAGCGCACAGACCCGTAATTGTAACCTAATTCTGGCGAACACTCAGGCAATCCGTCCCAGATTCTAATCGTAAAAGCGACCCACCCATTCTCGTTCCAGATGATTAGTTGTCTTTGGATTCGGCCGTTTCTGTGATGATTCATGCCCTAATCACGCCCTTCCTCGTAGTGGTTAATTAGGAGGCTCTGGGAATTGAATGATCCACTGTTTGTCGAATTAAAAGATGGTCGGGGATTACAGACCATGGCATATAATTTCTAATATTAAAATAAGGAGTCTCTGTTACTTCATCGTACAAGAGAACTTTTTTTCCAAAATTTAAAGCATACATTATATTTACCGTTTACCGGTATATACAAAACACACACACACACACACACACACACACACACACACACATATATATATATATATATATATATATATATAAATATATATATATATATATATATATATATATATATATATATATATATATATAATATACACACACAGTATATCATCGCCATCTCCAACGCCTATTGACCCAAAGGGGCTCGGTTAGATTTCGCCAGTCTTCTCTTTCTTGACTTTTTAATTCAATATATATATATATATATATATATATATATATATATATATATATATATATATATATATACATATATATATATATATATACATATATATACATATGTATGTATATAATATATAATATATATATATATATACTATATATATATATATATATATATATATATATATATATACATTACTGGTGAACAACAGACTGTTAGACTAAAAAGAAAACAACAGATAGTTTGACATCCACGATGAAGACATCCATCGTCAATAAACCCAATTATTCCATTTAGTGATTAATATGAGCTTAATATTTCTATTAAGGATGGCAACGATACCAGCGATTATAATTTCCGGAACAACAGAGAGCTACTGTTTCCCGACAGACCAGGTCCCAACCCCGAAATTTTTCAATCAAACGAACTCAAAATATACATAGTTTCTCATCTGAGTGGTCGCCAACTAAAAAAATAAAAATGTAAACTGAACATAACGAAGACATTACTTCTTAACTGGTTCCACTCAAGTAGATATATATATATATATATATATATATATATATATATATATATATATATATATATATATATATATATACATATATATATATATATATATATATATATATATATATATATATATATATATATACATATATATATATATATATATATATATATATATATATATATATATTTTTAATCAGCTCATTTAGTTTAGGAATATTTTTTTGACTTGAGCCCTTAGTTTATATATATATATATATATATATATATATATATATATATATATATATATATATATATATATATATATACTGTATATATATATATACTGTATATATATATATACTGTATATATATATATACTGTATATATATAGATATATAGATGTATATATATATATATATATATATATATATATATATATATATATATATATATATATATATATATATATATATATATAAACTAAGGGCCCCAGTCGAGACAACATTACTAAACTGAATGAGTCGATTAAAAATAAAATTAAAGTGAATGTAACGAGGCAAGATAATATTTCATCTCTTGAACGTAACTGACCGAACTTGAGCCAAGGTACATCTCGAATGAATTCACAAAATCAAGTAATTTTTCTACTGGATGAATCCAACTTGGACATTTCTTAATCAAAAGAACCCAACAAAGACAATACTTATCAACGATCACAACAAACATTATTCTAAAGACTTAACAAATTAAAAAAAATGTATTAAGTGAAAGTACCATCCAAGCCAACAATTTTCTCAACTGATTGAACTCAATCAATTCAATGATACACAAATGAATAAAATCGTATCACGATATATTTGAAAAAAAAAAAAAAAAAAAAAAAAAAAAAAAAAAAAGTAACCCAACAAAGATATTTCTGAATTGAATGAACCGATCCATGAGAAAATCTTTCAGTTGAACGAACCCAACCAACACAAAACATCTATCTCAAGACTTCCCGAATGAACGAACCGTGTCTTGTCAACGCTAGCGGCAGTTAACGGTAATAGCAGCATCATCACGATCTCCTATTTATTTGGATAGTTTCTTTCATTCCTTCTTTGGACTTTTTAAGATAGTATTCACCGAGTAGAATACCATTTTTTAATGCACAACACCACAAGGATTCATCTCTTCACGATTCCCTTCGTCATAACCCGTAAATAATGGCTTGGTTAAATGTGACACATTTGACCACTTCAATTATATATTGAGAACATTTAAAATTTTAGATAAACACCAAAATTCCAAATATCCATATTAACTCCCCCAAAGAAAACTTTAGCACAAAAAAAAAAATTCAAAACACGTTTGGTGTAATCCGTGTTGTGGGAAGATAATGAGTTTTACTTTAAAAAAAAAAGAAGTACGAAATGTGTCTCATACTGACAAAGTAACATTTTCGTCACTGCAGACTTAATGATCCGGAACACCAGCAGCAAAACACCAACTGATAAAAAAGAAATACTGGAAGTTTCACAATGACGGAGAGACTGGACTGGGCCTCGTATCTCTGAACGATGCGATGCTGGGAAACACAGCCTCGGTTTTTCTTTTCTCGTGGGTCACTGACTTCACGAAATACGACAAAGATATCACGTGCGAAGACCCAAATACCCGTGACATTACTTTCTGGCTGACATACTCGGGAGACGACGAAGTGAAGGCACGTAAGTCAATTACTTTACGTGATCTTAAGTTCGTAAAGGCTTCGTAAGATTGGTGCGACAATGGTAGGAGGTCTACCAGATGAGGAAGACAGCATCGCAGAGTATTCAAACACACAACCATCCTCAATTCAATTATATTCTATTATAAAAACGGATTTTGAGCGAAGCGAAAAATCTATTTTTGGGTGAGGTAGCCATGTCGACCTGATGGAAGTTCCTATAAGGTAGCTTTCTAGGGTATAAAGCTACCTTATAGGAACTTCCATCAGGACGACATGGCCTGAGCCCAAAAAGTAAGTCTATCTCTAACCGATACGCTGAAATTGTAAGGCATACTTTTGAAAATAAAAATGTCTTCAAACACAGGAATATATAATGATAAAACTATATCCAATTATGTGAACAAAAAATTTCTTTATGTCAATGACAATCATCACGTTGAGTTACAAATCCTACCTATTCCAACCTGAGTAAGACCGACATATCAATTGAGTATTCAAGGTCACTCACTAAATGTGTGTAGCGCTAAAAAACACCTGTGCACACAGTAATAGACCACACTAGCTGAGCAAAGAGACCTATGAAGAGGAACCTGAAGACTTCAGTATTCTACATGTAAATCTACATCACATTGAGTAAAATTACACGTACGAGTATGAATTAATGTTTATATACGATGTCAATAAAAGGATGTAATAAAGACGGAACAAGCGTCTTGAGTACAAGTCACTCCGGTTATTAGAGATACAAATACTTGGGATTAAGAAAGGTGGCATTATTTATACAAAAGAAATCTATGACCGTCACAATGAGGACCAACACAAGACGGACTCCAAAAATAGACTGGGAAGATAGCAGAAGAAGGTCAGGTGCCAATACATCAATGACAAAATAGATGTCAAACGACAGAGAGAGAGAGAGAGAGAGAGAGAGAGAGAGAGAGAGAGAGAGAGAGAGAGAGAGAGAGAGAGAGAAAGACACGACCGCTGCGAAATCTGAAACTGTTACGAATCTCACCAAATAAATGAGCAGACATTTCAGT
>NC_090762.1:4827782-4840282 GCF_036898095.1 Palaemon carinicauda | reverse complement strand
TCTCTCTCTTTAAAAAATAATTGGCCAAGTCATTGATTAATCGACTGAAAATAAGCCCAGACAATTCAATTGTACCAAAGTCAAGCAATTAGTGGAAGACTGATGGTAAAAGAAAAGACGACATTAAGGAACCAGAGGGAAGTGGGTTAAGTTTAGATGATATGTAACAAATAACGATAAAGAAGAGGAAAAGCAAAGCAAGTTCAAATTAGAATTCATAAGAGTATTAAATGTCTAAAAACTATACATGACAAAACAAAGTCTGGGAAGCAAGAGAAAATTCAACCATTCGGTTGTGGACATCCTGCAGAGATCATTAAAGGAAGATGCAGCGAATACTGCAATTCCTCCTTGATTAAAACTACCAGAGGAGAGCTTGAAACGAATTACAAAGCAACACCATTATCAAGTCGACCATGTTTGTATTACTGGCAATTATCAGATCAACTCACAATTATCAGATCAACAGAGACATGAAACGTGAAAATAACAAATAAAGAAGGATCATCTATTTTCAAAGCCTTTAAAGCAATTCTTGGTAAAGGACTGTAGATATGGACCTGTTGTAGATTAGCCATGAGTAAAATTGCACACAATACTAGTAAAATAACATTACATTAATGTGTATGATGGGAATGCAAAGGTACAAGTACACTGAGAACACTATGAAAGTTTTAAAAATATCTATAACAGATGACAGCAACATATAAATTCACAATATGCAAATGGCATGTATATTTCTGTCAGTGTGCGCGCGTTAGCTTTGGGTAGCTTCCCCCTCTCCCACCCCCTTCCGATAACAAAAGTTCGAATACTGGCATGGATGGACCTAGTATTATTGCTAATTTTGTTAGGCAATCTACTATCTCAGTTGTAAAAGCCGAATTTTACCAGCAAAATAGCCTCAATTGGACAAACAGCCTGGTACGGTAAAGAAACGAACAGCAAAGAGCCGTAAAAAAGGGTATCAAAAGCAAATGAAATCGAATTGACGGTTGAAGATTGAAATATCGTATCCAAAAATAAATTGAAAGAAACGAGAGGTGTGCATTACGATGAGTCGCTAAATTCATGAAGATTTCCTATTTGAGGATGCTCCAATACCAAGGGTCTCTATGAGTACGGATGCATAAGAATGCCAGGGCTTAAAAAAAAAAAAAAAAAAAAAAAAAAAAAAAAAAAAAAAACCATCCCCTATGCATGTATTTTTCAATGGGAAAAAAATAAGTAACTGTAAATATAACCTGCAAGCCGCACACCAACATCCAAAGCAGAGATACCAAAAGCCTACAGTGGTAGAATAGTAATCAATTCAGGGGCACTAAATTGTACGAGAATTGCGTGAGAAAAAGAGGGACAAAGAGCGTTGCTTTTATTGTTACAACCAACATTACACATCAGACGACAGAGGAGAAAATTGTTTGTATAGCATGGTTTATAGCAGCAGTTGAATGACTACGAAATCGCGGGAATTTTTTAAACATGAAATTAAGGGACCAGTTTTGAAGGAAGAATAAATTGTTAAATGGAAACTTGGGGAAGGCAACAGTTGAAAATAAATAGATTTTACATAAATATTACTTTGTGAGTAAATACAAAACGTAATAGGAAGATTTAGAGGTGAAGAAAAATAAGTATTACACAAAGTCTTAGCGATCTGGGAATGTACTAAGACGTATTTAATATTTACAAACAAATGAGATCAATAAAGCAAAGGCCTCAGCACTTGTCATATCAGTAATAGCATACTGAAGCAACATCAATATAGAAACATGTGAGACTGGAGGGGCACTCAGTAGAGCGCAGACCTCCGCCGCAGCAGCTTATTTCTCGACCCTTTGCTCGACTTTGACCTTAATATATATTAATTGGCATGGAGTTTCATACACTGAAATATAAACCAAGTTTTGAAGTCTCTGTGACAAGGATGTCCAAACTTATGGCTGATTATGTTATATGGACGTTTTACTCGTATGAGACCTTGACCTTTGACCTTCCAAAATTTGATAATTTCTAGCTCATTACATAACAATATAGAATCCCGGCAAGTTTCATTAACGATTAAAACTGAGGTCGTAAGGTTGATAACCGGTAACTGACATTTTACTTGACCTTGACCTTGTACTCGACCTTAACGTTCGACATAACATGTATTGAATGGCGTGGAGTTTTATACCCTCAATGAACCCAAGTTTGAAGTCTCTGTAACAACGATGTCCAAACTTATGGCTGATTACGTGAATTGGACATTTTGCTTGACTGTGACCTTGATCTTCCAAAGTTTAATCACTTTCAGCTTTTTACATAACAGTTAATCCCAGCAAGTTTCATTACTCTACGATTAATATTGTGGCCAGGAAAGTGTTCACAAACAAACAAACACACAAACAGGGGGTAAAACATAGGCCTAACCACCTTCTAACTTCGTTGGCGGAGGTAAAAAAAAATGCTATAAACTTCATGAAATACATGTCGATTCTCATTGGCTTACAACCACATTCTGACCATAGCCTTTGGCAACTAACTACGTGAAAGAAATTCCAGTGACTGCGACAGAAGTGAAACTTAAATGCGTCAATGATACAGAAACGTTTAACATTGAAGTACAAATTATTAAAGGTAAGCCAAGGCTTTGGGGAGGGGGGGAGGGGGGGAGGGGAAACCACGTCCAGGAAGCACATCACGAAGGGTTCCTAAATCAGTCACTTTCTCCTCTCGTGTTTCTCCCACAAACGCCCACATTTCCAACACCATCCCAACAAATCTTTCTTTTTCATTCGCTGTGAATATATTCTCAGAAATATTTGTAAGGTTCTTCAAAATCTGATGTATAATAAAAAATAATTCAAAATATCAAAGCCTTACAAATGACATATTATGAAGCATTGTAGCCAAACAGTTTCTCAAATAATTGAATTGAATACAAAGCATAACCAAGCCGCATGTTATATTTACTAACGGGTAATTATCGTAAGTGGTTTCAGCGAGATAAGAATATCAGACCGATGAAAAAAGCGACTCGCTTTGCATGAAACTACATATTCACATTACCTTCAAATCTACAGAGTACAATCCATGACCCCGAGCTGGCACAAGGCCAACTAAAGTCTAACAATAACATGCTCTGTTCCTCCTCTCATTTCTGACAAAGAAAATGCAAGGCAAAAAGGACAGGAAGTACGTAAGAAATAATATTGTTCCTCATCTAAACTGAAAAGGGAGGGTATTACGATGCAAAAAGGAAAGGGGAGGGGGGGGGAAGGTCATGAGAAACTAAGATGAAAACAAAGACGTAAGAGGAAGTTCTTACTACGTATGGTAATGCAACTCCACATTAAGTTGTGTAAGTTATGTAATTTCAACGGACACACACGTTCGTGCTATAGCTAGGTTAATTAATTCTGAATAAGCAGCCTCTATCATTCCCCCCAAAACATAAGGAAATAACTTGAATTTTTTCCGCCAGGATTTTGTGACGATTTCCAAGACATGACGGACAGCAAGGAAAACATTGACAAACAACAGTGCCATGTTGAAACCAAGCAACAGTGCCCCGCTCAGTATACAAAACCAGATCAATAGAATCCGGTCATTCTGACAATGAATCTCTCTCTCTCTCTCTCTCTCTCTCTCTCTCTCTCTCTCTCTCTCTCTCTCTCTCTCTCTCTCTCCTAATATCTGAAGCCTAGATGAAATAAAAGCGTCACAGGGATGAATTACATAACCTTATCAGCATCGGAGAAACACAAATCCCCGTAGAATAAAAATACGAGTATTATCACAGTCCAGAAACCTCTACTCCGGAGGTATTTGATGACGGGGACAGAAACTGGTTAAAAGTTCACGTCGTGGAACACTTCGCGAGAAATCTGTCAACTGAAAGTACGTCTAGGAACGAGAAAAGGAGGAGGAGGAGGAGGAGGAGGAGAGCAGAAGAAGAGAGACGGAAAAGGTGAGTAAAAGAAGGAGGGGGGAGTGAGTGAGAGAGAGAGGGTGGGGGAGGGGTAGAAGGGAACGCAGGCATGCACAGGTAAGTGATCAATATGCATCACGGGTGAAACTAGTTCAGATCTAACAGCCAAAATATATTATTAAAGTTGGACTTTGTGAAGAATGCATCAACATTCCTGACATTCAAGGACACACGTAAATCTAGGGCACATCAGAAGAATTACACACACACACACACACACACATATATATATATATATATATATATATAATATATATATATATATATATATATATAGTGTGTGTGTATGCATGTACGTATGTGTGTATATGAGTGCGTGTGTGTTGAGAAAAAAGACCACACCTCCACGATACGTCCTGCAATACATGGCTAAAAAGAAGTACTGTATACTTGTATGAATATATGATTATACAATAATATACATAATACATAAGTAACTAGGGCCACATGAAGAGACCCATATCGCCAAATGAAAAGAGACATAATTTCCCATATCAATAATGATAATGAATAAACTCAAGTACATACATACGTACGGCACTTGAAGCTCACATGACAAGACAACCGAGGAGTCCTACAACTCCCACGAAGGATAAAATCGCTAGAGTCAACATCGAATACAAAAGGAAGCAAAGGGTAACTTCATAAAATTACCGAGTCCATCTCGTGAAATCACGAAACCATTATTTCTGTCACGCCATAAAGAAAGGATGGGGGGGGGGAGGGGGTCTTTTACCGCGACAGAGCCACATCAGGGGTCTTCTTTCTTCCAGTTCCTTTGACTCTGCTACTGCAGGATAGCGGCGTCTTTTCTTTATATAATAAATATATCTCACGACATCAGGCAGCTTTGCAAGAGAACCTCCCTTCTCAAACGTTAATAATTTGAAGTCTATTTTCATGTCGACTTTCGTAGTCAAAAGTACAATGAAACTACTTACTGAGAAGAGAGAGAGAGAGAGAGAGAGAGAGAGAGAGAGAGAGAGAGAGAGAGAGAGAGAGAGAGAGAGAGAGAGAGAGTCAAAGGTAGGTACAGCACGCAGAGGAGTAGTGGGATATAGGGGTGGAGGAAAGAGCGGGGAATGGTGTGACGTCATGAGAATACCGATATTG
The DNA here is from genome assembly GCF_036898095.1 of Palaemon carinicauda. Taxonomy (NCBI): domain Eukaryota; kingdom Metazoa; phylum Arthropoda; class Malacostraca; order Decapoda; family Palaemonidae; genus Palaemon; species Palaemon carinicauda. The sequence continues at coordinate 4,835,196 of NC_090762.1, read as the reverse complement.
CTGGTGACTCATCGTTCCATTTCCTCTCTTTCTCTCTCTTCCCAATTCCCCGTCCAGCCACCACGTGCTGGAACTCCCTCCCTACCCCCACCACCCTCATGCCCCAATCCCTCTCCCTACTCCCGCGCCCGCTCAGCGACAGTCTGGACTGATCTACATTCACAGCTTATCTTCATCTTGGAGAAGGAGAGTGTTCTTTGCAAGCTCCAATATTTCCCAATTGCAATATAGAAACCTCACGTATTCAATTCAATATCTCTGCAACTACACCATTCAAAGCATAGTGTAGTAGTATATGCTTAGAATGAGTAGTAGCATATGCTCAGGATTCAACTCCCCCTTTCCCTTTCTGTGGCTAACCCCTGTCAGCGGGAAAATCAGTGTCGTAAACGCACCAACGAATGGACAGACCATTTTCCTATTAAACCGGATATATCTGGGGATGGTGAATCAAATGACCTTTCTTTAGAATTAGGAAGAGCGTCCCTTCATTGGAAGTTATTGCAATCTTTTCATAATTTCAGCCTTGGGCTGTTTTCCTTCATAAAGTTAAAAGATTTAGCAAAAATTACATTATCAGCAGAACACAAGAGGAGAACGCCTTCGCTCGAACCGGATGCAGCTGATGGCAAGGCAAGGCCGAAGCAACAGACCTCGATGTATGACATCCTACGATGTATGACATCCTCCGTCATATGTATATTATTCCTTTTACATTTATGCATACATATACTGTAAAGGAGATTAAACCTTGGTTTTAAAGTTTTACTGGATATTCAAAAACGGTAAACTAACCACAACCTTCGTTTTACAAGAATAGGCTACATTGTTTCTAATAAAAATTCTACTCACAAACCAGACGAACATATTTTGTTGAAAAAATTCCATCCTATTACAAGCACAAGCTCGTTAGGATGATATCCAGTCTCGGCTGTATAAATAGAAACTCAGTCATGAATTCCAAAGGCTTGAGAATGACTCATTCCTGAATATAATGTCTAGCTAATACCTGTCTCGCTTCCAGACATTAAGAGAATAAATGACTCCAGTTTACAGAGATGCTAGCAAGGATGCTAGTACGTAAAACGAACACCCATGAGATGGTATATATATAGATTAAAATCGATCAATGAAAAATCTATTTTTATCAAGCATAACCTTTACCTGTCTAAGTCAAGGTCGAAGATTATATCGGCGGATGAGAGGAAATAGAATGACAGTCATACATGTCAGTAGGTATATCAGGATGTGAAAGGGCTAGGGGGGGACTAGTGTAACCCTCCAGACTGAACCAACCAACGTTAAAAGATTCAGTGTTGCTGACGAATAACACCAAAGCCTATCATCAAAAAACTCCCTCATCTTCAATCCTCCTCTCCTACTAATCGCCTCTGCCACACAGTAAGCTGCCGCCTCTAATTCTCTCCCTTCGAATTATAGATATTACTTTCCAGAATATCGCGATGAGATTTCAATTGTCCTTTCTCTTGGATCTACGAGCAATGACATATAACTTGCAACGACGAATAAAGCCTACTTGAAAAAAATAATAATACCCAATATTATTTTTCTTACTACATTAATGACAACATTGGAATACAGGTAATAACAAGAGAGAAAGTCCTCTCCTGTAAACAAAGGAAATAAATCATCACAAACACGGTGCTAATAACCGGCAATTTCATATGAAAAACATCTTACCTCAAGTAATTTTTCTATACCCCTTTCATGGTTTATTCCTTACTCAATTTTCCTTTCTCTCCCTGGCCTGCTTTCAAGCTAGAGCACTTTTTTGCTTTTCCAGCAAGGATTGCAACTTGTCAGATAACACCAACAAATTGTGCTAATACTACTTCAGCCCTACCTAACAACCGGTGGCAGCAATGAAATAACTCACAAGCAGCACACCTAACAACAGTGTCACTGGCGTTACTGCCAAATGGAAATCTTCCTAAATGCATGTGCAAGACCCATGAATTTTCTCCCAGTTAAGACGCTATCATACCCTAAGACATGCCCCATACGTTGCCCATTATAGGAACATACATTTCCTCCCAGAACGTTTTCTCGATGCCTCACCTCTATTTCCCACCCGAACATATCCTTCCTAAAGACTTACCGAACATGACCAATAATTGACCTTGTCCTACACTCTTACATCCACTCCTTGGGCCACAACCCACACTTCGATTTTAACCCGAACTTTCTCTCCCTGAAGGGGAGTCAGGAACACGCTGAAATGACTAAATAGTTATGCGCATTTATATGCAGTGAGATAAACCAAAAAGATAGGAAAAAAATTCTTAGTGAAAGGGAAATGAAAAGAAAGAGATGTGTCATGTTTCTCGGGGCACTTAACGGAGTGAAGCACAAAGCACCAGGGTCATTCATAATGCATCAAGACAAAACTTCTTTCTTCTTTTACGTAAAAGCCAAAAGAATGGCCACGCAAATGCAGGAGAGAGAGAGAGAGAGAGAGAGAGAGAGAGAGAGAGAGAGAGAGAGAGAGAGAGGAGAGAGAGAGAGAGAGAGAGAGAGAGAGAGAGAGAGAGAGAGACATTCAACCTGAGTGATGAAAGGTTTAAGCAGTGAGAACATGGTATTGGTGAAAAGATTTCCGATGCCTATTATTATTATTATTATTTGCTAAGCTACAACCCTAGTTGGACAAGCAGGATACTATAAGCCCAGGGGCCCCAAAAGGGAAAATAGCCCATTGAGGAAAGGAACCAAGGAAAGATAAAATATTTACAGTAACAACATTAAAATAAATATTTCCTATATAAACTATAAAAACTTTAACAAAACAAGAGGAAGAAAATTTAGATAGAATGGTGTGCCTGAGTCTACCCTCAAGCAAGTGAACTCTAACTCAGGACAGTGAAAGACCATGGTACAGAGGCTATGGCACTACCCAAGACTAGAGAACAATGGTTTGATTTTGGAGTGTCCTTCTCCTAGAAGAACTGCTTACCATAGCTAAAATCTCTTCTACCCTTACCAAGAGGAAAGTAGCCACTGAACAATTACAGTGCAGTAGTTAAACCCTTGGGTGAAGAAGAATTGTTTGGTAATCTCAGTGTTGTCAAGTGTATGAGAATAGAGGAAAATCTGTAAAGAATAGGCCAGACTATTTGGTGTATGTGTAGGCAAAGGGAAAGAACCGTAACCAGAGAGAAGGATCCACTGTAGTACTGTCTGACCAGTCAAAGGACCCCATAACTCTCTAGCAGTAGTATCTCACCTAAAATTGAGATCAATGTGACAATTATTCAACCAATTTCAGTGAACTAAATTTACACCAAATCCAAGTGATAGCATGCCTATATTCATTATAACTGCTATAGCTATTGATGCTGACATGCACGAGTGAGAGGAAGCTGTCTTATCTTACGATATTAAGCTTCGTACGAGAGTAACTCATTTAGAATTATAACCAAAGATATTTCGGAAAGAATAAAAGCAGTGATAAATAGCTTAGGAATGAAAGACGAACAATTATAAACTATTAGCTCCAGTAACGAGGGACTAATTCCTCCCCCAAAAAAATCCCTCAAGGACACCAAGGATATAGGTGATAAATAGCTTAGGAATGAAAGACGAACAATTATAAACTATTAGCTCCAGTAACGAAGGACCAATTCCTACCCCCCCCAAAAAAATCCCTCGAGGACACCAAGGATACAGGATTTACTTACACCAACACCCATTCCAGGAAATATATGAAGCATCTTTAGTGCGACTCAGTACCTCGCTATAAGCCAGCATACCATTTTATTGAGTTGAATTACGAAAATTATGCTGCACTTTACAATTCCTGCGGGACCCTGCGTTATTTCCAGATACCGTATGATTTATGTTTTCATATTGAGTCATGGTATGGTTGAAAAACATCCTGTGCTGTCATCCTGTAGTCATGACGTACAGCTCATTTTGCATCTTGTCTTAATATTTTTGGTTGTATATTAATGTTGGATTTGGCTCGTTTGTTACTTATCGAAATTCAGATTTTATTTATTCTTCTAGCAATACAATAAGCTTCATGCACTTTCCTACTCAAAATAAAACGCGTAGTAAATTAAACAGCTCAAGAAACTGAAGAGATGGAAATTAATGCACCGTATTAAAGACTCATTTATAAAAAAAAAAATATCACAAGAGGAATTTGGAATGGTAGAAAATTAAGAGTAAATACAAGCAAAAATTTATCCAAGCAACTATTACTGCTGTTAATAGGAGCTCACAAGGTCACTGGAGTCTAAATGTTTCCCTTTTTCACATAAAAAGAAATAAGTGTTACTTGCGTGCAAAGCCTAGGGTTGAAACAGATGATTAAAAGTTAATTTTAATAACTTTAAACGTACACCTACTGACATAGCCGTTTCCATTAAAAAACTTGTAGATTTTCGTTGATTACGTGAGGATAGCCAGCAGATTTCTTGTAAGATGCTATGTCAACCTTCTTTTTACCATCGTTCAAAAATAAATTTTTATAAGTTTCTTTCCAGAATGTATAGTGAAAAATAGCAAAGTTACTGTTCAAGAACATAAAAAGAAATTAAATTTCCAATTTGTAATAATACCACCATAAAATTAAATTTTCCTGAACTGAAAATAGAAATTTAGTGCAATATTTCCGATAAGGCAATGTTCCTCTAGAGCTCCTGCCTGATGAAGTACTGCTCATTTTGTAAGTACTTGGATTTAGTCAATATAGTTTGAAAACTAATTTTCGTGGCTTATATACTTAGTTTATTAGCAGGATTATGTAAATGTTAATGATATTTTCTATCTATTTGCCTTATGCCTTAAGACAGGCAACAGGTGATATAGTTTTGGAAGACATAGTTCTGTAAATTTTGATGAGTATAGAATATTGTCTTTGAAACTAAGAATTCAACCGAAGTAAGCCTTGGCCCATTATAATTTGTATTTTGTACTTGTTTTCTATCATCAGTTGTTCAAATCCAAGCTTTTGCAATTGTAAGAAATCAACACTCACTTTTTACATTTCATTCTTTTGAATTATTTCATTTTCCCTTTTTATCTGATACCTGCTAGTTCACAAATTAAAATTCTATTTTATTTTTCAAACCTTTCACTTACCTAGTTAAATTAAATTAATTCTTAAAATCTAAAGAGAGAGAGAGAGAGAGAGGAGAGAGAGAGAGAGAGAGAGAGAGAGAGAGAGAGAGAGAGAGAGAGAGAGAGAGAGAGAGAGAGAGAGAGAGAATCTTATTTTTCAAACCTTTCACTTACCTAGATAAATTAATTCTTAAAATTTTTGATTGAGAGAGAGAGAGAGAGAGAGAGAGAGAGAGAGAGAGAGAGAGAGAGAGAGAGGAGAGAGAGAGAGAGAGAGAGAGAGAGAGAGAGAAATTTCCCGCATTTAAATACGGGCCCTCATACTCTTGTAATAAGGGTCGTAGTTTCGTCAGGAATGTTAGTTATAACCCCCAAACCCATTATAATCTTGCAACTGGTGTCTGTACGCGCTGTTTGGACGTATGAGTCAACTAGAATTCATACTGTACTTGTCATGAATTCCTGCCATAACTCATATTCGTCAATATTCACTAAAAATACACCGTAAGCAATCTCTGATAAAACTATAAAGCGTATGTTTCACCAAACCCTTCCTAAATATGCGAGTCGAGTTATACTGTATTTTATAATTTACTTCATGTATTTAGTAAAATTATATTGTATTTTATAATTTACTTCATGTATTTAGTAAAATTATATTGTATTTTATAATTTACTTCGTATTTAGTAAAATTATATTGTATTTTATAATTTACTTCGTATTTAGTAAAATTATATTGTATTTTATAATTTACTTCATGTATTTAGTAAAATTATATTGTATTTTATAATTTACTTCATGTATTTAGTAAAATCATATTGTATTTTAGTAAAATTATATTGTATTTTATAATTTACTTCATGTATTTAGTAAAATTATATTGTATTTTATAATTTACTTCATGTATTTAGTAAAATTATATTGTATTTTATAATTTACTTCATGTATTTAGTAAAATTATATTGTATTTTATAATTTACTTCATGTATTTAGTAAAATTATATTGTATTTTATAATTTACTTCATGTATTTAGTAAAATTATACTGTATTTTATAATTTACTTCAAGTATTTAGTAATATTATATTGTATTTTATAATTTACTTCAAGTATTTAGTAATATTATATTGTATTTTATAATTTACTTCATGTATTTAGTAAAATTACATCGTATTTTATAATTTACTTCATGTATTTAGTAAAATTATATTGTATTTTATGATTTACTTCATGTATTTAGTAAAATTATATTGTATTTTATAATTTACTTCATGTATTTAGTAAAATTATATTGTATCTTATAATTTACTTCATGTATTTAGTAAAATTATATTGTATTTTAAAATTTACTTCATGTATTTAGTAAAATTATATTGTATTTTATAATTTACTTCATGTATTTAGTAAAATTATATTGTATTTTATAATTTACTTCATGTATTTAGTAAAATTATATTGTATCTTATAATTTACTTCATGTATTTAGTAAAATTATATTGTATTTTAAAATTTACTTCATGTATTTAGTAAAATTATATTGTATTTTATAATTTACTTCATATATTTAGTAAAATTATATTGTATTTTAAAATTTACTTCATGTATTTAGTAAAATTATATTATGTATTTGAGGAAATTTCTGTATTCTTCATTCGATATTACATGAAGCTTTCTGGCTCATATCTCATCCACAACCATTTCCTTCAATACAGAAACATACCAACAGGCTTAACTACATTATTAATTTCCTAATAATAATATCTTCATTCTAAATGGTCTTATAATAATTTCTCCATATGTGGAAAATGCCTTAGTGTCACTTTTTGCTTTTACCGTTCAATTCCATCTCTTTCCCAAACCTATTCAACGGGAATAATTTTCTAACATTAATATAAAACGGAATTTCAAGATTATATCATTAGTAATAAAGATCAGAAATCCTTGTACATTTCGAAATAAACTAAAAAATTCTATATAAGAAAACCGAATTTCCGTACGATCAGTTTACGAGTTAAGAGTCGGTGGTCATGAGAAAGTGTGGAAGGTACATACTTTGAGCTGAATGAGAAAGATTTAAAGTCTACCTCAAAAAAAAAAAAAAAAAAAAATGATAATAATAATAATAATAATAATCACACACACACACACATACTCTCGCAGTTAAAAGAGAAAGCAATTCCGAAATGTAGGTAGACGCCACAACAACAACAAAGATCGATGTTACGGTACATGAAAAGACCCATATTAAGTCTATAGTTCTGGTTGGAATAATTTAATCACAGGGTTTAAATGCATAACTAGACTCTGCTTTGTGAAATTTTAAATACCA
>NC_090762.1:4667025-4827282 GCF_036898095.1 Palaemon carinicauda | reverse complement strand
TCTAAATACCAAAGAGGGAAGTAAATTCGTAATTACTACAAAAAAAAATAGTTTTGACATTCAAAATGGACTATCTAATATATGGTATCACATAGAGGTCACATGGGGTCACCACAAATACAGCATTTTGCCCCAACTTGAGGAAATGTAACTGGCATAAACGGGACACGAAAGTATCAAAATTAACACAAAAGTTCAAAGTTGGAGCAAATGTTTTTATGTTGACCAGGCTGACGTGAATCTTTTTATAGTTTATGTGACATATCTGTTTTTGACGTTGTTAATAGTTTATATAGGACATGTCTGTTTTGACGTTGTTACTGTTTTTAGAATGATTTATAGTTAATTTATTCTCATCATTTATTTATTTCCTTATTTCCTTTCCTCACTGGGTTATTTTTCACTATTGGAGCCCTTGGGCTTATAGCATCCTGCTTTTCCAATTAGGGTTGTAGCTTGGCTAGTAATAATAATACTAATAATAGGAATAATAATAATAATAATAATAACAATAATAATACTAAAATATGCTAAAAAACTGGCCAATATGATAATCAGATCTTAAGATGCAGAGACCAGTTTTAAGCTGAACTATCACGAGAGAGAGAGAGAGAGAGAGGAGAGAGAGAGAGAGAGTTCAACACACGAGGTGCTTATATAATAGCCTTTAATACCTTTCTCTCTATCTTAACAGTTCTAGGGGGAAGTCCAAAATAACAGATCTTAATTTAAAGACTCTTCTTTATAAAAGACATGGAAATGTAGTCTTTGGACACACAAACTAATATATAGGTGGCGTCCAGCCCTGGGGCAAGGAAGACCATTCAGCAATGAAGTACAATTGAGAGGAAACCCCGACAGTAGTGCCATGAAGTAAAAGTAAAAAAATGCTGGACAGAACAAACAAATAAGGGACTTCTTAGAAATTTTATCTGGCAACATTGACGCCATGAAAGGAAACCCCTATCGAAGGCTTACACAAATAGCTGAAATTAACGAAACGTACATTGTGACTCTAACAAGTTCAACAAAAGTATTCTTAAAGGTATTCATATTAAAGTAATTCAAAGCAATATTATAAAACTGATTATGGGCAAGAAAACGTATTTATAAAACGACAAAACATGATTATTATTATTATTATTATTATTATTAAAAGAAGGAGTTTTACCAGCCCAATGAGTCAAGCTTGACTCTCACAGGGGTGGCCCGGAAAAAAAAAATCGGGATATAAAGAATTATAAGATTATCAAAATTCAATTGATAAGGAAAAAAAAATAAATAAATGAAAAAAAATTATATATATGTATATACAGTATATACTTATAATCTTTAAATATTCTAAATATGGGTGATATATATATATATATATATATATATGAAATCTGAGTGATAAAAATAATTAACTATATATGAAATCTGAGTGATAAAAATAATTAACTATATATTAAATCTATGTAATTTAAAATGAATTAGTAAATGAAATCTAAGGTATAAAGCGAAAGGTTTAATTACCACTAATCAAACTAACCTTTCAAAATCTAAAGATAAACACTAACACCACACGAATAAAGTACACCTCAAACAATGCTGACTTGTAAGAACCGGAAACTAATACAAGGCTGAATGTGTTTAAACATAATTTTTGAGATTTTGTCTCATAACCGCAAACTTTATGCTCAAGGAAAAACAATTAACATACCTCAGATTTTTTTCAAGGTGACATTTTAAAAGGAATTTGTTTTTTTACTATGTTTTTTATGTGATATAGTTTTTAAAAAATGACATGCCCCATCACTTCTTCTCAATAATTCATATCAATGGACACGTCAACCCATCTTACACTGAAATATATTCATATATTTAGTTGGAGCAAATGCTTTTTTGACCAGGCGGACATGAGTCTTTTTATAGTTTATTTATGACATATTTGTTTTTGATGTTGTTAATAGTTATATATATGACATGTCTGTTTTGACGACGTTACTTATTTTAGAATGATTTATTGTTAATTTGTTTTCTTCAATTATTTATTTCCTTATTTCCTTTCCTCACTGGGCTATTTTTCCCTGTTGGAGCCCCTGGGCTTATGGCATCTTGCTTTTCCAACTAGGGTTGTAGCTTGGATAGTTAATAATAATAATAATAATAATAATAATAACTCGTGAAAAATATGAAACTACCCTAATGAAAAACGCATTTCTCTACCTGGAAAAAAATAACACCTACAGTTTCTAATATTCTGAATATCTAACAACATAAATCCTTAATCAATTTTATGTTAAAATAACGTTCATTCAAATAGTCTAGAAATTATCTAAGACCCGCAGCACCATAAAAAGATCCAAGATAGAGAAGAATTAAAAAATCACATCTCACGTTTTAAAAAGTTTCTTGCACAAGCAGGTATTGCAATTTTAGCCTTATTGAAATTTCCGTCAACAGAACCTTAAATGTTGGTTGCAGAGAGAGAGAGAGAGAGAGAGAGAGAGAGGGGGGTCTTGTAACATGTCCGAACTACAAAAACACTCAGAGAGAGAGAGAGAGAGAGAGAGAGGTCTTGTAACATGTCCGAACTACAAAAACACTCAGAGAGAGAGAGAGAAGAGAGAGAGAGAGAGTCGTCTTGTAACATGTCCGAACTACAAAAACACTCAGAGAGAGAGAGAGAGAGAGAGAGAGAGAGAATGCTTTTAATTCTTAACAAAACATACCTGCCGTCCTGAATCGGTGCGCTGCTTGTAATGAAACAGAGCAATTATTATGGTCACATCCAAATACCGGAATTTAATAATCTTCCTGAGCTTTAAAATGGTTCTAAATCAGCCCAAAAGATGAAAAAAAAAAATACTTCCTTCCAGAAGGAACGAAAACATCCAAAAGCGACCATTATATAAATAAAAAAAAGACTTCAAGATCACTTAAACTAATTGCTGAAGGGAAATAGGTACTCATCAAATTGAGATGGAGATGAGACAAAGAAACTAATTTCACATATATCAAGCATCGGGTTACATGCATTTTCGGATGACGTTAGTAACTCCAGTCCCAAGATAAACACCATCTAGAAACGGTTACCCCATGTAAGGATAATAATCTCATTTTCATGCAAATGCCAATGTCCTTTTATAGCCAGGGCTTGATAAACAAAACGCGAAAAAAAAAAAAATAGAAACTATGAAACAAAACAAAACCAGATCAAGAGTTCCAAAAGCTTTTGGCAGATAAGAGAATTAAAAAAAAAAAGGTCCTTGAACCATGTTATTCAAGGATAACTGATTTCCTAATCGTTAGAGGTGGTGGTTACCGTGGTTGTCTAATAAGAGGTAAAGTTTGGTTAAGGCCCAGCATTTGCCCCCAACTTTGAGGAAATATAACTGGCACAAACGGGACACGAAAGCATCAAAATTAACACAAGTGTGTCGGGTCCTCTGCTTACCTTGAATCCTGAGCGTTTGCAGCAGATGCAGCCCAGCAGAATGGTGATGCTGCAAACGATTGTTGCTGCACCTATAACAACTCCCATATACTCTTCGCTGCCACTCCGTCTGTCTTCCCTATCCAGCCCTGTCACGAGGAGAGAAAGAAGAGTTATATCAGTATGCGTTAAGGTATATATAGATGCATGTACAGTTGCTACACATTATGAAAACTTCCAAAACAAACAAAAAGTTACCAAATACATAATAACAGGTGTAAAATAAGGCTTTTCATTCGAAAACAGCCTCTCTATCAGATCAACTTAAAATCAAGTAGTATGGAATATATTTTCATCAAGGGATAATTCTAAACCATACAGTACAGAAAATAAATGTCATACACACGACATACGCATACAAATTTAGACATCTGTGTAATAAAACAGAACGAATTAGTCACTTAAGAAGCAATAAACAGAAGCTACTTGCTAAGAGGTTGGCACTCGCTCGCTCGCACCGTTCTTCATCTATCAAATGTGACCTTGAGAACATATCTGAATGGGGGATCCAAGCGTTTAGTCAACAGCCCCCTCTTCTTTCAAGTAATAATATTTTATGCCAATCAAATTACGCTTATCTCATCTATTGCTATTTTCGTTACTGTGAATAAAATACATATTAGTATTTGGTTCATATTTATATATATGCTTCAGTTAATTACGCTTTTTAACATGATGACTTACATAATTTTCATCGTAATTCATAAAAATATTCAACCGCTTAGTCAAGTTCGTTTCTATGACAGGCCCCTCTTCTCTCAAATAATAATATTTAATTTCATGCCAATCAACTTACGCTTATCTCATCTATTACTATTTTCGTTACTTTGAATAAAATACATTAGTATTTGGTTCATATTTATATATATGCTTTAGTTAATTACGCTTTTTAACATGATGACTTACATTTTCATCGTAATTCATATAAAATCACTAACTTCAACAGTCTCTTTAAATAGGTATTCCTGTGCCCTGTTTCCATTTCGTATGGAACAGAATCAAAAGGAATTTCCCTCATCAGTGATGTCTCTCTTCACCGATGCGGTCAATCGCTGGCATTAATGGAACTAAAGTATAGTATCTAGGCCAGTATTCTATAGCAGAAATCACAAATTTTCGACATGAAATGGTAATATTGACAACTGAAATCTAAAAGAAGGTTACATTGTGTAATAATTTACATCGTGAAAGAAATTTAATTGAAACTAATTAAATTTAATTTACTTTCAACTACAGATAAGACGATAAGATAAAAATTGATGTCATAAATTCTATCTTTAAGTCCATTTCTTAAGTGACATTTAAACTTTAATAAAAACTCAGGCAGTGGTAGTGGAAGTACTCTCAGGGGAGAAGTAAAGACTAATAGCATTAATTTACTATGGACTCAACAATCTTAACTTGCCTTATAAGAGTTAGGGGGAATGGGGGGGGGGCTTGACTGTTAATTGGTTCTGAATAAGAAGTGAGTTATACGTCATGAACTCTTATATATTTCAATCCATGAATAATGTCAATAGGAAAACATGCCATAAATAATAAAAAAAAGAAAAAAAGGGGGGGGGGTAAAAAAAATCTACAAGCTCTTAATATTACACGTTTGATTGCGTTGTTCTTTACTCTTTCTTAGGGTTACGTTAAACACAAGGGTCTTAAGTGGGAATCCCTGACATACTGTATTTATGGACCCACAACTGTCAATAAATCAAGTAACACTTGCCAAGTCACTAACTCGTGTATTTACTATAGAAAATTAATAATCATTTTTATTTCATCTTAGTAACCACATCTTTCAATTCTGGTATAATGGTTAATTGTATCAAGTTTTAGTTTCCATTTCATCTGAAGAGATACTCGTCAGAACGTCAGTCGGACAAGGCCAAACCCTCACCACAGCAGTTACTTCATCGGTAAACAGCTTTAATTCAAAGGCAGAAGTGGGACTCGATCGTACGGCCATGCAAATGCCAGTCTAACATGTTACCAATGTACTAACCAGAAATACGAGAGAATAATGATATATATATATATATATATATATATATATATATATATATATATATATATATATATATATATATATATATATATATTAGAGGAAAAGCGACCACTACCATATTGATCATTACCAGTTCAATTGTAGATAACCTACCGTATATTACAACGTCCAAAACACTATTAACTTCATACAAATAAACAGGTGGTTCCTCAACATGTTGAAATACCCTACACGCAAAACACTATTTTGTATTGGCTCTTGTGTTTCACACCATCCATTAAAACATTCTTGTTACTTGTCTCCCCTTAACTTCTTTTGGACTATACATTTTTGACTAGAAACCAGAGACTGGGACCAGTGAGGCCGGCAATTCAGTACCGCATAGCTATAGCTCCTAATCTCTTTCATTGATGCTTAACATACACGCTTCATTTATATAATGGAGGATTGGTTAAATGTTCTCTTCTTAGTTCCTATCTTGCTTTACACATACAATTCGTCTTCAAAATTTTTGCAAATAATCTACTACATTTCTTCATTGTATTTGCAGAGAAACCGCTTCCCATCTTCCATTACACTAACAAACAATCTGCTTACCTTTCTCGCTTTCATTCAGAGAACCCTCTTCCCATCTTTCATTATATCTACTCCTAAAAACTTGAACAAACCAATCATTTCCAATCCACCTGCCACATTAACATTCACTACTCATCTTTCTAGTTTCAATCTACTCGCATAGCCTTACTCTAGCTAGTTTTTAGGTTGTTAGCAAACAACAATCATACTTCATTCGTGACTTGATTATCTTGCCCAACAACTCCACACTATTCCTTCCCTGACATCTCAAAATCGTCCATCCATTAAAATATCAAACCTCCGTGGAGACAACACATTGTTGAAGACCTACTGCCACACTAACCCAGTCGCTCTTACCTAAATCATAAAAAAAATTCTCAACAATTTACCTTTCACGCCATACATTCTCAACAGCGACAAAATTGCTTCCATGAATTCTTATAATGTTTTATTTTTTTTTTTTTTTTTATAGAGCCATGTAGGTTGTGCCATATAATTTTTTTTCCATTTTACTTTTAAACTTCTAACATGTATGTTTCCGAAAACAAAAACTTTGATCCACAACCCTCTCCCCTGTATAAGCACCAACAGTATTCTGTTCTTAGCCTTGTACAATCACAAACATCTTCTGGTTCCCAAAACGCCATCACAGAATCTTAAAAATTCCTAATTATACAGTATAAATTTCCTTTACTCAAGTCTTAAGTTCATCCATTTCCTCCTTATACCCCCTCCCGTCCAATTGATTTTCCTGTATTACATTTACAGTCACTCTCCAACAAATATCTAATTTAGCTTCTAATAAAACACCATTAATTAGGGTAGATTGCTTCAGCGCGAGCTGGAATCGGTGATTGAAATGGATAACAAGCAGTTACCCTACTGGAGAGGGTGTGGTTCAAAGCGAAGCCCCGATTCTCAGACCGTCCTCTATTTACGTTTGACACTTAAACCCAGGAGGGAAGTTACATTGAAGGACTCAAGTGTGTATGGTTAGGAGAAATACAAATTATTTTTTAAATTTGTTATTTCTTCCAAGGCAACATACAAACGCTCGTCCTTTAGTTGCAGGTTGGAAGTTTCCTTGAAACCAAAACTGGGAGGTTCTGTAAGTTCCATGAGTGTTCCAGGATTGATCTGTGTAGTAGAGAAGCAAGGACACTCATCACTACCTGATTACCATAAGGTTGATAAACTGATAGGCCCTAGAGAAGGGCAGTATGAATCAAACAACAGGTATATGAATAACAGGTTGGCATTAGATTTACCATCCCCCGCTTGCATGGGAAATGGGAAGATATAATTCTTTAGATACAAACATCTGCGCTCTGAAGTTTAATCTAAAAGCATCTGGTCTGACCAGCTTGTAACACCTGGACTGCTGACCCCCAAGAGAAGGGCAGAAAATTGAAGAGCCAGTTCAACCTTTCATTCCAAATTTACATCAAAACATCACCATAGATGAGATGCAATCTGTCCCATGAGGGAACTGGACTTGCTACACAAAGGTTTGAGCATCCCCTACAAGTCCAAGGCATAATGGTGTCAAGGGACTTGTGGGTACATTCTCACAGATTGAGTGCCGTGAAGGTTATCTGCCCTCATCACTTGGCCAACCGAAAGGTTTTTTTTTAAATCCGAGGGTGGGGGGTAATACCCCTGATTTCGTGAGCAGTGGTCCCTGGCTGACACTCTACTCTCTCATCAGTGGAAGTGTAAGTCTTACAGATCATCTCATGAGGTGTCGGGTCCTTTTAAGACAGCACCACAAGGACCCCATGAGACACGAGCATCTTGTCTTTATTACTCACCACATGACGCCTGTCAGAGGGAGGGAATGAAAAAGGACTCAAACCTGGTGTGGACGCTGCCGGATTCTGAGACTTGGCCACGAAGTCTGGCACGAAACTGGGGTAGAACCCCTCCCATCCATGAGCATGGATGACTAAATAAGAAAGACTGTGTGGAACTCAGAGTCTTTGCCTATGCTACGGCCAGTATACAGACAGTCTCAAGGGTCAGATCTGTCTGACGACCTCTTCAATGGTTCAAACTGGATATACATCAGAACCCTGAGGACTAAGGTCACATCCCACTCTGGGGGCTTCAGATCCCAAGGTGGGCAAGACTGCTCGAAGTTTCTCACAAGTAAACAACTCCTTGGAAGCTGATAGATCTAAGCCTTTCAGAAGACAAACCATACCCAAGTCTGAGTGGTATCCTTTGACAGCCGCGACTGAGAGACGCTTCTCATGGCGGAGAAAGATGAGGAAATCTGCAATCTGTGTGCAAGACTGGAAAATACCCTTTTCACAATACAGTACCAATGGCTGGCCCACTTAGCCTGGTAGACATCTGTAGAGTACCTCCCCAGAGATATTCAGACATATATGCAGTCTCTCGCAAAAAGTCTATTGCTCGGAGATGCTATATGGTCTCCACCTGTGAAGAGCTAACTACAGTACTCCACGGACCAGGGGTGCCTCTGCAGGTGCAGCTAACAGAGAAGAGTTGGCCAGGAGGGGCAAATCTCTAGGGATTTTGACCAGAAGAGTAAGCAGTTTGGGATACCACTTGACATGTGGCCATTTGGGAACCACCAGGGTAATCCTTATTCCTGGTGTACTCAGTACCCTGTTGATTACCCGTGTGCGGACACAATGCCGAATGCACTTAAGCAGAAAGACAAGGGGCTGATGCCAAGAAGCCTAATGAACATGAAGTTGAATGGAAAGGAAAAAAATGGACAAGTCAAAGCAATCTTGGGTTGGTCGTAAATTAGATACTTACCATAAACCTCAATTAAATTACCATAAAGGTAAATCTTTTTTAATGAAAAATTACCAATTTGTTATTGAAACAAGGAGAACAATGATCAATTTTGCTATTGGTAACATGGGAAATATAAAAACAAATGGTTGAATTTTATTTTTTTGCTGGAAATTTTCTAATCATTGAGCTTGATCACAGAGTTCCTTAAGAGAGAATTATCTGAAAAATTTCCTCGTTCAACTAGATCCTACAATCGATGAAATGGTAGAAAGGCTATTATGGTCAGTTCACGTGAACTCGTTGTGGATAATTTACCTGCAAATAACAATTCACTTGAAGGTTGGCATGCAGCTTAAAAAAAAAAAAATACAATGCATCTCACATTACGAAAGCTTCTTAGAATTACAAGAAAAGACCAAGCTACAAATGAAGTTTTAATCAAGCAGACATTTGTGGAAATTAATATTTCATGGACAAACAAAATATATATCAACCAAAGACTTGAGTCTAGCCTATTTGCATTTTGCCTTGGCTTACAATTTTTTTTACATAAAAGGTTTCATTCTTGCTTTATATTTTCATTTTATGATTCAAGTTATATTTTACATAAAAGGTTTTATTCTTGCTTTATTTTAATAATTTTTTTGCACGACAGCTACGAATAATGGTTACAATAGTTAAAATGTTCATATATATATATAATAAATGTTTGTCTTTACTTGCTTTTTGAATTACTAATTGACTTTTATGCTAGTATATAAGTTGTATATCACTTGCACTGTTTTATTTGGCTTTATTATTATTTAAAGAATGCCATTGTTTCCAATTTTTCTTTCAAAAGAAAGTTTCATGGAAAAGGATTTTAATTATCTATCCTATTCATTTCCAGTTTTTATTATTTTCATTGTATCTTTTCCTCAGCAAAATGCTCGTAAAACTAAATGTGTCATAAAACTAAATTTTCCATTCTCCATCCTGTTCGTTAAGACTGTGTATGTTCAGCTAACTGTCCGTCTGGCTTCATGGCTTTGGCCTCTTGTCTTTTGGCATAAGTGTATTCGGCATCATGCCCTACTACCTTATTACCAGTTGGATCAGGCTGAACGGGGGCAAGGCTTAAACATCCAGGTGATCCGTCGGGTGTTGGAAGGCATCCTCGAACACTGCCCATGGGTCTGAAACAGGGAGCTTCCTTTTAAATCGTGTGGCAAAAAGATTGATCCCTGGAGAGCACCAAAGGGAAAGAAGCGCTTCTTTCCCACCACAAGAGGATATAGGGACCACACTGCTCTTACAATCTGTCCCTGACGACTGAGTGTGTCCCCAAGTACATTGGTCTTGGCCTGAGTGTGAGCGAGATCACGCCACCTTGCATGTTGATGTAAACCACTACAGTGATGCTTTTGCTAACCAGCACTACTGAGTGCTTCCTGAAATGTTTTGGAATGCCTCCAAGACCCTCAAGGCTACTTGCATCTCAAGGACGTTGAGGTGCACATGTCTTTCCTCTCTTTGGTCTACAACCATGAAGCGATCAGGTCATCCAGGAGTGCTCCCTACCAGTCCTTCAATATGTCCAAGAACAGATGCAAACCCACAAGTGAGAAGTCAAGTGGGAATCTTCTAGTGAGGTTGTTCTCGTTAAACCACCAGGCCAGATCACTCTGGCCCTCCTGTAACACTAGCACAGAGTGACACGGGAGACTCCTGGTGGATACATAATGATCTTTCAGACAACAGTGAAGTAATCCCTGGTGAATGTCCGAGAAGACATTGCCATTGCCGAGCTGAAACGACTGTCTTTGACAGAAAGAGTTACACAATCTCCCTGCATTTGCTGTGGGAAAGACTCTTGCTGCTGCAGAGTCTATCAGCATGTCGAGGTATTTTAACCCACGCTTTGTCATGAGAATCGACTTCTCCCAGTACACCAAAATCCCCAGATCGCGGCAAAAATTGAGAATCCAATTTTGATCCTGAATACTGCCTCTCTGAGGAGGCCAGGATCAACCAATTATTGAAGTACATCAAGAGACATGTCCCTAACAAGGGGCCCGAAGCAGCTACCACGGTGAATACATAAGGAGACGTACACAGTCTGAAGCACAAAATCTTGATCTGGTATACTGTACCATAATTCCATCATGAAGTGTTTGGTGCATAAACTTGTTCAGTGGAGAGAGGTCGATGACTGGTCTACCTTTCACCAGGAAAAGGCTACTGTAAAAGCCAAAATATCTGACAAATTACTTCAAGCTCGTTCTTCTATATCATCGCTTCCACCTATGACCACAAGACCAGGGGGTTTTGTCATTGATGAGTGCTCCATAAGGAACTCAATTACAACAGGAGACAGGCCCTACCACTAGTAAAAGAGGGACAAGCATGGAGAGAGGAAAAGGCTGAAGCCTCCATGGCTTAGAAAGATATGCATTGCACCTTGAATCTCTCTCTTCATGGCGCAAACTGACAGGTCTACCTACAAAGGTGCAAACGCGACGCTCTCAGGCGTACAGAATCTTCAACACGGCCTACAAAGTGGAGGAGGCAAGCTCTTGTTCAACCTTCCTAAAATGAGCACATTTTCAGATACAGATCGATCATCCACCTGGTCCGGGGCTGTCCACAAGGTCCAACCAAGGCAACGCCAGTGAGGGCTTCCATCCCTGAGGGACACAAATGATGATCAATTACCAATGGGGACCTCAGTTGCCTCCCCTAGGCTGTTGCACTCACGGATAGGCACAAGGACCTCCAGAAAAGAACTTTCTGACTTATGGGAGTCAGTCTCAGTGGGCTTCGAACTGAAGTCCCAAACTCCTGAGCAACCCTGTCTATTGCCATGGACGAGGGTAAGGTAACATGCTCTGGAGAATCTACTCCCCCTCACGAAGACATCCGTTCCGTCCCAAGGAAAGAACAACGCTCGTATTCAGGGGCCGATGAAGGCACAGGAAAGCCCAGAAGATCTGGTATGCAACCACTGTGCTATGGTGCAACTAGTCAGGGAAGAGGGTCAAGCACAGTCTCATGCCAGGACACATGGCGAGTATGGGCTACCGCCCCACATTCTTCATCCACTAAAGCACACGTGTTACAGAACAACGTCAAATGGTGCCCTCCTTTCTTTAGCAATCCTGGCATGAAGGAGGGAGGAGCTGATATCCAATGTCCAGGAAAGAAGAGGGGATGAGGTAAACACTCGGGGTTCCCAGCACACTGGCAAAGACTGAAAAGGAAGCCAATGACGAACATTGCTTTCCGAACCTCTGTGTCTTACTTGTGACCGATCCAGGGGCGTAAACTGCAGACACACTCCCCAAAGAGCCAGCAGCCTTTGCCAGTGTCTTCTTGGACATTGCTCAAATCAGACCCCGATGAACGCCTAGTATGGTTCTTTCCATTCAAAGCATAAGCCTGCCACCTGCAACAGAGGCCTAGATTGACACTTGCCTTGAGGGGACGTATACGAACAGAAATGCCAACGACACGAAGCACAGAGGAAGTGCGGATCTACATCCGTCTTCGATATGAAGCGGTTGCAGCATCTGCCCTCTCCCTGGCAAACACAAATTTCCCATTTACAGTGCATGTCATCAACAACCAAACACTGTAACAGAAATCACAGTTTGAAAGAATGCTGCAAACACAACAGTCACGGCAAAGGTGGAGAGAGAACAGACAGCTCGATATCAATTTCAATGACCAATTCCAGCTTACAGTGAAATAATCTCCCTAATTAAAGGACAAGGTTTTGTATTTTATGTAAGAACAAATACCTGAACATGGAACTTGGATCTTTATTACCAAATTGAATGATCTAACCTAAGAGACTCAGAACTTGTAAGACAAGTCACACAGCGGGATAACTTTTAATGAAACAATTGAACTTTATACATTATAGAACAGTACTCTCTCTTCTGCAGAGGTAAACTAGAAAACAAAAACACACTAAATAGAAAACAAGACAAACCAACCAACAGCAAATTTAACTAATACCACTTATATTGAAATACTGTTTGGTATATCTAACCTATAGTCAATAATCACTTCAATTTACAGACATCACTCTGTGGTCCACTAATTTTCCTTTAACCAGCCAAATGGTATTAACAAAATTTAAACTTGCAAATTTTACAGGTGCAAAAAAATATGTAAAAACTTACCATCTTGTGGTATGGGGTAAGCCAGAGCAGAGTGGATGCATTCCAGTAATATAAGGGAGAAAGTTAAACACCACCCCATTTTTCATAGCTTAACCATAACACTAATATCACAACAAATCGGCTTTCATAATTCTAAAAGGCTTTTTCAATAACCTATGTGACCTATTTGCCATTGTGAAGGATTAAATGTAACAATTAATTTGTTTCCAATAACCTTATTCTGCATTCATGTTTCCATCTGAAGCATGTTGATTCACAGTAAAATGGCAAATATATCAATAAAATAGATCACAATTACTTTCATTACTGAAAATTTCATATAATTCTAATACTTCTGACTTTTGATTCACAACACCAATACTGGTGTATATCAATCCACTAGGCAGTACACTTTGATAAGGGCCATCCTCTCCATGCAACCTGAAAGGATAAAAGATGAAATACTGCAATTATGTCAATAAAATACTTTCACCTACTGAAGATTGCATACATAAACATATGATACAATAAAGTATTTCACAGGGCTGTGTATATGAAAATAGGGTATTATTTTAGTTACAGTCGGGGAAACCTTTCCTAGTAAAAACCAACTTGTCCCTATAGAAAACTGTCTGTTTTTCTTGAAAATGATACTAATTTTTGTCGCAAATAATCAATTAGTACAATTTTACTGAAAATAGTGATAAACTATACCTTTCTATAAACTATACATGATAATGAGATCAAAATTGCAAATTTTAAATATAATTTGCATTTTTCCTAATAAAAACCTGAGCCCTTAACATACGATAAATATTAACGATGCAGTATCACTCTATTGCGTTCGCAAGTATGCAGTTGCCGAGTGACTTTATTAGGATGGAAGGCTTTGTTTCCCTTTCCATGACTTATAGTTTACAAAAGGTGATCAAATGTATTAAATTAGGTTAGAATGCACGCCTGTACTTCTTTTACTTTTGACCCACTAGGTCAGGTTAGGAAGGGGTCAGGCGGGGCTGGTAAAGACCTGGTGAACTTTGTTAATTTTGAATTTTCTGTATAGTTTTTGGAGCCTTTGTAGGGTGATGGCCAGATCCCGTAGAAAACGGGAATATTCTGAACTGTGGCCGTCGTTCTAAAAACGATTCTGGCGGGAGAAGCTAACTTAAAAAACCCACCTAACCTATGCTAAAAGCCGTATCCTTACCCAGGGGGGCTTCGCCCCTCCCCCCCTTCCACAACAGTTTCCTTACCTACAAGTACGACAGGAGAAGCTAACTTAAAAAACCCACCTAACCTATGCTAAAAGACGTGACCTTACCCAGGGGGGCTGCGCCCCTCCGAACATATTTAAGATCCGTAGACCATTTCCAAACGTTTTTATTCTATACAAGATAACAGTCGGAGCGATAATAAGCAAATTAGGACGCTTGGCTGTGGCGCTACAAACTACCCTAGTTTTTTCCTAGGTTACATTGCCCTGTAATACACTACAATAATACCTTGGACTTTGCCCACTATATTTATTGGCAGGCTCGATACCGATCACAAAGAGCAAGTCATAAACCCATCGGCCTAAGGTGAGAGTTGTGCATATCCCCACTTTCTAACTGATATAATCCATTCGTTTTTAATTATATCTCACCCACAGAAACAAATTAATCTCTATTATTATTACTACTATCCAAGCTACAACCCTAGTTGGAAAAGCAGGATGCTATAAGCCCAGGGGCCCCAATAGGGAAAAATAGCCCAGTGAGGAAAGGAAATAAGGAAATAAATAAATGAAGAGAACAAATCAATAATATATTGGGGAATACTAAGTTCTTGCACATGGCATGAAATTACAAGTATCATACTACTGCCTAGGCCTAGGCCTATTGTGCAAATATACATAAATGAGCTTAATTATACATTGTGACTTTCAAGAATTACAAGGTAGTCTTAAAGGTTAAAGAGCCACATAACTAGCAGTTTTGAATCTTGAAAGACGTGACTTGAGCAATAAAATCCAACTACTAATTTTCCTATTTGTAGGTTCCACAGTAAAGAAAAAATCGAATAGGTAGCGATGGGAAAAGCTTACGACCAATTCAAATAATACCACATAGATAACTAATCCGAGATGAATGTATCTAATAAATATTACCAAGTTATTATAACATTGACAGAATTACGAAACAAGTTCACGTCTACCTCAGTCCCGTCTTTACATTCATTACTGCACTTGGAATGTAAACTAACACATGCATATCTAAGCTAGCTAGGACGCCCTCACGTAGAAAACCTTTACAGAAATGTCTTTACTACAGATATTTTCACTAAGCAAACATTAAATACATGAAAATTGGATCCACGAGGAGGAAATGTACCTTTATAACAGGTGTCGAAATTTTAATCCTTTCACCGTCACTAGGAGAGCTACACTAACTTCGACTGTTTACAATTTCTGACTGCTCTCTGTCGGTATTGCCAACCAACTGAATCACAAAATCCTAAGCTAAATGTGCTAACTTTGTTAAGATGCTAAAGAGAGATTCTTTAGTAACTTCAGACAAACATTTCTTTTTCTTACATTTATTTCCCGTAACTGTAAGTAAGCATTTCCATTTTACTTCAGTAGTGTTGTTAGAATTTAATGAAATTTAAGATAATGCAGATGGTGATCAATAGTTTGAAGACTTACAGGTCTTCAATCCTATAATTTACTCCTTTTGAATTTGGTTACTAAACTTTCAAAACTATCCTGCATTTGCATAAGGATATGAAAATATAGTAATTAGAGAAAAGCGTGGTTAAGCTTGACATGTACTGCATCTATACATGCTTTAGTATAATGAAGCCCCGATAACAACAAATTTTTGCTATTCCACTAGTTTCGTCTTTGTGTAAACCATATATAAGTGAAAATTAATATATAATCAAATGTGACTTTGCAAACAGCAATTATCTAGAGCAAGTTGTATTAAAATTATGTTTTTCATGATAGAGCTTCATTTAACAAAATGCGCTCATAACAGCATAATTGGATTTGGCAACACTGAACTTCAGTGTCACCGCCATCTGGTTAAATTTTAAAATAACTAAAATATATTTTTTTACAATAAATTTAGTCTTTCACATGTGCTAACATTTTAGAATAAGTACTATACTGTAGTTCTGGTACTGTACTTACACAAAAAAAGAGTATGGACATCAATAGACAGTTAAATAAGAGAATAAAAGCTAGACTTAGGTCCTTCTTGTTTAATTGGAAATAAAATAAAATATTTTGAAATAATAAATTCTGAAGAACGAGCAACTCATAATACGAATTTTTTAGGTATTAGGTTAGCCAGGGCACCAGCCACCCGTTGAGATACTACAGCGAGAGAGTTATTTGATCGATTTGACTGGTCAGACAGTACTACATTGGATCCTTCTTCCTGGTTACGGTTCACTTTCCCTTTGCCTACACATACACTGAATAATCTGGGATATTCTTTACATATTCTCCTCTGTCCTCATATACCTAACAACACAGATATTACCAAACAATTCTTCTTGGCTCAAGGGGTTAAATACTGCACTGTAATTGTTCAGTAGCTACTTTCCTCTTGGTATGGCTACAAGAGACTCAGTAGCTATGGTAAGCAGCTTTTCTAGGAGGCCAATCCAAAATCAAACCATTGTTCTCTAGTCTTGGGTAGTGCCATAGCCTCTGTACCATGATCTTCCTCTGTCTTGAGTTAGAGTTCTCTTGCTTGAGGCTACACTCCGACACACTATTCTATCTTATTTCTCTTCCTTTTATTTTTCTACATTTTTTATAGTTTATATGAAATATTTATTTTAGTGTCGTTACTGTTCTTTAAATATTTTACTTTACTTGCTAATTAATTCTATTATTTCCTTGTTTCATTTCCTCATTGGGTTATTTCACTGTTGGAGCCCCTGAGCTTATAGCATCTTGCTTTTCCAACTAGGATTGTAGCTTGGCAAATAATAATAATAATAATAATAATAATAAACACAAAATAATGAACAGCGACTTTCCTGCCTCTACAACTAGGATTAGAACTTAGTAGGTAACAATAATAAGTTTAATAATAGTTATTATAATCCTTTCTAGTTAAACTACAACCATAATTGAAAAAGTAGGATGCTATAACCCTCAGGTATCCAACAGGAAAAAGTAAACTAACAAGTAAAGGAAATAAGAAAATAACTAAATTACATGAGAAGTAATGAATAATCAATATAAAGTATTCTATGATCAATAACATCATTAAAGCATATCTGTCATATATAAACTATGAGACTTATGTCAGACTCTTCAATATAAAGGTAAAGATGTCTGGTTTTAGTTTATTTCATCAGAATAGATACTCACCAGAACGTCTGCCGGGTAAGCCCAAAACCCGACTGTGGTGTCCAACCACAGCAGTAGCCTCCCCAGTAAACACCTTAAATTCACGGTCCCGGGCTAGGATTGATCTGCTGCCATGTGAATGCTAGGGCCATATGTTACCACTGTAGGCCTACTAGCCAAGTTTGCTGCAAGTTTGAACTTCTGAAGTTCCCACAATCCAACTGCCCTATTAGGATAATCATTCTACAATCTGGTCACAGTTGGAAAAAACTTCAAGAATACTGTGTAGTATTGAGCCTTATTATGGAGAAGACATGACAGTTAGAATTAACTGCAAAGCTAGTACTATGTACAAGATTGCTAATAAATGGGTTATTGGCAAGAGCAGTAGGCAATGAAGAAATGACACAATTCTATATTGATTATATTATATCTTGATAGACGCAGTATTCTACAGTATAACATATCAGGAAATATAAAGGGAGCACTATGTGGATACAGTACAACTGACTAGACAAAACAGAACTGAGGGCATTCACAGTTATCAGCCTTATATATAGACATAGGGAACAATCATGTGGGCTCTTCTACGTGTCAACAAAAGATTAACCAGAATCGACACCGAGGTTCTGGAAATATCCAGCATGGTCTGCGTGCAGTATGTACACTGCTCGCTAACAAGGATGATACAATCTAGGAAGAACTGGATACAAGGGATGGTCAGAATTATGAAAAATCTTATGTAAAGAACTAACTGAATGACAGTGCCAGAAATCAATATCTACATCAGGAATAAGAATTTTATTAGACCGCAGGTTTTTGTCCAACAAATTATTTTGAGATTCAGCAGCTGAAGATCAATCAGAACAATATAGTACTTATAACAAGGCCGAATGAAGGAATTAAAACACTTCTATAGAATAGCTTGATCACCAAAATTATAAAAATAATTTTCTCAATAAAATCAATTTTTTGTGCAATTGAAGAACAAACAGACTTAATGTGTTTCTCAAAAGTAAATTTGCAATAAAGAATCACACTTCGGATTTTAAAGGAGTTGTATAGTTCAAGAATCATTGATGCTGACATCTGGATGTTGAGGAGCCACTGTCCTCGACCTACTAACAATCATATTTTGAGTTTCAAAAGGGTTCAACTTCATTCCCCATAAACTTATTTTTTGCTAGATCTCTATTAAGGGATTCAGCAACCCCAAAACATTCAGGAGATGGAATTGAGGCAAAGAGAGTAGTATCATCTGCATATGGAATGAGCTTGTTTTCTAGGCCAAATCACATATCATGTGTATACAGTAAGAAAAGTGATGGACTAAGAACATTACTCTGGTGAACACCAGATATCACATTCCTATACTCAATATGGTGTCCATCAACAACAACTCTTTACAAACTATTACTTAAAAATTCAATAATGATGCTAAGAACACCAACTTACTCCCAATTAACACCGTCAAAGGCAGCACTAAAATTGAGGCCAATCATACAAATTTCCTGACCACAATCAAGGGATTTCTGTACAAGACTGAAGATTGTAAACAGGGCATCACACACTTGAATGGCCTTTGCAATATCCAAATTACAAACTAAGGAACAGATGATTACTTTCCTCATACTTATTTAGATGTTTTGCCAAAAGACGTTCAAACACTTTAGATAATATGAGTTAGAGAAATTGGGTGGTAATCAGCAGGGTTAGAAATACCACAAGAACATTTACCTAATGGGTATCATTACCAATTCTCCAACAGGTGCAAAAAGAACCTCTTTTTGCTAACTTGTGAAAAATAACAGACAACTTAGGAGCGAAGAAATCCACGTAGAGTGCATCTGTATGAAGACTCATCTAGATGAGTTAAGTCTGGGTTGGGAGCGTTTGAATGAGGTGCATCCAGGTGAAGCACATTTGAGTGAGACACATCTGCACTGGGTTGAGGTGGAAGTAGGAAGGTCAAATCTAGAAGTTCCAAGACAATCTAGATGAGGCTCTAAGAGGATGAAGAGGACTGCCTGTGTGAGATGTCCAAGATCCTCCTCCGAAGACGAAGGATCTGGTAAAGGTTGGCTTGTAACTTTGCAAGCATTTTCTGGAAGGTACAGTGCTTTGGAGGATACCTTCTGGAGGGGCAAAGCCCAAAGCTCAAAGAGCTGAAGAAGACACTCGCAGTAGCTTGCAGCTCCTTGCAAGGGTGAGATCCTCTAGTGGGACAGGTGAAGACAGGTGCTTCCCAACTGAACAGCGCCTGGGAGACAATTCTCCAATGAAGGCTTCTGAGGAAGTCGAGACATGAAGAAGGCAGTGCCTTGCTCTGAGAAGAGCCAATGACTTCCCTGGCAGGCTGCAGTTGCTACCGCGTGTCAGCCTCGAAGAGAACACCTGCACCAGCTACTCCCTGAGGAAACCTCAAAGTCCTAAGAAAAGCAATTGGCCAAGTGAATCTGAAATAAAAGATTCACTTGGGGAGGAGGACTCTCGTTTCCCACGGAGAAACGGGAAGGACTCCCTACCTTGAGGCTTGTCAATTTAATGGCAACCCGCCTTGCCCAAATGGCCCTCAGATGGGCCAATGGGAGAGGAGAGGTGGGGAAGTACAGTATATGGGTCTATAGGGGTCAAGGCGAGAGGTATCAGCTAAGTGACTTCAAGGATATCTCCAGAGGCAAAGAGATTCTGTCTCCTGCTGAAAACTGTTTTCCCTTGAAGGAAGCCATTGGGAAACTTGATTGAGTCTCGAATTCCAGTCTTGCAGATCGAGAGGCAGGGACAAATTCAAAAGGCTACCACAACATACATTTGTCACAAGAAGCCCTTGGCTGCGGTCGAATCTTCTGCAGAAAAAGCATGAGGCAAGGATCACCTCTTTCACTCAGGAAGGCGCAGAACCTTCACTAAAACCCCATAAAAAACAGTTCATAAAGACACTGGAAGAAAAAGAAAGAATTACGTTTGCCGAAACTCCAGTGAACAGAGAACATCTGCTATTGAAGTGGTCCAATAGTCAGCCAGCGGTGGTTGGTTGTTTCCCAGCTACTGACAGGTAACTACCTGCTGGTTGTTGACACCTCGTTATAATTTTTAATTGCCATATTCCAGCTTCCCTGACTCCATTCTATACAAAGGTTTGTATCTGTGTAGGAACAAATATAATTTTGGTCTACAGTTCCATAAGCATAAAGGTGCATCAAGAGTGTCTTAATTTCACAAGACCAAAAAGCTAAACTGGTTTGGGTAGCCTCAGGAAAACAGGAATAATAATAACGGTATTAACAATAATACATAAGTATATATACCAAGGCACTTCCCCAATTTTGGGTGGTAGCCAACAGCAAACAAATGAAACAAAAAAGGGGATGTCTCCTCTCTATGTTCCTCCCAGACTGACAAGGGACTCAACCGAGTTCGGCTGGTACTGTTAGGGTGGCACAGCCCACCCTCCCACATTATCCACCACAGATGAAGCTTCATAATGCTTAATCCTCTACTGCTGCTATCTCCGTGGTCATACAAGGCACCAGAGGAAGCAGCAAGGCCTACCGGAACTGCGTCACAATCGCTCACCATTCATTCCTAGTTCTAGCACGCTCTCTTGCCTCTCCCACATCTATCCTACTATCACCCAGAGCTTCCTTCACTCCATCCATCCACCCAAACCTTGGCCTTCCTCTTGTACTTCTCCCATCAACTCTTGCATTCATCACCTTCTTTAGCAGACAGCCATTTTCCATTCTCTCAACATGGCCAAACCACCTCAACACATTCATATCCACTCTAGCTGCTAACTCATTTCTTACACCCGTTCTTACCCTCACTACTTCGTTCCTAATCCTATCTACTCGAGATACACCAGCCATACTCCTCAGACACTTTGTTTCAAACACATTCAATTTCTGTCTCCGTCACTTTCATTCCCCACAACTCCAATCCATACATCACAGTTGGTACAATCAATTTCTCATACAGA
The DNA here is from genome assembly GCF_036898095.1 of Palaemon carinicauda. Classification (NCBI taxonomy): domain Eukaryota; kingdom Metazoa; phylum Arthropoda; class Malacostraca; order Decapoda; family Palaemonidae; genus Palaemon; species Palaemon carinicauda. The sequence continues at coordinate 4,805,982 of NC_090762.1, read as the reverse complement.
ACTCTCTTTACATTCATGCCCAACCCTCTATTCTTTACCACTCCCTTCACTGCCCCCAAAACTGCATCTTTCATTCCCTCCCTGACGTACACCTGCTTCCACTTCACCATTTGCTGCAACAACAGACCCCAAGTACTTAAAATGATCCACCTCCTCAAGTAACTCTCCATTCAACATGACATTCAACCTCGCACCACCTTCCCTTCTCATACATCTCATAACCTTACTCTTACCCACATTAACTCTCAACTTCCTTCTCTCACATACCCTTCCAAATTCTGTCACTAATCGGCCAAGCTTCTCTTCCGAGTCTGTAACCAGAACAGTATCATCCGCAAACAACAACTGATTTACCACCCATTCATGATCATTATCATCTATAATAATAATTCTCGTCTGATAATAATATGATATTTTGATTATAAAATAAATTTTTGAATATACTTACCCGGTGAATATATAATAGCTGACATCTCCGACGGCTCGACAGATTCCAAAAACTCGCGAGCGATCGCCGTGAAGGTTGCGGGTGTGACCACCAGCGCCGACTATCGGCCAGATACCGCATATACTTGTAAACATCTCCAGTTCTTCTCAGTCCCCTAGGTCTCTATCGGGTAGGAAGGGAGGGCCTTTAATTTATATATTCACCGGGTAAGTATATTAAAAAATTTATTTTATAATCAAAATATCATTTTTAAATATTAAACTTAGCCGGTGAATATATAATAGCTGATTCACACCCATGGTGGTGGGTAGAGACCAGTATTAATACAATAAAGGCGTATATGCTCAAGAGTTTTTGACAATTATTAAAAAAACAGACTTAAGTATAGGTACCTGGTAAGGAAGCAGACTCTGATTATTACTCTGCCTCATTAGTCCGCTATCCTCATGAAGCCCAGCGATCCTCTTAAGATGCCGAAAGACTCCCAGGATCTGCTATAACCAGGGTGAACACCCCTATAACAGGACCTCATCAATACCCTTAATCTGGGCGCTCTCAAGAAACAATATTTTGACCACCCGCCAAATCAAAAAGATTGCGAAAGACTTCTTAGTCTCCCGTACAACCCAAAATAAGATTAAAAATTTCAAGAGTAGATTAAAAGGATATTGGGATTAAGGGAATGTAGTGGTAGAGCCTTCACCCACTACTGCACTCGCTGCTATGAATGGTCCCAGTGTGTAGCAGTCCTCATAAAGAGTCTGGACATCTTTCAAGTAATATAAAGCGAAAACCGACTTGCCTCTCCAAAAGGTCGCGTCCATAATACTTTTAATGGGTCTTTTTTGCTTAAACGCTACAGAAGTTGCTATCGCTCTAACTTCATGAGCCTTGACTTTAAGTAAACTATGATCCTTCTCACTTAATTGAGAGTGTGCCTCCCGAATCAAAAGTCTAATAAAATAAGACCACGCATTCTTAGACATAGGCAAAGAGGGCTTTTTAACGGAGCACCATAAAGCCTCTGAACAACCTCGTCGCGGTTTAGTTCTGGATAAACAAAAATTAAGAGCTCTAACGGGGCACAGCACTCTTTCAACTTCATTCCCCACAATCTCAGAAAAACTGGGGATTTCAAATGATTTAGGCCAAGGACGAGACGGAAGTTCATTCTTGGCCAAAAAAACCAAGTTGAAGAGCGCATACTGCTTTATTAGCGGAGAAACCGATGTTCTTGCTAAAAGCATGTATCTCACTAACCCTTTTAGCCGAAGCCAAGCTCACCAAAAAAAAGTGTCTTGAGGGTAAGATCCTTCAGGGAGGCTGAATTTAATGGTTCAAACCTGTCTGACATAAGGAACTGTAGGACCACGTCCAAGTTCCAAGCAGGAGTCGAAATATGACGCTCCTTGGAAGTCTCGAAAGACTTAAGCAGGTCTTGGAGATCTTTGTTATTAGAAAGATCCAAACCCTTATGCCTGAAAACAGAAGCTAACATGCTTCTGTAGCCTTTAATGGTGGATGCAGAGAGGGAGCGACCGTTTCTCAGATAAGGCAGAAAATTCACAATCTGCGCTACAGAGGCACTTGGAAGAGGAAATAGAGGAGGACTTGCACCAGTCTCTAAATACCTCCCATTTCGACTGATAGATCCTGATGGTAGAGGATCTTCTAGCCCTCGCGATCGCTCTAGCTGCCTCCTTCGAAAACCCTCGAGCTCAAGAGTGTCTTTCGATAGTCTGAAGGCAGTTAGACGAAGCGTGGGGAGGCTTTGATAAAATCTCTTTACGTGAGGCTGTCGCAAGAGATCCATCCGTAACGGCAGACTTCTTGGAACGTCTACCAGCCATAGAAGTACCTCTGTGAACCACTCTCTCGCGGGCCAGAGTGGAGCAACCAATGTCAACCTGGTCCCTTCGTGAGAGGTGAACTTCTGCAGCACCTTGTTTAGGATCTTGAAAGGTGGAAAGGCATAAACGTCCAGGTGAGACCAGTCCAGCAGGAAAGCGTCTATGTGGGCTGCCTCTGGATCTGGAACTGGAAAGCAGTAAGTCGAGAGCCTCTTTGTCAGAGAAGTCGCAAAAAGATCTATGGTGGGTTGACCCCATGTCATCCATAGCTTCTCGCACACAGTCTTATGCAACGTCCACTCCATGGAGATGACTTGTCCTCTTCTGCTGAGGCAGTCCGCCAAGACATTCATTTTTCCTTGCACAAATCTCGCCAAAGGAGAGATGTTACTTGCCTTAAATGGAGTTCCCTCTGATCCGTGGATCAAAGACCCGAGCATTCCAGACTGTCCAGTGGAGCTCCCTAACCCAAATCCGATGCATCTGAATACAACACATGGTTTGGGTTCTTGATCGCAAGAGAAAGACCTTCTCGAAGTCTGATGTTGCTGTCCCACCAAGTCAGACATGTCTAGACTGAGTTGGAGATTGGGAAAGAGATACTCTCTAAGCCCTTCTCCTTGTTCCAATGGTTTAGGTGAAATTGGAGAGGGCATAGGTTGAGTCTCCCCAGAGAGATAAACTACTCCAGCGATGAAAGAGTTCCCACGAGGCTAGTTCAAACTCTTACAGAGCAACTGTTTTTCTCTTGCAAGTGAAGGACTTTAACAGAGCTTGTTCCATTCTTGTGGGAGACGAAAAGGCCCGAAAAATCAGACACTGTATCTCCATTCCCAAATAAAGAATAGTCTGGGATGGGGTACTGTAAGTTACGACTCCTCTACGTTCACTATGAGACCTAGCTCCTTGGTTAGGTCTAATGTCCATTAGAGGCTCTCCAGACAGCGATATAATGACGACGCCCTGATTAGCCAGTCGTCAAAATAAAGGGAGGCTCTGAATCCTCAAAAAGTGTAGAAAGCTTGCTACATTTTGCAAGGGCCTTGTAAAAACAAGAGGAGCAGGAATGAGGCCGAAGTACAGTGCTCGACATTGGTACATTACTTTCCCGTCCACAAACCTCAGATGTTGCTGAAAGTTTGGATGAATCGGGATGTGGAAGTATGCATCCTGAAGGTCGAGAGAGACCATCCAGTCGCCTTCCCTTACTGCTGCCAAGACAGATTTGGTAGTCTTCATCGTGAAGTTTGTCTTGACAATGAACACATTGAGCGCACTTACATCTTAAGTACTTCTGCAGTGAACGTGGCTGCCAGATCATTGGAGCCATCCCTGATAGCCTTGTTCCTGCAGTGAACGTGGCTGTCAGATCATTGGAGCCATCCCTGATAGCCTTGTTCATGCATGACATAATTGTACAGCAATACATTGACAGCTGGAGAGACCTTCTTACTTAAGGCTCCCAGGGACCAATCCAACAAATAAAAACTTCAAACGCTCGAAAAACTCCTAACAGGAGATGGTCTAGCTCTGAAGCCGACCATAAAATCTTGGGAGCGTCTCATGGCCAGGCGACGGGGAGAGTCTATAAGGCTTGAGAAGTCTCCCTGGGCAGAGGCAGGAACTCCCAAGCCGAGAACTTCTCCCGTGTCATACCAGACGCTCGCTCTAGAAGCCAGTTTAAAAGGAGGGAAAGCAAAGGCTGTCTCCCCCAAACTCCTCCTGGTGATCAACCAGTCGCCTAGCAAACGTAAAGCTCTCTTAGAAGAGCGAGAGAGCACTAGCTTAGAAAACGACGGCTTCGAAGTAGCTAGGCCTAGCGTAAACTCTGACGAAGGCGAACGAGGAGCAGCAGTTACAAAATGGTCCGGAAAAAGATCCTTAAAAATCAGCATGATTTTTTTAAAGTCCATAGAGGGCTGAGCAGCTTTAGGCTCCTCTCCGTCTGACAAAGTCCCCAAAGGAATATCAGTAGGAGGATCAGCAACTTCCTCATCTGAAGGAACCTCGTCCGACAATTGCCGAGTCTCATGAAAAGGAGAGACCTGCCGCGGCGGCAACGCTTGACAGGCAATGTCAACAAGCAAAGGAGCAGCAGTAGCAGTAGAGGAAGCGACGTCACGCCGCTGCTGAAAGGACTGAAATCCTTGTGACTGACCAACAACAACAACTGAAGTTGATTGACGCTCGACGTCACGTCGGAACTGCCTTGACTGCATAGACTGAGCAGGCAAAACAACCTTCGACTGCGGTGATTGACGCTCAACGTCAAGTCGAGGCAACTGAGCCGGTCGGCGAACGTCAGGTCGGGGCTGCGGCGGCAGCGGCTGAACGTCAACACGAGACTGCGGCAGCGGCTGAACGTCAACACGAGACTGCGGCAGCGGCTGAAAGTCAACACGAGACTGCAGCGAGGGAGGATCCATGTCACGTGACTGACGTGAAAAACTACTGACATCACGTTTCAAAGTACAAGAAAACGTCAGCACTAACGTCAAACGGACGAGTAAAAGCTCGTTTGGGCGGCTGACGGCCAGAGTCTAGTTTAGCGTAACGGCGACTCGAAAGCGAAGGTTCATTGTGAACCTGCTCAACGTCATACTTCTCCATAAGGGAGGCAAGCTTAGTCTGCATGTCCTGCAGGACAACCCATTTAGGATCAATGGGAGTCGGAACGGGCCGAGACGACGGTAACGTCTGTGTTGGCAAAACGTTGCCTTTACCGCGACCCTCGGACCCCGTGTTACACTTGCGTTCAATAGGCGAACAGTCTTCCGACGACTGCAAAGGGTCAGAGCTGTACCAATGGCTACAGCCAGGACGCTGGACCTGTCCTGAAGGGACTGACTTTCGCTTCAAGGGTCTAGAAACCTTGTGCCAAGGTTTCTTTTGCGAAAAGTCTTCGGATGATGAGGAGAACACAGTCTCACCCGTCTTATGGTAAGGGCGATCTTGACGAGAAACGTCCGATACCAAAGAGGGAACGTCTGTACGTTGGTTAAAGCCTCTCGTCCCCTTAAGTCCTACGACATTACTTCTCCCTGGTGCAGGGGAGCCTGAAAGAGGTCTCGGACTAGGGGAGCGACAAGCACGAACAAACGAACCCTCCGCAACACAGAACATGTTTTTTGCACTTACTTCACTGATATCGTATTTTTCAATAATTTCACATTAGGCATGAATAAAACTGATATCTACCTGAACCACGCAATTCTCCCTTACATCAAAAGGTTATAATTGCGAAATGAGTCGTATAATTTAAGCACATTAGTACAAAATGAAACACACATGCAAAAATCAATAAACATATACATCGAATAAAACGGAAATATATAAAGTTAAAAAGGGATCAGTGACTGTGGAGGAGACTAAACACTAGTTCACTAAAGACTACGTTTTCAATCTCTCACCGTACAGTGCCTTGGGATGAGAATAAAAACTAAAAACGTTTTATCCTCTCTCCCCGTACAGAGACTTGGGACGAGAGTAAAAAACTGAATCGAGAACAACGTTACTCGCTCCCAAACTCCTTGTACAGAGACTTGGGACGAGAATAAAGATCGGTCACACACAAGAGAATTGCCCACTCACCCTTCGTCAATAAACAGGTTATTTGACCAAAGGAAAAAACTGAAAGGACTAAGAAATTGAAAATTAACAAGTTCCTTTAATTTAGTATCTAAAACACTTCAGTTTGAAAGAAGAATAAACAAAACGTCAAAATCGATTTACTCTTTCTGCAAAGTGAAACCGTGATTTTCTCTTTCTCTATCGTAACGATAGAGCGCAAACTGCGTAGCATAAATAAACCAAACGTTAGTTCATCTTTGAAAAAAACAGCACGAAGACTATTCAAAGAATATATTTCTTAAAATATTTTCTAAAAAATATTCATTTCATAACTCTTACAGAGCAATGGATTTAAACTTAACAAAAATAAAAGTTGAATGGGCTCAACGTTGTTTAACTTCGTTTTCAAAGTTAGGACCGCCTACAAGGAATATGTAAAGGCCGCATATAAACAAAACATAAAATTTATCTTGATGTTTAGTATAAATGGAAAGCTAATCGAAGAGGCCTAATAAAGGCGGGTGAGATATAAAATATATAGAGGAAAATCTATAAATATCAACAATAATTTATAACGTGATAAAATAATTACTAAAAGCCTTAAACACACTTCCGTACACTGAGGGAAGGGTCGGCCATCTTTACTCTATGGAAAAACCAGAGATAAAAAAAATATAAAGCAAGGGCAAAACACTTTTCCTCTCCTTTCAAAAGCATTTCTTTTGAAGATAGTATTGAATAATCCAACACGGTGAAAGCAATAAAACCAAAACCAAGTACTTCACCAATTCGGTAGAAAACTCGAGGTCATAAAGCGAGTGGAACCAACTTGTCGACAAGACCGACAGAGAAGAAAAGGAGATGTTTACAAGTATATGCGGTATCTGGCCGATAGTCGGCGCTGGTGGTCACACCCACAACCTTCACGGCGATCGCTCGCGAGTTTTTGGAATCTGTCGAGCCGTCGGAGACGTCAGCTATTATATATTCACCGGCTAAGTTTAATATTTAAAAAACAATAATATAATAACAATAATAGCAGAATAAGTCTTATGTAGTTAATTGTGAATGTGTAAAACAGGGCTACAGTCTTAATGTGGGTATGGAAGAATAAATTAACAAATAAATGTACTATCCATTGAACTGTTAGAAATAGTTCACCTTCTTTTCATTTGGACTACTTTTCCTTCCAGCCCAGACAATGGCTCTGTAATTCTGCAATAAGCATGAAGTCCCTTCTTAAGACATATAGAAAGTTCCCTCAAAAAGATTGTCATGATCTAAATAATTTAGTAATATTCATACTCTTTTTCACAACACCATTCATATTTCATTAAACTGTGACAAACTGAATTACATTCTTATATTTTGTGGTCACTAGCATAGGCTCCACAGACTCAGAATCTTTGAAGTTACTGTACATTCCTCCTAAGTAAGACTACATTTTTTACATTGAAAGCAAGCTAAAGTATGATATTAGTCATGTAAGCTAAATAATGAATTAAGTGTATCTGTAATGTGCCTCACCATTACTGCACCTTCTACCCTTCCATGTAGTCTAGTTACCACAATTATTTTACTAGTACCTAAAGGAAAATTAACAACATTGCCTATTATCAACAAAATAAATAACTTTCATTAACAACCTTGCTTTACTTCTCAGTTAGACTGAAGCTCAAGAATGTATTACCAGATAATTGTTTTCCTTAACATCAATATCACTAGATACCTCTTTAGTTTTAGGAGCAAACAACTATATCATTGTTACATCTAACAATTCAATTCCTTATTTGGATTATCAATTCTCAAGTAATCAAATGATTCAAACATTATCATTTTAATTATCATCAGCAGCATGATCTTATTTTCTATCAATATTAAATGAGCTTTATCTAACATACGCTTAAGTATATATGGTCCACAAAATCTTTGCCTCCCAGCCAGGATTGGATTGGGTCATTAGACCCAGCACTGGGGGGGATGGGAGGCCATTCAGCACTTATGTGTCCTGTATAAAGATAATGATGTTGGACAACAAGATGAAAGAAGGTACACGAGAACCAAAGTATAAGGTAAGGACATAAGTAGATTAAAAAGGGGTGTGCAGCTAAGGGATAAAGGAACACTGCAAAGAATCTTCAGTACTGCAGAGCGAAGTGCATTGTGAACTATAAAACCCTATGTAATTCAGTATATTTAGGATAGAGCCACTTCATTTGCTTGATATCATTATTGATGACACTTAGAAAATTAATTTCCTACACTGCTCACCATCAAAATCCTATTTTTTTTTCCATTTACAGATCCATACATAGAACAAATAAACACTCATTTTTTTCCAGTCATGATTCAGGTTCACAGACACTTGTATTTTATACTGATAAATGCATATTTGTTTTAACATTTTGATACATGTTGATATTAAAAATTGTCATAATTTTTGTTACCTTTGAGAAACTTTTGTAATACCTACTGCAGCGTAGGCACAAACCATTTAAAATTGAATTCTGGTAGGAGAAAAATCAGTTCTTATATTTCTAAAAAACCCCATGCAAATTTATTTTCACTGTTGTAATGGGATCTTGAAAAATTCTAACCTGCAAGCAAAAAAAATCTAATGTGCAGCAACATACAAATGACTCATGATTGCAGTTGACAAGAGGAATGTATCGTCCGGTAAATATTTTAGTCATAACAAAATACTAGGATACAAATCACACACTGCTTCAACCCTACCTTTGAACCATTACTAAGAAATCTAAATCTACTTTCCTTTAGACTTGACCTAAGATATCTCCCCAAATATTGTCTTCATGGTCAATTATTTATTATTATAATAATTATCATTACTAATTCAGCTACATCCTTTGTTGGAAAAGCGGGATGCTACAAGCCCAAATGCTCCAACAGGTAAAATATCCTAGTGAGGAAAGGAAATAAGGAAATAAACTACAGGTATATGAGAAGTAATGACTAAAAATATAAAATAACTCAATGTCAGTAACAATGTTAAAATAGAACTGTCATAAACTATGGATAGAGACTTATGTCAACCTGTTCACCATTAAAACATTTACTGAAAGTTTGAACTTCTTAGGAATATGTGTTGGTTGTATCTAGACAGTCTTTAGCATTGTATCCTGGAATTATTTCCAATCACCAGATTTTATATTTACTAATGACATGTTCTCAAGCAAAACATGTTACTTTACTACCATAGAAAGAAAATAAACAGGTACGAGTGAGATATCATAAAATCAACAAGCAGTAAAAGTAAATTATAGGTACAGGTAGAGGTCCCCTTTTTGTTTTTGTTTCATTTGTTGATGTCGGCTACCCGCCAAAATTGGGGGAAGTGCCTTGGTATATGTATGTATGTATGTACATACATATACCAAGGCACTTCCCCCAATTTTGGGTAATATACATAAAAACGTCTTGGTTTGGAGGGAAACATTTCAGATTTAGGTTGAGTAAGAATGAGCCCTTGCCAGGCTGGGAGGAACGTAGAGAGGAGAGGTCCCCTTTTTTGTTTCATTTGTTTGATGTCGGCTACCCCCCAAAATTGGGGATAGTGCCTTGGTAGCCTATATGTATGTATGTATGAGTGAGCAACATGAAATTCAAGATTTGCACTAAATTTCTAGCACAATGTGACCATCTTACTAACAAACTATACAGTAATTCAAATGTAACACACTATGAAATAAAATTACATTTATTACTCAAGTAGAAATAAAATAACAGAACTAATAATAAGCATACATGAAACCAAGTAATGGATTAATTAAAATACTATATTAAAGGGTTAAAGTCATTATTGATTTAAATATTGTACAGATTTTTGCAGACCCAACAGTAGTAATAAACATAATTACTTGGTATCCAAATCTGACAACCATGTCACCTGCAACAATATCATTAAAGCTATGGCCAGACAAGAGCTTTATGCTCAATAGAGTTATTCAAAGCTTGTAAAATCTCTTACATACATCATATGTACCAAACTTTCCTTTACAACAAAATTATAATCAGTAGCACTAATAATATCATCACTGTATATACTACATTTATATAATTGTTAGCTCCCTAGTTCTAGAAATTTATTGCTAACATATTTCTCAGGAACTAGATATCTTAAATTTTTAAAAAATTCATTAACTAATGTACTGTAAAGTATATCACTTATGTTGCTTGGAGTTTCATTATATTGTACTCCAAAGCTTTTTACACACTTGGAAACTGGGGAGAGCTAATAGTGTTGGTTGACTAATAATAAATTTGCTTTCATGTACATGTTGCTAAATCTTATCATAACTGCATATATGAAACTCCATCAAAATTTCCAAATTAGGTCTATTTTTCATTCCATCTCTTGAATGACATGTACTGTTAAAAATAATCCAATCGTTTCATGGAAACAAAAAGATAGTTCCATACCCTGAATATTTTACCATAAATGAGAAAACTTCCTTACACTGATCACATAATAGCTTCATTACCTACTACTGTTACCTCTTTGGGAGGACCTTGATACAGTATTAAACTATTACCACTAGCATCATACAATTTTCTTAAAACAAATAAAGGTACTTTTACTAACCTATATAGACTTTATAGATTTCAATATTCAAAAGTTTTCTTAATTTCAAATATAGTTACATTAAATAACAATTTCTTTGGCTATTTAACCTTTAAATAACAATTGCTTCAGCAATCTAACCCTTAATCTATTCAAATGCAAATTTTCTACTAAAATAAAAAAATGTGAATGTATGAATAGTTAAAACTCAAGGAATACAGTTTGCTTGTCTGCTTGACAACACAATTGAGAAAAAATCTTCTAGTTCCTTTACATAAACCTACAACAAAAGGGTTACACTTGAATAATGACAATGGTGAAATTTTAGTAAAGAACCAAGTCTATAATAAAAATAAATTTAATACACTTTTCCTAAAAGAAATAAATAATGTAATGAGTCACCCGATAAGAGGGAATAAAAAATCTTTTTGCCTAAGACTGTGCATACTCTTCTAGACCTTTTTTAATAAGATTTTTATCTACTCCCTCTGGAACCAAAATCATTAATACACCAATTTTATCAAGATCAACCTTGTTACGGTGCTCATCATCGAAAAACAGCATTTCACTGTACTCCAGTCCTGAGTCTTTCTTTATCCTGAAAATAGGAATAAAATGACATATACAGGAAAATGCTTAGTAACTTTTCACATCAAAACTCAAAATATATTAATGTTTACTGTCTGAAAGGTTCATTCAAAGCTGATTATATAAAATATGATACTGTATTTCTAAAAAGACACTTTTTAATACAGTATTCATTAACCCAGTATTTTATATAAGCCTAGTCTTTTGGTCAACAGTTCCCTGGCATCATTACCATCACTTGGCCAGGTATCCATCTTGGTACTGGCAATTACTATGTCATTCCCTGTGTTGTTCTGACTTACTGTATTACAAAAAATGCAGGGTTGGGAAGACAGTATTTATAATTTTAGTAATAAAATTTCTTATGTCTGAACTCACATGATGTTCTTATTGCTGCCTCTCCAGAAGCCCAGTTTAATTGACACTTACCGTAAAGTTAAAATTTTTTCCCATTTTCGTTCTCTTCAAACGATACGTGCCCTTAACAAAGGAATAGAACCCTTTAACAGTACTGGTATAAAACCAAGGTTGTGGCATCAGCAAATATAGTTTTCAGTTTTGAAGTCAACATCATTCCTCTTCTGGATACTATAAGCAAGTATGTATACAAATATCAGGTGAGTATAGAGATAAGAAATTTTATTATTAAAATTCTAAGTACTGTACTTCCCCTGATGTTCATATTGCTCACTCCCACACTCTATTGGAGATGGGGCACAATTGAAAGTAAGAGAGGGATAAATTCTATTACAAGCAATGTAACGAGGTTTGTACAGGTAGAAAGAAAACAAATTATTTCTAAAATTCGTTCCTATGCATAAAAAAACCTTTTGTCCTTTAAAATAGGAAGACTCACTAATTGGTGAGTTGATAAGTCATCCTAGAACTGAACTGGTTGGTTCTTTTTCTTCCCTGGAAATTTTGTCTGCCTAGTTCCATACAGGAGCAAAGGAGATGACTCCGGTAACCTTCTATCTGTTCATCATTGGGATGAATAAGCTGAAAGGGCCAGGTCTGTACTATGAAGATTAGTAAGTGGTCAGTAGAGGGATCACTTTCCCTGAAGGTGATAGTAGTCCAGAACGAGATGGAAGATAAAAGAGACTGTATTCCTTGACACCTCTTTCTTACTTCTGCCAGTGAAAACAAAGAGGAACTGACATTCAGGTCTGAAGTATCAGGTCCTCTTCAGATAGCACAGCCCATATGGGACACAAAAGTATCTTGATTATTGCCTGACAGTCCACGTAGAGAAGAGTGGAGGTCTTGAACCTGCCCTAAAGGGTTCAGGGTTTCGTCATGATTAAAAGAGACCTTCTTCCAAATCTTAGCATGGGTGACTACATAAGACAAACCCTGCACCCTGCCTACTCTCTTCCCCAAAGCTAAGGTTAGGAAAACAACTGTTTTGAATTCAGATCTCTGGTCGACGACCTTCTTAAAGGGTTAAATGCGGGATGCATAAAAGTCTTCAGAAAGAGAGTCAAGTCCCACTACAGGGGCCTGAGGCCTTGGTGTGGACAAGACTGCTTGAAGCTCTTCACAAGCACAGATATTTCCCTCAAAGGAGGAGAGGTATATTGATTGGTAACTTTTTATAGCCCAGACTGAGGTGTTTCTCTCAGCAAAAGGAAGTTGAGAAAATCTGTGATCTGAGCTAGAGATGTTCTGACCGGCAAAGTATCCCTTCCATGACACCAATCCTAGAAGATGGCCCACTTCCTATGGTAGACAGCGGCAAAGGACCATTGCTGGTATCCAGAAATCTGTGCAGTGCCATGTGAAAAGCATTTTGATTGAAGGAGATGCTGGATAGTCTCCAAACATGAAGTTCCAGCAGCTTTACAGATTGGTGGTACCTCTGAGGATGCAGACGACAGAGATGTGTGGACTACTGAGGTAGTTCTCTCAGGACCTTGGCTAGAAGTGCTAACAGATCAGGATACCACTCAGCGTGTGGCTACAGTATCTTGGAGCCCCCAGGGTCATCCTGAGTCCTGGCATAATCATCACTTGTTGTATCAGTGAATGGATCAGGTTGAACAGAGAAACATATGCATCAAGGTAATACCATGGGTTTTGGGAGGCGATTTCAAACACTGCCTTAGGTCTGGAATGATAGAACAAAATAAGGGGTTGATCCACAGAAAACCCCACTATGCAAGCATACAGAGACCACTTCAACCCTATAACATTCTCCTGGTAACTGAGTGCATCTGCTAGTACATTTCTCTTGCCTGCTTTGTACATGGCTGATATCTCTACAGAGTGAAATGCCGCCCAGACCTGGATCTGCTTTGTTAACTTGCAAAAGGGGTGCAAAACCAAACACCAATTTTTATCTTTTATGTAGGCTAATAACTGGGTTGTGGTTGCTCATCAACGCTGCAGATGTTCTTGGAATGCTTGTAGAGCTAGGACCATATTTTCCACCTATGAGGTATATTTTATGCAAAAGGAAATTTATGAACAACCAAATAGGTTAAGTTGGGCAAAAAAAAATTTTGAGCACACTAATATTTAGGAAAGGATCAAGGGATGAACACTAGTATTGCAACTCTGCCCCAACAAATAAGAATGCAGCAGCAAAAATACTTAACAATATCCAGGCATTGGAATAATCTAATTACAACTCATTATCATAGACACTTCCCTTAGTAATACATTGACCAGTGATTTTTGTGCTCCTTTTCTGTGCTACCGAGAGTTGTTAACTCCAGAATTAGCCATATGAAAAATGATGATGGTTGGATTGTTAGAATAGCTTTATTCTTTTCTACTGTACAAAGTAGATTGATCAGATCACTAAATTATACTTCTGAGAGCTTATGCATGGTCAGTGGAAGCATCCTTTACTAGATCCTTGAGTTTTATAGTAGAGAAGAATATTGTTGAGTTCAAAATAAAGTTTTAAATTAGACAAAATTAACACAATCTTTAACTTACACATTATTTAAATACAGAAAAATTATGTAAAGAAGGAATTCTACGGGAAAACTAAGAGATTTTTTGGATCTAGTGTCTTGACTAAAAATATATTAGCTTACCACTGAACATTTCCATACCTTTAGAGTAGGGTTTTACTAACAAGAAACCCACCAGAAATTCACAACATAAGGATGAAAAGCAATAGTAGGCAAATAGGAAACAAGTTATATTTTCTGTCTACAATGAAGTAGTCATGGATCAACAGCGTATCATGCAACACACAGTAGAAAATTCTGATGCTTTCCTGAATCTTTTTCATGAAACTGCCCTGCCTATTAAGTATTTTCCTTTTCTATACATTACCTTTGTTTTCTTTTTGCATAGTTGTGTAAAATGTTATTTTCATTAGTAAAATAAATTTTTGAATATACTTACCCGGTGATCATATAGCTGTCAGCTCTGCTGCCCGACAGAAAAACCTAACGACAAAATACGCCAGCGATCGCTATACAGGTGGGGGTGTACATCATCAGCGCCATCTGTCGAGCAGGTACTAAGTACTCCAATGTCAACAAAGAACCAATTTTCTCCTCGGTCCACTGGGTCTCTATTGGGGAGGAAGGGAGGGTCCTTTAATCTATGATCACCGGGTAAGTATATTCAAAAATTTATTTTACTAATGAAAATAACATTTTTCAATATTAAACTTACCCGGTGATCATATAGCTGATTCACACCCAGGGGGGTGGGTAGAGACCAGCAATATATGTTAACATTAAGAGCTAAGTATTTTGTATTTCATTTTAGCAGTTATTCAAAATAACAAACATAAAATTAATAAGTACCTGGTAAGGAAGTCGACTTGAACAATTACTCTGCCTTTTTAAGTACGTCTTCCTTACTGAGCCTCGCGATCCTCATAGGATGCTGAGCGACTCCTAGGAGCTGAAGTATGAAGGGTTGCAACCCATACTAAAGGACCTCATCAAAACCTCTAATCTAGGCGCTTCTCAAGAAAAGAATTTGACCACCCGCCAAATCAACCAGGATGCGAAAGGCTTCTTAGCCTTCCGTACAACCCAAAAAACAACAATAAAAAACATTTCAAGAGAAAGATTAAAAAGGTTATGGGATTAGGGGAATGTAGTGGTTGAGCCCTCACCCACTACTGCACTCGCTGCTACGAATGGTCCCAGGGTGTAGGAGTTCTCGTAAAGAGACTGGACATCTTTAAGGTAAAATGATGCGAACACTGACTTGCTTCTCCAATAGGTTGCATCCATTACACTCTGCAGAGATCTGTTTTGTTTGAAGGCCACTGAAGTTGCGACAGCTCTAACTTCATGTGTCCTTACCTTCAGCAAAGCAAGGTCTTCCTCATTCAGATGGGAATGAGCTTCTCGAATCAAAAGTCTGATATAATAAGAAACTGCATTCTTCGACATAGATAAAGAAGGTTTCTTAATAGCGCACCATAAAGCTTCTGACTGTCCTCTTAATGGCTTGGTACGTCTCAAATAGTACTTAAGAGCTCTTACAGGGCATAGGACTCTTTCTTGTTCATTTCCAACCAAATTAGACAGGCTTGGAATATCGAACGATTTGGGCCAAGGACGAGAAGGCAGTTCGTTTTTGGCTAAAAAACCAAGCTGTAAGGAACATGTAGCCGTTTCAGATGTAAATCCAATGTTCCTGCTGAAGGCGTGTATCTCACTGACTCTTTTAGCTGTTGCCAAGCAGATGAGGAAAAGGGTCTTCAAAGTGAGATCTTTAAAAGAGGCTGATTGAAGTGGTTCGAACCTTTCTGACATAAGGAATCTTAGTACCACGTCTAAGTTCCAACCTGGTGTGGCCAACCGACGCTCCTTCGAGGTCTCAAAAGACTTAAGGAGGTCCTGTAGATCTTTGTTGTTGGAAAGATCTAAGCCTCTGTGACGGAAGACTGCTGCCAACATGCTTCTGTAACCCTTGATCGTGGGAGCTGAAAGAGATCTTTCCTTCCTTAGGTATAAAAGGAAGTCAGCTATCTGAGTTACAGAGGTACTGGTTGAGGATACTGAGACCGACTTGCACCAGCTTCGGAAGACTTCCCACTTCGATTGGTAGACTTTAAGAGTGGATGTCCTCCTTGCTCTAGCAATTGCTCTGGCTGCCTCCTTCGAAAAGCCTCTAGCTCTCGAGAGTCTTTCGATAGTCTGAAGGCAGTCAGACGAAGAGCGTGGAGGCTTGGGTGTAACTTCTTTACGTGAGGCCGACGCAGAAGGTCCACTCTTAGAGGAAGTGTTCTGGGAACGTCTACTAGCCATTGCAGTACCTCGGTGAACCATTCTCTCGCGGGCCAGAGGGGAGCAACCAACGTCAACCTTGTCCCTTCGTGAGAGGCGAACTTCTGCAGTACTCTGTTGACAATCTTGAACGGGGGGAATGCATAAAGGTCTAGATGGGACCAATCCAGAAGAAAAGCATCTATGTGAACTGCTGCTGGGTCCGGGATCGGTGAGCAATAAACTGGGAGCCTCTTGGTCATCGAGGTTGCAAACAGATCTATGGTAGGCTGACCCCACAAGGCCCATAGTCTCTTGCATACATTCTTGTGAAGGGTCCACTCTGTTGGGATGATTTGACCCTTCCGGCTGAGGCGGTCTGCCATGGCATTCATGCTGCCTTGAATGAACCTCGTTACTAGCGAAATGTTTCGATCTCTTGACCAGGTGAGGAGGTCCCTTGCGATCTCGTACAACGTCCTCGAATGAGTCCCTCCTTGCTTGGAGATGTACGCCAAGGCTGTGGTGTTGTCGGAGTTCACCTCCACCACCTTGCCTAGAAGGAGGGACTTGAAGCTTCTCAAGGCCAGATGAACTGCCAGTAGCTCCTTGCAGTTGATGTGTAACGATCTTTGATCCGCATTCCACGTGCCCGAGCATTCCCGACCGTCCAATGTCGCACCCCAGCCCGTGTCCGATGCGTCCGAGAAGAGAATGTGGTTGGGGGTCTGAACAGCCAGTGGCAGACCCTCTCTGAGGAGAATGTTGTTCTTCCACCAAGTCAGTGCAGACTTCATCTTCTCAGAAATAGGAATCGAGACCGCTTCTAGCGTCTTGTCCTTTCTCCAGTGAACAGCTAGGTGAAATTGAAGGGGTCGGAGGTGGAGTCTCCCTAACGCGATGAACTGTTCCAGTGATGAAAGCGTCCCTATCAGACTCATCCACTGTCTGACTGAACATCGGTCCTTCTTCAGCATGTTCTGGATGCATTCTTGGGCTTGACTGATTCTGGGGGCCGACGGAAAAGCCCGAAAAGCTTGACTCTGAATCTCCATACCGAGGTACACAATAGTTTGGGATGGGACGAGTTGGGACTTTTCCATATTGACCAGGAGACCCAATTCCTTGGTCAGTTCCAGAGTCCACTTTAGATTCTCCAGACAGCGACGACTTGACGAAGCTCTTAAAAGCCAGTCGTCCAAATAGAGGGAGGCTCTGATGTCTGCTAAATGCAGGAATTTGGCAATATTCCTCATCAGTTTCGTAAAAACAAGAGGAGCCGTGCTTAGGCCAAAGCACAGGGCTTGAAACTGGTATACCACCTTCCCGAAAACGAACCTTAGAAAAGGTTGGGAATCTGGGTGGATGGGGACGTGAAAGTAAGCGTCCTTTAGGTCCAACGAGACCATCCAGTCTTCCTTCCTGACCGATGCTAGAACCGACTTTGTCGTCTCCATGGCGAACGTCTGCTTTGTGACAAAGACATTCAGGGCACTGACGTCTAGCACCGGCCTCCGCCCGCCTGTCTTCTTCGCCACTAAGAAGAGACGGTTGTAGAAGCTCGGGGATTGATGGTCCCGGACTTTGACTACCGCTCCCTTTTGTAGTAAGAAGGACACCTCTTGCTGCAAAGCTAGTCTCTTGTCCTCCTCTCTGTACCTGGGAGAGAGGTCGATGGGAGTTGTTGCTAGAGGGGGCTTGCGCAAGAATGGAATCTTGTACCCCTCTCTGAGTAACTTCACAGATTGTGCGTCTAGGCCCCTGTTCTCCCAGGCCTGCCAGTAGTTCTTGAGCCTGGCTCCCACTGCTGTCTGAAGAAGGTGGCAGTCAGACTCTGCCTTTAAAGGACTTGGAACCCTTCTTCTTGCTCCCGCGTTGACCTTCGGCACGAGCACCTCCTCTGCTGGCGGCTCTGCCACGAAAGGGCGGAATGAATCTTGACGCTGGAGTGTCCAACCTGGGTCTAGGCACAGAGGGCAAAGGGGTGGCTTTGCGTGCGGATGACGCCACCAGGTCATGAGTGTCTTTCTGGATCAAGGAGGCGGCAATCTCCTTGATCAACTCCTCAGGGAAGAGGCACTTCGAGAGAGGAGCAAACATAAGCTCCGACTTTTGACATGGGGTGACTCCAGCTGACAAGAAGGAGCAAAGGTGATCCCGCTTCTTGAGGACCCCGGACACGAAAGAAGCCGCAAGCTCACTAGAACCATCCCGTATGGCTTTGTCCATGCAGGACATAATGAGCATGGAAGTTTCCTTATCAGAAGGGGAGGTCTTCCTGCTCAACGCTCCCAAACACCAGTCCAAGAAGTTAAAGACTTCGAATGCTCGGAATACTCCTTTCATAAGATGGTCCATATCCGAAGGAGTCCAGCAAATCTTGGAGCGTCTCATAGCCAGCCTGCGGGGAGATTCTACCAGACTTGAGAAGTCGTCCTGGGCAGAGGCAGGAACTCCCAAGCCGAGAACTTCTCCCGTGGCATACCAGACGCTAGATCTGGAAGCAAGCTTGGCCGGGGGAAACATGAAGGTTGTCTTCCCAAGTTGCTTTTTGGACTGCAACCACTCTCCCAGTACCCTTAAAGCTCTCTTGGACGAGCGAGCGAGTACGAGCTTCGTAAAGGCAGGAGCTGCTGACTGCATGCCTAAAGTGAACTCAGAGGGAGGCGAGCGTGGTGCTGCAGACACAAACTGATCCGGATATAAATCCTTGAACAGCGCAAGCACTTTCCTAAAGTCTAAGGAGGGAGGCGTGGTCTTGGGTTCGTCGATGTCCGAGTGTTGGTCGTCAAGATGTGCAGCGTCGTCATCATCAGAGAGTCCATCGTCTGAATGTTGAGGAGGAAGCGGCAAAGGAGTAGGTAAAAGCTGGTCGGCTGAGTCCGGCAGCACGGGTGCATGCGTAGCTGCACTGGACCCAACGTCATGGAACTGTTGGTCAGTCTGAGAACTGGCAACAACCATAGCTGAGTGGGGACGCAAAGCGTCTACTCCTGACTGTGGTCGGTTAGCGGAGACCACCGTGGGTTGCGGAGGCTGACGCATCGCGTCAAAACACGGCAACTTAACTCCACCCTCCTGTTGTTGTGGTAGCACACGAACGTCAACGGAGGGTTCCGTGCGTCGGTGAACGTCAACATGCGTCTGGCAGGGTCGACTGCGCATGGGTGGTGGAGCTCTCACAGCTGGAGTGTGGGAGCAGGCAGCCTCAGCGTCTACTGGGCGCACAACCGTGGATGGTTGTAGGCTAACGGGTGCAGCGTCAACCTTCTCCGCACGATACTCCTGCATGAAGGAAGCTAACTGAGTCTGCATAGACTGAAGCAAAGACCACTTAGGGTCTACAGCAGCTGGTGCGGCAACAGACGGAGTTACTGCCCGTTGCGGTACCACTTTGCCTCTCTTAGGAGGTGTGCAGTCGTCGGAGGACTGCAGCGAGTCCGAACTGACCCAGTGGCTACACCTGGGCCGTTGGACTTGCTCGGAAGGGACCTTGCGTTTAAGAGGCCGTGAGACCTTGGTCCATCGTTTCTGGCGTGAAACCTCTTCCGCAGACGAGGAATGAACGGGCTCACTCGTCTTCTTGTGGGTGGGACGATCTAGGCAAGATACGTCCGAAACCACGGAGGGAACGTCTGTCCGCTGATTAAAGCCTGTCGAACCCTTTGGTCGTACGACATTGCTTCTCCCCTGGGCTTGGGAGCTTGCAAGAGGTCCCGGACTGGGAGGACGACAGGCACGAACAGACGCACCCTCATGCGTAACACTGACACTTTTCACTGCACTAACACTCACTTCACTTCCCACTGCACTTTTACCTTTCTACTCCCTGACGTCAGCCATGAGTTGATTACGGTCATTCGCCAATGACTCGACTCTCTCACCCAGAGCCTGGATGGCACGCATCATATCTGCCATCGAAGGTTGATGAGAGCTAGCAGGGGGGTCGGGTGCAACCACTACAGGGGAAGGAATAGGTTGTGGGGCATGGGGAGAGGACAAATCAACTGAGCGAGACGAACTCCTCCTTACTCTATCTCTCTCTAGCCTACGTGCATATTTCAGGAATTCTTGAAAATCGAATTCCGAAAGCCCAACGCATTCCTCACATCGATCTTCCAATTGACAGGCTTTACCCCTACAATTGGAACAAATGGTGTGCGGATCGATAGAGGCCTTCGGAAGACGCCTTGAACAGTCCCTAGCGCTACACTTTCTGTACTTGGGGACTTGAGAAGGGTCAGACATCTTGAATTAGTCAAAGGGGGAATTAAAAATCTATCCAAGTCGTCAACAAATAATCCAAAATTCAATAAAAGAATGCAAGGAAGTATTGAAGATAACTTCTGCACAGCGATAGCTAATAACCAGAAATGAATACTTCACCAAATAACGTGAAAATCAATCCAGAAAACAAGAGCGTATTTAGTAGGTCTTGCCGGTGGCACGACAGAGAGAAAATTGGTTCTTTGTTGACATTGGAGTACTTAGTACCTGCTCGACAGATGGCGCTGATGATGTACACCCCCACCTGTATAGCGATCGCTGGCGTATTTTGTCCTTAGGTTTTTCTGTCGGGCAGCAGAGCTGACAGCTATATGATCACCGGGTAAGTTTAATATTGAAAATTTACTTTTTTACTGATGAATTTCCCTTTTGCATTTGTCAAAATAATCCTCATTCTCTATCCCGGTTAGTGGTCCAGTTTACCCACTTTATAACAATCTACATTTAGTTAGTGGTAGAGATTACTTCATAATAATAACAATGGATAAAAACTTAATCACATAGAATGTAATGTCTAGGTACACAACAATCACACATGTAACAAATAAACATTACTTTACAACATATAAACAAACCAAGCATGAACTTTACCTACCAGTGCTATATAACACCCAACTATTTCTCTAATCTCTAACACCCAATTATTGGGCTCACTCTTTCAAAACTCAGGGTAATTAAATTATAGATTTTATGTGGGTATAGACAGACGTGAACTTACTTTAAAAAGTGATTGTCCTTGGTGCCCGGATATATCTCTTTGTATGTAATATACTGGTTCCAGCCAAAGAGATCCAATAATTGATTTGCCCCATCAATTTCACTTGTGCGAGATGCAACTGCTATTTGATAACCTTCTTTGTGAAGCTTCTTTAAAATATCAGGAACTTCTGGGTAGTATTTTACCTTCCTATTTCTGGCATCATACACAACACCTTTCCTGAAAATATTAATCCTGAAAATATTAATAAAATGCTAAGTTATACATTGTACATGGCTGGATACTTTATCTTGTAACATTTCCATATTGAATTGACTAATAAATTTCAACGCTATTACGTTCTACCATCTCTAGACTACATTACCCTCTTTGTTCTAAAAGTAAATCCAAACAATACAGTGTTACCCTTTTTCAATGACAATAATAGTTCTAAAAATAAAAAAGGTAATTTTCATATTTCTTGGCCTACAGCACAGGCAATAACTTTCTCGAATTATTCATAAACGCATGCACAATATAGTCATTGCCTTACTAGAGCCTATTACTATGGCGAAGCGTGAACTGCTAGAGAACTGCTACGAATATAAACAGGACACCACTTGCACTCCAAGGAGAGAGAAAACTGCTTTATACATAGGGTAATTATCAAACATGAGTTGATAATTGATTGTGCCACCACAAAGGTATTGCTTTACCTACTTCTACTCAATAATTTATACAGACAACATTGTAAAATTTCCACTCTTCATTATTAAAAGAAAAAAAACTTTAGGTTCCAGTTGGAGGTGTACTGTATATGCCTTAGTTCCACAGTTCAACAGGTGGGAAACCGAGTCAATTATTGTCTAGCTCTGTTCAATGTTCAGTTTTTCCTAGAGGAAATTATTTGGATATTATTACCAGCTAAGCTACAACCCTAGATGGAGAAGCAGGATGCTATAAGCTCAAGGGCTCCAATTGGAAAAAAATGTTATTTTTATTAATAAAATAAATTTTTGAATATACTTACCCGGTGATCATATAAGCTGTCAGCTCTGCTGCCCGACAGAAAAACCTAAGGACAAAATACGCCAGCGATCGCTATACAGGTGGGGGTGTACCTCAACTGCGCCATCTGTCGAGCAGGTACTCAAGTACTCCATGTCAACACAGAACTAATTTTCTCCTCAGCCCACTGGGTCTCTATTGGGGAGGAAGGGAGGGTCCTTTAATATATGATCACCGGGTAAGTATATTCAAAAATTTATTTTATTAATAAAAATAACATTTTTCAATATTAAACTTAGCCGGTGATCATATAAGCTGATTCACACCCAGGGGGGTGGGTAGAGACCAGCATTACATGTTGACATTATTATGAGCTAAGTATTTTGTATTTCATTTTAGCAGTTATTCAAAATAACAAACATAAAATAAATAAGTACCTGGTAAGGAAGTCGACTTGAACAATTACTCTGCCTTTTTAAGTACGTCTTCCTTACTGAGCCTCGCGATCCTCATAGGATGCTGAGCGACTCCTAGGAGCTGAAGTATGAAGGGTTGCAACCCATACTAAAGGACCTCATCAAAACCTCTAATCTAGGCGCTTCTCAAGAAATGACTTTGACCACCCGCCAAATCAAGTAGGATGCGAAAGGCTTCTTAGCCTTCCGGACAACCCAAAAACAATAATAAAACATTTCAAGAGAAAGATTAAAAAAGGTTATGGAATTAGGGAATTGTAGTGGTTGAGCCCTCACCCGCTACTGCACTCGTTGCTACGAATGGTCCCAGAGTGTAGCAGTTCTCGTAAAGAGACTGGACATTCTTAAGATAAAAAGACGCGAACACTGATTTGCTTTTCCAATAGGTTGCGTCGATTATACTTTGCAGAGATCTATTTTGTTTAAAGGCCACGGAAGTTGCGACAGCTCTAACTTCGTGTGTCCTTACCTTCAGCAAAGCTTGGTCTTCCTCACTCAGATGGGAATGAGCTTCTCGTATTAACAGTCTGATAAAATAGGATAAAGCATTCTTTGACATAGGCAAAGATGGATTCTTAACTGAACACCATAAAGCTTCAGACGGGCCTCGTAAAGGTTTTTAAATAGAACTTAAGAGCTCTTACAGGACATAAGACTCTTTCTAGTTCATTTCCAACCATACGATAAGTTTGGAATATCGAACGATATTGGTCAAGGCCGAGAAGGCAGCTCGTGTTTGGCTAGAAAACCAAGTTGTAGAACATGTAGCCGTTTCGGATGAGAATCCGATGTTCTTGCTGAAGGCATGAATCTCACTGACTCTTTTAGCTGTGGCTAAGCATATCAGGAAAAGAGTCTTAAAGGTGAGATCTTTCAGGGAGGCTGATTGTAGCGGTTCGAACCTGTCTGACATAAGGAATCTTAGTACCACGTCTAAATTCCAACCAGGTGTAACCAAACGACGCTCCTTCGTGGTCTCAAAAGACTTAAGGAGGTCCTGTAGATCTTTATTGTTGGAAAGATCTAAGCCTCTGTGACGGAAGACTGATGCCAACATGCTTCTGTAACCCTTGATAGTGGGAGCTGAAAGAGATCGTTCTTTCCTCAGATATAAGAGAAAGTCAGCTATTTGAGTTACAGAGGTACTGGTCGAGGATACGGATACTGACTTGCACCAGTTTCGGAAGATTTCCCACTTCGATTGGTAGACTCTAAGGGTGGATGTTCTCCTTGCTCTAGCAATCGCTCTGGTTGCCTCCTTCGAAAAGCCTCTAGCTCTCGAGAGTCTTTCGATAGTCTGAAGGCAGTCAGACGAAGAGCGTGGAGGCCTTGGTGTACCTTCTTTACGCGTGGCTGACGTAGAAGGTCCACCCTTAGGGGAAGTGTTCTGGGAACGTCTACTAGCCATCGAAGTACCTCGGTGAGCCATTCTCTCGCGGGCCAGAGGGAAGCAACTAGCGTCAACCTTGTCCCTTCGTGAGAGGCGAACTTCTGCAGTACCTTGTTGACAATCTTGAACGGAGGGAATGCATATAGATCTAGATGTGACCAATCTAGTAGAAAGGCATCTATATGAACTGCTGCTGGGTCCGGGATTGGTGAGCAAAATATTGGGAGCCTCTTGGTCATCGAGGTTGCGAAGAGATCTATGGTTGGCTGGCCCCAGGTGGCCCAAAGTCTCTTGCATACATCCTTGTGGAGGGTCCATTCTGTTGGAATTATTTGTCCCTTCCGACTGAGACAATCTGCCATGACATTCAAGTTGCCTTGGATGAACCTCGTTACTAGTGAAATGTCTAGACCTTTTGACCAGGTGAGGAGGTCCCTTGCGATCTCGTACCATGTCAGAGAGTAGGTCCCTCCTTGCTTGGAGATGTACGCCAAAGCCGTGGTGTTGTCCGAGTTCACCTCCACCACTTTGCCTTGAAGGAGAGACCTGAAGCTTTTCCAGGTCAGACGTACTGCCAGTAGCTTCTTGCAGTTGAAATGCATTGTCCTTTGACTCGAGTTCCATAATCCCGAGCATTCCCTACCGTCTAATGTCGCACCCCAGCCTACGTCCGATGCGTCCGAGAAGAGAACGTGGTTGGGAGTCTGAACAGTCAGGGGAAGACCCTCTCTAAGGTTGATATAGTCCTTTCACCAAGTCAGACCAGACTTTATCTTTCCGGAAACCGGGATCGAGACCGCTTCTAGCATCTTGTCCTTTTTCCAGTGAAAAGCTAGATGGTATAGAAGAGGACGGAGGTGTAGTCTTCCTAGTGACACAAATTGATCCACGGATGACAGTGTCCCTACCAGACTCATCCACAGCCTGACTGGGCAGCGTTCCTTCTTCAGCATCTTCTGGATGGATAGCAGGGCTGGGGGTTGATCGTCTTGTTCAGCAACGTCCTCATCAGAGGGTTCCTCATCCGAAACTGATGAGGAAACGGCAACGGAGTGGGCAACGTCTGACTCGCTGAATCCGGTCGCACTGGTGGATGCGTGACGGAGCCGAACGCAATATCATGGCACTGCTGCACAGTCTGTGAACTGTCAACAACCATGGGTGCGCGAGGAAGTACAGCGTCAACCCGAAACTGTCTAGACTGTCTGGGTTGTGCAGTCAACACCCTACCGGGTTGCTGAGGTTGACGCACTGCGTCACAACAAGTCACCTCTGCTGGTTGTTGAACGTCTTCCTAGTGACACACTGAACGTCAACAACCACCTCCGAGCGTCGCTTAACGTCAACGTGCGACTGGCAACCCACACTGGGTCGCATCGGTGGAGGAACCACCTCAACTGGCAGACGCGAGTAGGATACCTCAGCGTCAACAGGGCGCACAACCAACCGGTTGGAAGGTTGTTGGCCAGAAGGTTCTTCTCCGTATTTAAGTCCTCTATCAAGGACACAAGCTTGGACTGCATGTCTTGCAGCAAAGCCCATTTAGGGTCTACGGGAGCAGGTGTGGCAACAGACGGGGTTAGCGACTGAGGCGGAACCATTTACCATCCCTGGAAGCCTTGTTATGTGTGACATAATAGTACAGCAAAACTTCAAAGGCTCGACAAAAGTTGAGAAGTTGACCTGTAAACAACTTGGAGCGTCTCCTGGCTAGGCGCCAGGGCGAGTCTACCAGAATTGAGAAGTCTATCTGGGCAGAGGCATGAACTCCCAAGCCGAGAACTTCTCTCGTGTCCTAACAGACTCTCGCTCTATAAGCCAGTTAAAAAGAAGGGAAATCAAAGGCTGTATCCCTAAAACTCCTCCTGGTGCAAAAACCAGTCGCCTAGCCAACGTAACGCTCTCTAGGAGAGCAAGAGAGCACTAGCTTAACAACAACGGCTTCGAAGTAGTTAGGCCTAGTGTAAGTTCTGACGTTAGGCGAACGAGGAGCAGCAGTTACAAGATCCGGACGAAGATCCTTAAAAAATCATCATGATTTAATTAAAGTCCATAGGAGGCTAAGCAGCTTAAGGCTCCTCTCCAAATGACAGAGTCCTCAAAGGAATATCAGTAGGAGGGAGAACAGCACTTTCTCATCTACAGGAACCTTGTCAGATAAAAGCTAGGTTATCTCAGTGAGGGTCTCACTGGTGCATTAGCAGCAGACCAGAAGGCAACGTTATGTAACTGCTTGACAGTCTGTGAACTGTCAAAAACTGAACTGTCAACCACAACAGGTGCGTGAGGACATACAGCACTGGGGCATTAGTAGCAGACCAGAAGGCAACGTCATGTAACTGCTTGACAGTCTGTGAGCTGGCAACAACCATAGCTGTGTGGGGAAGCAAAGCCTCTACTCCTGACTGACTAGTCTGCTGCGGGCGAGTAGCGGTAACCACAGTGGGTTGCGGAGGTTGACGCACAGCGTCAAAACAAAGCAACTTAACTCCACCCTCCTGTTGTTGTGGTAACTCGCGAACGTCAACGGAGGGTAGCGTGCGTCTGTGAACGTCAACGTGCGGCTGGCAGGATACACTGCGCATGGGTGGTGGAACTCTCACAGGCGGAGTGCGGGAGCAGGTAGCGTCAGCGTCTACTGTACGCACAACCGTGGTTGGTTGTAGGCTAACGGGTGCAGCGTCAACCTTCTCCGCACGATACTCCTGCATAAAAGATGCTAACTGTGTCTGCATAGACTGTAGCAAAGACCACTTAGGGTCTACAGCAGCAGGTGCGGCAACAGACGGTGTTACTGCCTGTTGCGGTACCACTTTGCCTCTCTTAGGAGGTGTGCAGTCATCGGAAGACTGCAGCGAGTCCGAACTGACCCAGTGGCTACACCTGGGCCGTTGGACTTGCGCGGAAGGGACCGACTTGCGCTTAATAAGCTGCGAGACCTTGGTCCAAGGTTTCTTACGAGAAACCTCTTCCGCAGACGAGAAGTAAATGGGCTCTCTCGTCTTTGTGTGGGTGGGGCGATCTTGGGTAGATACGCCCGAAACCACGGAGGGAAAACGTCTGTTCGTTGATCAAGGCCTGACGAACCCATAAGTCGTTCGACATTACTTCTCCCCTGGGCTTGGGAGCTTGCAAGAGGTCCCGGACTAGGTGAACGACAGGCACGAACAGACGAACCCTCGGACGCAACACTGTAACACTTTGCGCATATCACTTTATCACTTCGATTTTCTGTTTTGCACTTATTTCACTGAAATCGAAACTTTTACTGATTTCTACCTGAAACACGCAATTCTACCCTTCATTAAAAGGTCGTAATTGCGAAAACAGTCGTATAATGCAGCTCATTAATACTAGCAAAAACAGAAAACATATATAAAGATAAAGAATTCAGTGGCTGGGAAAGAGACTAAACACTAGTTCAAATAAACTACGTTTACAATCTCTCACCGCACATAGCCTGGGGACAAGAATAAAACCCTAGAAACGTTTTACCTTCTTCCCCGTACAGCGACTAGGGAGGAGAGTAACACGAGAACAACGTTACCCGCTTGAACGGAACGTTTTTCTCCTCTCTCTCCCTCCGTCTCTATCTCTCTCTCTCTTTCTCTCTTGATTTCGCACCTGAGAGAAGAGCCCAATTATATATCGTCAAAACATGTTATTTGGCTAAAGGAAAAAACTGAAAGGTTTTCCAAATAAAAAGTTCCTTTAATTTAGAATTTAAACCATTTAAGCTAAGAAAGAATGAACGAAACGTCAGAATCGATTTACTCTTACTGCAAAGTGAAACCGTGATACACTCTCTCTCTATCGTAACGATAGAGCGCATGTTGAACGTCCTGAACGTCAACAACTGCGTAGTCTAAAAAACTAAACGTTAGTTCATCTTTGAAAACAGTACGAGACTATCAAAGAAATTCTTTCATAAAACATTAAATTTAAAAAGTTTTAAATTCTTTAAAGGCTAAATACGATATAACGGGCTCAACGTTGATTAACTTCGGTTCCAAGTTAGGACCGCCTACTATCAGGAAAGGTCGCACATAAACAAAACATAAAAATTTATTTTAATATGTTTATAATAAATGGAAAGTTAATCGAAGAGGCCTAATAAAGGCGGAGAGATATAAAATATATAGATCTATAACGTGTTAAGCAAAATTACTAAAAACCTAAACACACTTCCGTCTAAGGGAAGGGTCGGCCATTTAAAAGTGAAAGAGAGTCCATACTCTCTTTGTCACCATAATTAAATCTATCCAAAACGAGTTCAAGTTTTGAGATGAAGATAAAACCCCTGCATAGCGAAAGCTCAAAACTAGAATAGTGTACTTCACCAAATAGTTGTGAAAACAAATCCAGTTAGTAACAGCGTATTTAGTAGGTCTTGCCAGTGGCACGACAGAGAGAAAATTGGTTCTGTGTTGACATGGAGTACTTGAGTACCTGCTCGACAGATGGCGCAGTTGAGGTACACCCCCACCTGTATAGCGATCGCTGGCGTATTTTGTCCTTAGGTTTTTCTGTCGGGCAGCAGAGCTGACAGCTTATATGATCACCGGCTAAGTTTAATATTGAAAAACAGCCCAGTGAGTAAAGGGAATAAGGAAATTGATAAGCTAATAATAAGTAATGAACAATTAATATACCTGTAAAATATCTTAAGAACAGTAACAACATTAAAATAGATCTTTCATAAATAAATCATAGACTTATGTCAGCTTGTTCAGCATTAAAACATTCACTGTAAGTTCAAATTTTTGAAGTTCCACCAAATCAACTGCCTGATTAGGAGGAACATTTCACAATTTGATCATAGCTGGAACAAAACTGAGAATACTGTACTGTATAGTATTAAACCTCATGATGGAGAAGGAAGGACTAATAAAATTAACTGCATACTGTCAGGGAAGATCTGAATACAAAGGATGGTCAGAATTATGAAAAATCTAGTGCAAACTTGCATTAAGAACTAACTGAACGACAATACCAGAGATTAATATCTAGATCAGAAATAAGAAATTTAATAGACCATAAGTTCATGTCCAACAAATTAAGATGAGATGCAGCAGCTGAAGACCAGACAGGAGAACAATACTCGAGACAAGGCAGAATGAAATAACTAAAATACTTCTTAAGAATAGATTGATCACCAAAAATCTTAAAAGACTTTTTCATTAGCCAATTTTTTGTGTAATTAAAGAAAAAACAGATGAAATGTGTTTCTCGAAAGTACATTTACTTATCAAGAACCACACATAAAATTTTAAGTCGTATAGAATTAAAGAAACATTATCAATGCTGAAATATGGATGATGAGAAGCCACTGCTCTCGACCTATCATTATTATTATTATCATTATTATTATTATCATTATTATTATTATGATTATTAGCTAAGCTACAACCCTAGTTGGAAAAGCAAGGTACTATAAGCCCAAGGGCTCCAACAGGGAAAAGTAGCACAGTGAGGAAAGGAAATAAATAAATATGAGAAATAATTAACAATTAATAAAATATTTTAAAAAACAGTAAAAACATCAAAAGATATTCCATATATAAACTATAAAAAACTTATGACAGCCTGTTCAATATAAAAACATTTGCTGCAAGTTTAAACTTTTGAAGTTCTACAGATTCAACTATCCAATTAGGAAGATCATTCCACAACTTGGTCACAACTGGAATAAAACTTATAGAATACTGTGTAGTATTAAGCTCATGATGGAGAAGGCCTGATTATTAGAAATAACTACATGCCTAGTATTACAAATAGGATGGAACTGTTTGGGAAGATCTGAATGTAAAGGATGATCAGAATTATGAAAAATCTTATGCAACATGAATAACGAACTAAAAATTTAATAGACTGTCAGTTCCTGTCCAACAAAGGAAGATGAGCATCATAAGCTGAAGACCAGACAGGAGAACAATACTTGAAACAAGGTAGAATGAAAGAATTAAAACACTTCTTCAGAATTGATTGACCACTGAAAATCTTAAAAGACTTTCTCAATAAGCCTATTTTTTTGCAATTGAAGAAGGCACAGACCTAATGTGTTTCTCAGAAGTAAATTTGCTGTCGAGAATCACACCTAAAATCTTAAAAGTCATACAGAGTTAAAGAAACATTATCAATTCTGAGATCTGGATGCTGAGGAGACACTGTCCTTGATCTACTTACAATCAAATTTTGCACCATTCACTAATTCTAGCTAGATCTCTATTAAGGGATTCACCAACCCCAGACCTACATTCAGGAGATGGAATTGATACCTGTACAAAGAGTGTAGCATCATCTGCAGATGCAACAAGCTTATTTTCTAGACCAAAACACATGTCATGTGTATATAGTACAAATAGCAATGGGCTAAGAACACTACCCTGTGGAACACCAGATATCATATTCCTATACTCACTATGGTGACCATCAACAACAACTCTTTGAGATCTATTACTTAAAAATTCAATAATAATGCTCAGAAATGACCCACCCACTCCCAACTGTTTGAGTTTGAAAAAGGGCCTCATGATTAATACGGTCAAAGGCAACACTAAAATCAAGGCCAATCATACGAACTTTCCACAATCAAGGCATTTCTGCACAGCACTGGAGATTGTAAGAAGGGCATTGCATGCTCCAAGGCCTTTACAAAAACCAAATTGCAAACTAGGGAACAGATGATTACCTTCAGCAAACCTATTAAGCTTTTTTTCCAAAAGACGTTCAAAAATGTTATTTTGATAATAAAATAAATTTTTGAATATACTTACCCGGTGATTATAATAGCTGCAACTCTGTTGCTCGACAGAAAACTCTAAGGTAAAACTCGCCAGCGATCGCTACACAGGTTGCGGGTGTGCCCAACAGCGCCATCTGTCGTCCAGATACCCAGTACTCAATGTAAACAAAGACTCAATTTTCTCCTCGTTCCACTGCGTCTCTATTGGGGAGGAAGGGAGGGTCCTTTAACCCTGGATAGGTACGATGGGTCGTTTGCGACCCCGAGCGTCAAAAAAAAACAGGTTTTTCTCACGTGACTCACCCCCGTGACTGAATTTGTGGGTGATCGACCTGCAGGAGGTGTCTCCCCTACACGCTCTAGTAGTGTCCAGATGTGCATTGCTGTAGCTGTACTCCTTCCCCGATTTCTGAGACGCGTCGGGGTCGAGCGCGACCGAGTTTACCCTTCTAAGGTAATTTGCATAATTATCAAAGTTATTACGTATTATGAAATTGTCGTAGAATGGTTCAACTTGTATAGGTTATCAGTTGTGGAAAGTCTTGGTGGATTGTTTGGCTACCATGTGCATGATTTTTTTTTTAGTTAAAATGTCGTTCATCACCACGAGGACCATTTTACCGCGAGTGCCCCTTTTTCATTTTTTTTCATTTTTTTGCCAAGTCATTTTTCCGTAAGATATTGCCAAATAGTGTCGTAAAACTTTTGCTTGTTTAGTGTTGGAGTGTCTAGATGATCTGGCTACCCATGCGTGACTTTGTTTTTGTCAGATACGACGTAGTTATTGGTATATTGGGTATTTAACTGCGGTTACCAATTTCTGTTTTTTTTCAATATTTGTAAAAATTACTACGTAGTAAGGAATTGCCGTATATTATTCATTTTTTTTTTCATGTTTATGTGTTAGAAAGTGTGCCTTGATGGTTGGGCTAACACGTGCATGTCTTTTTTTTTATCTGAGATGCCGTATATTAGAATGTCGGGCATTTTACCGCGAGTGCCCCATTTTCATTTTTTTTCATTTTTTTGCCAAGTCATTTTTCCGTAAGATATTGCCAAATAGTGTCGTAAAACTTTTGCTTTTTTAGTGTTGGAAAGTGTGTCTAGATGATCTGGCTACCCATGCGTGATTTTGTTTTTGTCAGATACGACGTAGTTATTGGTATATTGGGTATTTAACTGCGGTTGCCAATTTCTGTTTTTTTTCAATATTTGTAAAAATTTACTACGTAGTAAGGAATTGCCGTATATTATTGATTTTTTTTTCATGTTTATGTGTTAGAAAGTGTGCCTTGATGGTTGGGCTAACACGTGCCTGTCTTTTTTTTTATCTGAGATGCCGTATATTAAAATGTTGGGCATTTTTCCGCGAGTGCCCCTTTTTATTTGTTTTGCATTTTTTTGCTTAGTCATGTTACCGTAAGGAATTGGAAAGTAGTGTCGCAAAACTTATATTTTTATAGTGTTGGAAAGTGTTTCTAGATGATCTGGCTACCCATGCCTATTTTTTTTTTAGCCAGATATGGCGTATATATAAGTATGTGTTCGATTTTCCTGTGATTGCCATTTTTTCGTTTTTTCCCATTTCTTTCAAAATTACTACGTACTAAGGAACTATCACAGAGTAATGATTCATTTATATGTTTATTTGTCGGAAAATGTGCATTGATGGTTTGCCTAGCACGTGGCTGAAATTTTTTTTTTTCTGAAATGTCGTATATTAGAATGGCCATTTTTCCACGAGTGCCCCTTTTTATTTGTTTTGCATTTTTTTGCTTAGTCATGTTACCGTAAGGAATTGGCAAGTAGTGTCGCAAAACTTATAATTTTATAGTGTTGGAAAGTGTTTCTAGATGATCTGGCTACCCATGCCTATCTTTTTTTTTAGCCAGATATGGCGTATATATAGGTATGTGTTCGATTTTCCTGTGATTGCCATTTTTTCGTTTTTTCCCATTTCTTTCAAAATTACTACGTACTAAGGAACTATCACAGAGTAATGATTCATTTAGATGTTTATTTGTCGGAAAATGTGCCTTGATGGTTTGCCTAGTACGTGGCTGAATTTTTTTTTTCTGAAATGCCGTATATTAGAATGTTAGCCATTTTTCCGCGAATGCCCCTTTTTATTTGTTTTGCATTTTTTTGCTTAGTCATGTTACCGTAAGGAATTGGCAAGTAGTGTCGCAAAACTTATATTTTTATAGTGTTGGAAAGTGTTTCTAGATGATCTGGCTACCCATGCCTATCTTTTTTTTAGCCAGATATGGCGTATATATAGGTATGTGTTCGATTTTCCGGTGATTGCCATTTTTTCGTTTTTTCCCAATTCTTTCAAAATTACTACGTACTAAGGAACTATCACAGAGTAATGATTCCTCTAGATGTTTATTTGTCGGAAAATTTTGTTTACTTCTTTTTTGATTGAATATCATCAAATTATTTAGCTAAAATATTATATTTTACATTTTTTTTTCGATTTTATTTCCCTTCAAAAAAAATTTTTTGGGTCAGAATTTTAATTTTATAGTCGTAAAATAATCGACAATTATCCAGCAACCCACCATACAATTTTTATGCATATCCAATAATAATTAGATTAGTAAATAACACCTTGAAATTGACATACCCTTCCTACATTTCAAGTGGCAGATTAGGGAGTCTGAGTCAGTGTGGTTGGCGGCCATTTTGTGGACATATCCGAAGCGTAAGTTTTGTGGACATATCCGAAGCGTAAGTTGCCCTATCTATATATATTCTTGTTCCCTATAGAATTTGTGATATTTTGGTATATTTTTACCTACATAAATATCATATTATATATTAAATATGTATTTTTTTACAAAATTTCTAAGTACTCAAAAAATTACCTTTAGATATGGCCCCTGATATAAATGTAATTTAAAAAATAATGAAGATTTTTTTACATATTTCTATTTTAGGATAACATATGTTTATTCCCTAAAAAAATTAGCCACTTCCTATTTCATTTGGGTACCCAAAAAAATTCATGAAATTTGGACAAATTTTTTTGGCCAAAAAAAAGTTACCCTTTTTTTCTCATTTCAGATCTTCACCTCCATGGGTCTGACTTCATCCAAAATACATCAAGATGTGTCCTAAACATTCAAGAATCAATTCCTAAAAGTATTTGTGTATATATGTATAAACTTTTTTTTTATGAATTTTTATGTCAGGTCTTTTTTTTTTCTACTTAATTTTTTAAAATATTTATAATAAATAGTTTTTCTGCAGATGAGTAGTATTTATCTTTACAGTTGTTTTAAGCATTCATTGAAGTTTTTTTTGGCAAAAGAAAAAAGGAGGTTACTGCAAAAACTGATTTTTCAAGAATTTTTTTTGGCGTCGGGGTCGTTCGCGTCCGAGTATACCCTTAAAGGGGTGTCCGAGGAGCGTACCTATCCAGGGTTAATATATAATCACCGGGTAAGTATATTCAAAAATTTATTTTATTATCAAAATAACATTTTTCAATATTTAACTTAGCCGGTGATTATAATAGCTGATTCACACCCAGGGGGGTGGGTAGAGACCAGCAATATATGTTTACATTATTATGAGCTAAGAGTTTTATTTCATTTTAGAAGTTATCAAAATAACAAAAACAAAATAAATAGGTACCTGGTAAGGAAGTCGACTTGAACAATTACTCTGCCTTTTTAAGTACGTCTTCCTTACGGAGCCTCGCGATCCTCTTAGGATGCTGATCGACCCCTAGGATCTGAAGTATCAAGGGTTGCAACCCATACAACAGGACCTCATCAAAACCCCTAATCTAGGCGCTTCTCAAGAAATGACTTTGACCACCCGCCAAATCAACCAGGATGCGAAAGGCTTCTTAGCCTTCCGGACAACCCAAAAACAACAATAAAAACATTTCAAGAGAAAGATTAAAAAGGTTATGGAATTAGGGAATTGTAGTGGTTGAGCCCTCACCCACTACTGCACTCGCTGCTACGAATGGTCCCAGAGTGTAGCAGTCCTCGTAAAGAGACTGGACATCCTTAAGATAAAAAGACGCGAACAGGTTGCGTCCATTATACTTCGCAGAGATCTATTTTGTTTAAAGGCCACGGAAGTTGCGACAGCTCTAACTTCGTGTGTCCTTACCTTCAGCAAAGCTTGGTCTTCCTCACTCAGATGGGAATGAGCTTCTCGTATTAACAGTCTGATAAAATAGGATAAAGCATTCTTTGACATAGGCAAAGATGGTTTCTTAACTGAACACCATAAAGCTTCAGACAGGCCTCGTAAAGGTTTAGTTCGTTTTAAATAGAACTTAAGAGCTCTCACAGGGCATAAGACTCTTTCTAGTTCATTCCCAACCATATTCGATAAGCTTGGAATATCGAACGATTTCGGCCAAGGTCGATAAGGCAGCTCGTTTTTGGCTAGAAAACCAAGTTGTAGAGAACATGTAGCCGTTTCAGATGAAAATCCGATGTTCTTGCTGGAGGCATGAATCTCACTGACTCTTTTAGCTGTGGCTAAGCATACCAGGAAAAGAGTTTTTAAGGTGAGATCTTTCAGGGAGGCTGATTGTAGCGGCTCGAACCTGTCTGACATGAGGAATCTTAGTACCACGTCTAAATTCCAACCAGGTGTAACCAAACGACGCTCCTTCGTGGTCTCAAAAGACTTAAGGAGGTCCTGTAGATCTTTATTGTTAGAAAGATCTAAGCCTCTGTGACGGAAGACTGATGCCAACATGCTTCTGTAACCCTTGATAGTGGGAGCTGAAAGAGATCGTTCTTTCCTCAGGTATAAGAGGAAGTCAGCTATTTGAGTTACAGAGGTACTGGTCGAGGATACAGATACTGACTTGCACCAGTTTCGGAAGACTTCCCACTTCGATTGGTAGACTCTAAGGGTGGATGTTCTCCTTGCTCTAGCAATCGCTCTGGCTGCCTCCTTCGAAAAGCCTCTAGCTCTCGAGTCTTTCGATAGTCTGAAGGCAGTCAGACGAAGAGCGTGGAGGCCTTGGTGTACCTTCTTTACGTGTGGCTGACGTAGAAGGTCCACCCTTAGAGGAAGACTTCTTGGAAAGTCTACCAGCCATCGAAGTACCTCGGTGAACCACTCTCTCGCGGGCCAGAGGGGAGCAACCAACGTCAACCTTGTCCCTTCGTGAGAGGCGAACTTCTGCAGTACCTTGTTGACAATCTTGAATGGTGGGAATGCATATAAGTCCAGATGAGACCAATCTAGGAGAAATGCGTCTGTGTATTGCTGCTGGGTCTGGGACTGGAGAGCAATAGATTGGAAGTCTCTTGGTCATCGAGGTGGCAAAGAGGTCTATGGTGGGTTGACCCCAAGTCGCCCAAAGACTCTTGCACACGTCCTTGTGGAGGGTCCATTCCGTAGGAATTACCTGACCCCTCCGACTGAGACAGTCTGCTAAGACGTTCAAGTCGCCCTGGATAAACCTCGTTAACAGGGAGATGCCTCGATCTCTTGACCAAATGAGCAGGTCCCTTGCGATCTCGTACAGCGTGAGGGAGTGGGTGCCTCCTTGCTTGGAGATGTACGCCAAGGCTGTGGTATTGTCGGAGTTGATCTCTACCACTTTGTTTCGAAGGAGACTCTTGAATTTCATCAAGGCCAAGTGTACTGCCAAAAGCTCCTTGCCGTTGATGTGCATGCTCCTCTGACTTGAGGTCCACAGACCTGAGCATTCCCGACCGTCCAGGGTCGCACCCCAACCCAAATCCGACGCGTCTGAGAATAGTACGTGGTTTGGGTTCTGAACTGCTAGTGAAAGTCCCTCTCTCAGACTGATATTGTCGTTCCACCATTTCAGGCATGCCTTTACTGGTTCGGAGACCGGGATTGAGACCGTCTCTAACGTCTTGTCCTTGTTCCAGTGAAAGGCTAGATGGAACTGGAGAGGTCGAAGGTGTAGTCTTCCTAGCGAGACAAACTGCTCCAGGGATGATAGAGTTCCTACTAGACTCATCCAATTCCTGACTGAGCACCGTTCTCTCTTCAACATTAGTTGGACTTTGAGCAGGGCTTGATCTATTCGGGTGGCAGACGGAAAAGCCCGAAAAACTGGACTGCGAATCTCCATCCCTAAATACAGTATAGTTTGGGATGGGATCAGCTGGGACTTTTCTAGGTTGACCAAAAGTCCCAATTCCTTGGTCAGATCCAATGTCCAATGAAGATCCTGCAGACAGCGATGACTGGACGAAGCTCTGAGAAGCCAGTCGTCCAAGTACAGGGAGGCTCGGATTCCCGATAAATGGAGGAATTTTGCTACATTCCTCATAAGCCTCGTAAACACGAGAGGAGCAGGACTTAGGCCAAAGCACAGGGCCCGAAACTGGTATACCACATTTTTTAAAACAAACCTCAGAAACGGTTGGGAATCTGGGTGTATAGGGATGTGGAAGTACGCGTCTCGTAGGTCGAGAGAGACCATCCAGTCTCCCTTTCTGACCGCTGCTAAGACTGATTTTGTGGTCTCCATAGTGAACTTTGTTTTCGTAACAAAGACGTTGAGCGCACTGACGTCTAGCACCGGTCTCCAACCTCCTGTCTTCTTTGGGACTAGGAAGAGACGGTTGTAAAACCCCGGTGATTGAAGGTCCGAGACTTTCA
This sequence comes from Palaemon carinicauda, assembly GCF_036898095.1. Taxonomy (NCBI): domain Eukaryota; kingdom Metazoa; phylum Arthropoda; class Malacostraca; order Decapoda; family Palaemonidae; genus Palaemon; species Palaemon carinicauda. Next base: position 4,768,525 of record NC_090762.1, on the reverse strand, counting down.
CCACCGTTCCCTTCTCTAGCAACAGACACACTTCTAGGTTTAGGGCTTGTCTCTTTGACTCCTCTCGGTACCTGGGAGAGAGGTCGATGGGAGTTGTCGCTAGAGGAGGTTTGCGTACAAACGGAATTTTGTACCCCTCTCTGAGCAACCGAACAGACTGTTGGTCTGCGCCCCTCTTCTCCCAGGCCTGCCAGAAGCTCTTCTATCTGGCTCCTACCGCTGTCTGAGGCTGTGGGCAGTCAGACTCTGCCACGTGAGGACTTGGCTCCTCTCTTCTTTCCTCTCTTTCCCTCGGCACGAGTACTTCCCCTGCTGGGAGCTCTGCCACGAAAGGGCGGGATAAATCTGGATGCCGGAGTGTCGATCCTGGGTCTTACAGCAAAGGATGTAGAAGGAGTCCCCTTGCGAGCAGAGGACGCCATCAAGTCATGGGTGTCCTTCTGCACAAGCGAAGAAGCTATGTCCTTAACCAATTGTTGCGGGAACAAAAACTTTGATAAGGGAGCAAAGAGCAGTTCTGATCTCTGACAGGGAGTAACTCCTGCCGAAAGAAAAAAGCAAAGGGACTCTCGCTTCTTTAAGACTCCCGACGTAAAAGAGGAGGCGAGCTCATTGGAACCATCGCGGATGGCTTTATCCATACATGACATTATCAGTAAGGAGACATCTCTATCAGCCGAAGAGATTTTCCTACTTAAAGCTCCTAATGACCAGTCAAGGAAGTTGAAAACTTCAAAGGCCCTGTATACGCCTTTCAGCAGATGGTCAAGGTCCGAGGAGGACCAACTAATCTTCGAGCGTCTCATGGCTAGGCGGGGGGGAGAGTCTACGAGGCTTGAGAAGTCACCCTGGGCAGAGGCAGGGACTCCCAAGCCGAGAACTTCTCCCGTGGCATACCAGACGCTCGATCTAGACGAGAGCTTTGACGGAGGGAAGGCAAAGGCCGTCTTCCCCAAACTCCTCCTGGTATCCAACCAGTCGCCTAAAAGTCGTAAAGCTCTCTTGGAAGAGCGAGAGAGCACTAGCTTAGTAAAGGCTGGCATGTTAGCAGGTAAGCCTAGAGCAAACTCAGACGGTGGCGAACGAGGAGCAACGGTAACAAAGTGATCGGGAAAAAGCTCCTTGAAAATTAACATGACTTTCTTAAAGTCCATTGAAGGAGGAACCGTTCTAGGTTCGTCTACATCCGAAGGATGATCATCATGATGAGGGTCAGCAACGTCCTCATCTGAAGGATCTTCATCCGACAACTGCTGAGTAACAAGCAAAGGGGTTGGCAATGCTTGACACGCAGAGTCCACAAGCACTGGTGCATTATTAGCAGTCCAGGACGCTACGTCATGTAACTGCTTAACCGCCTGACTGTCAACAACAACAGGAGCGGGAGGACGGTCGACGTCAACTCGAGACTGTTTTGACTGCCTAGTCTGAGCAGTCAAAACAACTCTAGACTGCGGTGGTTGACGCTCAGCGTCAAAACAAGTCAACTCCGCTGGTTGGCGAACGTCCTCAACGTCAACAAGAGCATTAGGAAGTGGCTGAACGTCCAAATGCGGCTGAAAGTCAACACGTGACTGCATCGAGTGAGGCTCTACAAAGCGCGATTGACGTGACTTAGCAACGTCAACGTCAACAGGACGAGCAAAGGCTCGTTTTGGCGGCTGAAGGCCAGGATCTCGATTAGCTAAGCGGCGAGGATCATCGTGAACCTTTTCAGCAGAATAGTCTTCCATAAGGGAGGCGAGCTTGATCTGCATGTCTTGCAGTACAACCCATTTAGGATCAACGGGAATGGGTGCGGTAAAAGACGGGGTTAACGTCTGAGACTGCACAACCTTGCCTACACCAAGACTCTCTGAGCCTGTGAAACGTTGCTGCTTAGGCGGCGAGCAGTCTTCCGATGACTGTAAGGGGTCAGAGCTGTCCCAATGGCTACAACCAGGACGCTGGACCTGTCCTGAAGGGACCGACTTTCGCTTCAAGGGCCTTGAAACCTTGCTCCACGGTTTCTTATGCGAAAAGCCTTCGGATGACGAGGAGAAAATGGTCTCTCTCGTCTTATGGTAGGGGCGGTCTTGATGAGACACGCCTGTTACCATAGAGGGAACGTCTGTTCGCTGATCAAGGCCTCTCGAACCCATAAGTCGTACGACATTACTTCTCCCCTGGGCTTGGGAGCTTGCAAGAGGTCTCGGACTAGGCGAACAACAGGTACGAACAGACGAACCCTCGGTCGCAACACTGAAAACACTTTGCGCACTAATCACTTTCCCACGATTTTCCGCTGTGGCACTCTGACACTTTAGCTCTTTAACGTCCGTCATGAGTTGATTACGATCTGTAGCTAATGACTCAACTCTTTCACCCAAGGCATGAATGGCACGTAACATGTCCCGCATTGATGGTTCCTGAGTGCCAGTAGGGGGTTCAGGCACAACCACTACAGGGGAAGGATTAGGTTCAGGGGCATGGGGAGAGGAAAAATCTACTGATCTAGAGGAACTCCTCCTCACCCTATCTCTCTCTAGCTTACGAGAATATTTGTCATATTCGAGCCAATCGAATTCCGAAAGGCCCACGCATTCCTCACACCGATCTCCTAATTGACAGGTTTTACCCCGACAATTAGAACACACAGTATGTGGGTCGAGAGATGCCTTTGGAAGACGCCTATTGCAATCCCTAGCATTACACTTACGAAATCTAGGAACTTGAGAAGCGTCAGCCATTTTGAATTAGTCAAAGAAAGTCCAAAAAAAACAATCCAAATCATCAACAATTAAATCTGTCCAAAAAAGAGTTCAAGAGTTTAAGTTGAGGAAAAACACCTGCACTGCGAAAGCTCAAACCAAAATGAAGTACTTCACCAAGTCTGTTGAGAAAACTCCAGGTTATACAGCGAGTAATGATACGTCTTGTCGTTAAGGCCGACAGAGAAGAATTGAGGCTTGTTTACATGCATATGCGGTATCTGGCCGATAGTTGGCGCTGGTGGGCACACCCGCAACCTTCATAGCGATCGCTCGCGAGTTTTTGTGTGTTTTTCTGTCGAGCCGCTGGAGCAGCAGCTATTATATATTCACCGGCTAAGTTAAATATTTAAAAAGTGAGTGTAACAGAAAAGAGATAAAAGTCAAATACTTAGACACTTTTGATAACTAGTAATCACAGCATATAAACCTTGACAGTTCAAACCTACCATATCCTACAATATTGTACAATGCATTAGACAACTTACTAAAATAAAAAAATGCCAAAAAATAAATGCTAAAAATCTACAATCAGGATAAAACATATCTACAGTATACAAAACAGATATTTTAATTTCATACTCAACCTACTGTAAAAGAACTTCCATGCTACAACTTTGATGAAGAAAATTAAGACAAGTACTGTATTAAGAATGGTGGTTGCTAATGCCTTTTACATTTATTGGCTTTTCTAACACCTCTCATGGTAATTAGCCAAACCAGCTGATGTACCTATATCTCGCACAATCATTTATATCCATTTGTAGTTGAGCTTTTTTCTTCTATTCGAAGAATAAAATCATTGTAATAAAAGAACAACTTTATGGTATACTAAGCTCCAATAACATCAAATTACTATAATGTTATGTATTATCCAAATATTAGAGTAAATGGAAATATAAATTTTTTTTAGATACAGTACTTACTTGTCCTTTTTAAATGGAGGATCAACATGAGTATCCACCCAAAAGGGCCACAAAGTATAATCTGAAAGAAAAACATTAAATTAAGAGATATAAAAGTAGTATAATAAAGATAATTCATGATGTATCACTAAATAATCCAGATTTTACTAAGGAATCAGCTTTCAGATGGGTTAACCCTTTTTCCCCAGGCTATTGGGAAATTTCCAACCCTTAACCCCCAGGGGGTTATTTTTTTCCCAGCACATTTTGCAGTATATTTTTTTCTAAATTGCTCTAACAGCCTTAATTTTTGTCATAGAGAGGTCAGGTTGGTCTCATTCTCTTGGAAAATGCATGAAGTTTCTCAAAAAATTATCAAAAATATGAAAAAAAAAATTTTTTTATAGCATTTTTTGCAAGGACGTACCGGTACGTCCATGGGGGTAAAGGGATGGCTTTTGTGAAACGTACCAGTACGTCCTTTGGGGTAAAAGGGTTAATATGATTGTATGAAATATAAAATAACTTGGAAAACTGCACAAATTTACTGTGGTACCGAGCTTACTCACCAATGCTAATGAAGTAAAATTTTTCCGAAATTTATGACCCTGGAATCTTTTACTGGAAGCGTATTTTTAGAAGCTGATTGAATTACTGTTTAGTACATTAGCTACTGAAGATTTGTAATAAGGTAAAATAGTTGATAGAAAGTACTTTTTAACCCTTTTACCCCCAGGCTATTTGGAAATTTCCAACCCTTAACCCCCAGGGGGTTATTTTTTTCCCAGCACATTTTGCAGTATATCTTTTTTAAATTCCTCTAATAGCCTTAATTTTTGTCATAGAGAGGTCAGGTTGGTCTCATTCTCTTGGAAAATGCCTGAATTTTCTCAAAAAATTATCAAAAATATGAAAAAAAAAAATTTGTTTAGCATTTTTCTGCAAGGATGTACCGGTACGTCCATGGGGGTGAAGGGATGGCTTTTGTGAAACGTACCAGTACGTCCTTTGGGGGTAAAAGGGTTACTGTAAAGGAAATGACTGACAGATTCATAATCATTCATCAAATACTAATGGAAAAATTTCTTTTAATGTCTGGACTATAGAAGGTGACAGTGATACTTTGATCGACTTTGATGACTATAATTGTAAAAAACTATTTCTCAAGTTATAAAGGCATCTGAAACACGAGAGGTCACTCCTAGAATCCCATATTTCACAAGGGAAATGAAGAAAGGATACAACCTAACCTAAACTTCCCCACCTAACCTAAGGCATCTTGTCCATACCTTCTGGGAGAGGCTTTACCGACATTGGGTATAATTACATAACTAATAATTCTTAGCAAAATTGCAGTTACAGACAGGAAAACATTTTGAACAGAAAATATATGTTTTCCTGCAGCAAATAACATATTTCAACGGAATTTGACCTTCATTTCAACAGCAAACAAACAGAACAACCAGTTTGACTACTTCCTTCTCTACTATACCACTAAATCTGGTTTTATTATAAAAGAAATGAAGTAAAATTCGGTGAAATCACATTATTTACTTTTCAAATGAAAAATATACCATTAGTATCGAATATAAATAATTTGTGGAGTTTTACATGGATTTATAATGCGTCCCAGAAAATAATATATAGAGAAAAAAAAAAGGTTTGTTTAACCATTATTTACCCTTTTCCCAGTATATTTTCCCCACCCAAAACCCTGGATACCCAGTGGGGGGTTCCCCATTATTGGTGGATATATATATATATATATATATATATATATATATATATATATATATATATATATATATATATATATATATATATATATATATATATATATATATATATACTAAGTATTTATTTGTCGTGAAAACAAATATCATTTTCGAAGAAAACAAGCTTTTTTCTATGCGAACCGTGCTTTTTAGTACCAAAACTTTTCACATCCATAACTATAACCTACTTCTTCAATCGTAAGATATTTCTGGAGTATTTAAAGGTAATTTGAATGATTTTGATGATAACTTTCAGAATACCATATTTCTTCAGGTTATATAGACGAGTTATAATAAATATTGTTCTCTTAGAACAGTAAAAAGTAGGGGTCACCAAATTTGTTAGTTTTACCAACAATAACTAACATGAATAATGATGTAATTTGGTACAAAGAATGAATTGACAATATTATAAATTAACCCTTTTACCCCCAAGCTATTTGGAACTTTCCAACCCTTAACCCCCAGACATTTTTTTTTTTTCAAGCACATTTTGCAATATATATTTTTTAAATTACTCTAACAGCCTTAATTTTTGTCATAGAGAGGTCAGGTTGGTCTCATTCTTTTGGAAAATGAATGAAGTTTCTCATAAAGTTATCAAAAATATGCAAAAAGAAATGTAAATAGCAGTTTTTTGCAAGGACGTACCAGTATGTCCATGGGGGTTAAGGGATGAGTTTTACGAAAAGTACCAGTATGTCCATTGTGGGTAAAACGGTTAAGCAAATGGGACGATGTACTTACTAACAAAGAATAAAACCGGGAAATTATGTGGATTTCGTCATCTACCGTAAAAATGCAATATTTAATGCTTAGTTAGGGTGGCAGTCGCCTATTGGAAACATTCCTCCCTGGTGAATGCCAGTGTGACGGTCTGAACGATCCCCCGGTCTCAGAATTCTCCTTGACATTGTATAATGGTTCTTTTCCGCCATTAGCTAGCTTCGCTCGCATGAAAATAAAACATCAAGCTTGTATGTACTGGCAAGCGGTAATGTTGAGCTGCGCACGCTAACATTACAGGAAAATAAAACATCAATCTTGTATGCACTGGCAAACGGTAATGTTCGCGCATGCTCAGATTATAAAGGAGTACTGTGAGACCGGGGGTTGGTTCAGACCGTCACACCGGACCAGGGTTCAAGGCCCCCTCAAACTTGATAGTATATGTAGTGTCTGCAACCTTACTATCTTTGTGATCTGGGGATGGGTGGTTTGGGGCAGCCTATAGGCCTACTGCTTGATAGTTCTTGTAGTGTCTGCATGGGTTGTTGTGGCCTGATTGGTAACGTCTCTGCCTGGTGTTTGCCAGACGGGGGTACGAGTCCCACTCAGACACGGTGCCTTTAGTGTACGCAACCTTACCATCCTTGTGAGCTAACGTTGGGGGGGTTTGGGGGAACCTATAGGTCTATCTGTTGAGACATCATCAGCCCTAGCTTGGCACTCCCTGGTCCTAGCTTGGGTGGAGAGGAGGCTTGAGCGCTGATCATATAAATAGTCAGTCTATAGGGCATTGTCCTGCTTCCTGAGTGACCTTTAAACCTTAAATCTTTAAAACCTAACCATCTTTGTGAACTAGGGATGGGTGGATTGGGGCAGCTTATAGGGCTACCTGCCGAGTCATCAGCAGCCATTGTCTGGCCCTCCATGGTTATAGGTTGGGTGCTGATCATAAATATAGACAAATTTACCCACTCGGCCACTGTCAGTCCCTTGGCTTTGCCATTCATGAGTGGCTTTTAAACATAAGACAAGCAGAGCCAAAGCCCTAAACTACTACCGTAGAACTACAATATCTAATTGATAATAAAGTGAACATAAGACAAGCATAGCCAAGGATACTTACCCTAAGCTACAATAACTTACCTAGGTCAAAGGCGATGAGCTTAGGTTTCCTCTTACTGGCACTCATTCTTTTAAGATACGAAGAGTTTAAAGGAGCTTTCTGGATTTTTGGTCTATCAAAGGAGTCACAGAAGACAGGAGGCGTCCTTAGTAACTTGTTGCACAATGAGTTGAAATCACAACTGCAGTATCCACTTGCATAATGTTCGAACAAATAACAAGTATTCTGTATACTCAGGGGCCCTTCATGTTTTTTGTTACAACTGTAAAGAAGAGCAGTTGCAGCGAAAATCAATTGCTAAAAATTAATTTCAATTTACTGACTGCTGTAGCGAAAATCAATTGCTAAAAATTAATTTCAATTTACTGACTGCTGTAGCGAAAATCAATTGCAAAGAAATTAATTTCAATTTACTGACTGCTGTATCTGTACGAACTTCTGGGCCATATATATTTCCCATTGAGTAAGAAAAGTGCTTCATTGGCAATAACATAGAAAATATGACGTATATTGCAAGTGTCAGATTTTTGCAAACGTAAGTAACTTGAGAACACAAAACAAGTCATTAACCCTTTAGTGAAGAATGTTTAAATAGTGTTTTGATGATGATAATAATAGCAGGAACACAGGTTATAATAACCTCAAAATGCTTGGAGCTATAAGTCATCTTCCATAACATGCAATGCACTTGCCTCACACTTCATTGAAGATATAAAATATAAGAAATTTGTCGATGTATTTATAGAGAAGAATACTGTATGTATAAATGTGTCATGCAGATGAAAGTTGTTGATGTATTTGTAAAGAATATGTATAAATGTGCCATACGGATTGTGTTACAGGTATTGCATGAAAGTAACACATCAGAGATTAAGCCTTAAAAAACCTATTTACTCTGGTGATAGGTAACACATCTGGTAATATTGATATGAACTATAATGATATATCAGGATGAAAAAAGTTAGTTCCCCCAATCATCAAAGTTTGCAGTAGTTAATACAAGTGCAAAATAATTAAAATTTCTACTACGAAGCAGATTTCCTTGCAGGAGTAACAAAACCAACATCACGTGTGCTCCTGAGCATGTGTTCAAGATATATGTCATCTTGCTTGAATTAATGCCTGGCTCCTCTTGATCATCTTGCTTGAATTAATGCCTGGCTCCTCTTGATTAATAAAGTTTGGGTTCTATTAGTTCGTCTGGCCTTTATAGCCAGACAAACACTTTTGTAAAAATTGCATATTAAAGCATGTTGCTTTTTTCACTTCAGGTCTCAACGTTAGCAAATATTTTTGTTACAATTAGTGTGCCATATATTTATTTTATCAGTTATAATGGTATTTTCCTACTTTTCTTATATTTCAATATATTCGTATATTGTCATATACGTGACCCTCTGGCTTTTTTTAATTGACATTCAACAAGACACTCTAATGTTAAAGGGGAGCCGTTACAAAACATACACCCTATACCTAATGTAAACAAGGCTTAGAATGGCCATGCCAAACGAGGACACACTCACGAGCCTAACGATCCTCACGTTGACTGGATTCTAAATTTCTAATTTCTACTGCTTTGTCAAGAGACCGTTGTACACCCGTATAGTGCCACGTATTCAACTGTATAGAGGATTAATATATTGAAGCTTTTGTAAGTACATTATGTAGGCTTTAGGTTGGCCCGGTTACCAACCACCCGTTGAGGTACCACTACCTCGAGTGTAATTATTTTGGTAAAGTTTTACTATATACTCTATATATTTCTGAAACTATTCATTTAGTACAATAATACCGTTATTTGATCGTATGACTGGCTGGATAATGCTGTAAAGAAAAATCCCGTCCATAAATATAATTTTACACCTGGGTATACCATAACTCATATACCATGGCCTTCCACTGTCTTGGGGTAGAGTTCTCGGATATCGGTAGCTTGATGGTACACTCGGGCACACTATGTTTCCTTATATCTTTTCCTCACTGGGTTTATTTTTCCTGTTGGAGCTATTGTGCTTATAGCATCTTGCTTTTCCAACGAAGATTGTAGCTTAGCTAGTTGTAGTAATTATAATAATGAGTAAATACTAAGTATAAAATACTTTATTTTTAACCAAATACAAGAACCATCTATTTTATCCGTTTTCCTACCCCCTTATGAAAACAACGTATTAGTTTACAATGGCTTTCCCAGAATTTAAATAACCACCTAATTACTTTGCAAAAAGGTGAGAACTGCAGGATTACATTATATTGGAGTAAATGGAGAGCGTGGTTTTGTAAACTATTACTGAAAACATTAATGGATGATCACAGTATTAAACTGAGGATTAGGATGGGGGTGAAAACAAAAAAAAAGAAATTGATTTATAACAATAATAATGGTTATAAATGTATACTCATAAGATAACTATAGTCAATTTCTTTTAGCGATGCAGATTTGCACAGACTCGCAGCGGTGCCCTTTTAGCTCGGAAAAGTTTCCTGAACGCTGATTGGTTGGACGAGATAATTCTAACCAATCAGCGATCAGGAAACTTTTTCCGAGCTAAAAGGGCACCGCTGCGAGTTGGTGCAAATCTGCCTCAATAAAAGAAATGGACTATAGTACAAAAAATGTGGTTCATGTAGTGGCTGGAAATTAAAGTATCCTAATCATCTGATCCATGCTTATTGGTCGATTGCGCAGCGCCATCTATGGATCCATCGTTGGCGCAGCAATCGGTAGGTTTGGAATGCTGACATGGCAGCTACAGCTTCCAGATTCTGCAACTCAGGAGCCGAGAAGGCCGCCATTTCATGAATAAGCTGCTCATAAAAAGTACACATTATCAGGGCAGCCATATCTGGGTCAATAGGTAAAGGGTTAGGATGTGTTCCTGTAAGCATATAAAACTTACGCTGACGAGAAAGAGCAGGCGGAGGAATTCTTGATAACATACTCTACCTCAGGGAGTTTTCTGCATCTGAAATCTGTTTATTCAACTTGGCTATAGTATCCTCAGCTTGGTTAGATAAGGGACTGTCAAACTTATGACATACATTTTGAGGTTCTGGAAAGAAACTGTCAATAAGGCAGTATCTCCCAACCATACAAGCACAAGGGGCTTATATCTGTTTTTGACATTGTTAATAGTTTATATAGGACATATCTGTTTTGAGGCTGTTACTGTTTTTAGAATGATATATTGTTAATTTATTCTCATCATTTATTTATTTCCTTATTTCCTGTCCTCACTGGGGTATTTTTCCTTGTTGGAGCCCTTGGGCTTATAGCATCTTGCTTTTCCAACTAGGGTTGTAGTTTGGCTAGTAATAATAATAATAATAATGGATATGGTTGCGGCTCACAATGAGGCCGGGCTTGCTGTCCAGCAATCGTTTGATTGTACAGCACTATTGATTGATTTGGACCTCAAATTAAAGAAGAAAGGAACATTAGGATTTAACTAAAACATGTAAACTTTATTAACATCTTCACTTATTTACATGATGACTTGTCATTAAAAATGTATACTTTCAGTAAATCAACCAGAGACTCATTAAAATTCACAAAGTACATTTATTTATCTAGGTATACAAAACATGCCTCACCATCCAAAAAGGAAATATATGTTTCAAGTTAAACACACGATTCACATATGTTTTCCAGTTCTTAGTACATCTCAATGAATTTATATTTACACGTTGTGTGTTAATACATCATCAGTAATCAGTGTCACTCTCTCCTGCTGACTAAATCATCATCCATTTCAACTGACAAACTCATCATCTTATTCACAAACTGCTAATCACCAATTACAATTACAATTTCAATCGGTTTATTCTCCAAAGTGGGCCTACAACATAATACATAAAATCAAATACATTACATTGTTTTTGTCAACAAAAAGATTGATTCCATTTTCCAATGTACTACAAAATAATTTACTTAGGCTGCTTGATATGAAAATATATCCTTCAGTATACTCCTTGAATGTGCACTGCAATCGATGGATGGTTGGGCTGTCTATCGATGTCTGGACTGACGATGGATGGTCATTATTTTGGGAATATTTTATACCTTCAGATGAGCAACAATACATATACAGTATAATTAATGGAGAGCATTTTCAACATAATCAATTACCTATATAAATGAAATTTCACTAATTTTGAAATAGATTGTACAGTACTTTCCTTTTTGAGATGTATTCTTATGATGGTAGTCATACAGGAACTGAAGGGAAAGGTGAAAAAAGAATGGCTGTTGTAGAACAATATCCGGGAACTTTTGCATAGATATTTGGAAGCTCACAATTGGTTAAAAAATTAAGCTGGTGAATACAACATTGCAAAAACACAGAAAGCTTCCCAAAGCTATTGAAATCAGTGGATCAGTCTCCCATAGGCACACAATAGTGTTCATATTTTAATCGATCGCTACGTAAGTTATTATGTCCCAGCCCCCTTAAATCATAAAGAGAAAAATGCCAAAGTAGCCTGCAACCATCCAATATTTATAGTGAATTCCTGTTTCACTATGAATTAATGTATCATATATTTACCATGATAATAGTAATACAGTGAACCCTCGCTACTTCGCGGTTCGACCATCGCGGATTCACCACTTCGCGGATTTTTTCCATAACCCATATATATACAGTAATATATATATATATACATATATAATATATATATATATATATATATATATATATATATATATATATATATATATATATATATATATATATATGCATGTATTTATGTATATATGTAGGTATGTATATGTGTATACATATAAATATATATATATACACACACACACACACACACACACACATATATATATATATATATATATATATATATATATATATATATATATATATCTAAAGTAGGAAGATGTGATGTAGTTCTAAGGGAAAAGTATGGGAAATATGTCTGGGTAATAAGCAAAGCTCTACCTCCAGTTTGTTTCTTCATTAGGATCAGAGATAAATGTAAACAAAACATTGGTTGCCATTTTTTATCGTGCTTTTTAGCATGTTTAGGAAATGCATGATATAAAATCACCTTTAATATTTGTGCCTGTTTTAGTTTAGGGTACTGTAGTACATGCATTAAGTGTTCTGTACATTAAAGGGTAGTTTGTTAACAGTACTACGTACAAGGGAAGGTTTTAAAAGTCTGAATATACATGTTGAATAAATAGGTAAATATGGTGTCACTACTTCGCGGATTTTCACCTATCGCGGCCGCGTCTGGAACCTATCTACCGCGATAAACGAGGGTTCACTGTAATAACAATAATATTAATGATAATAATAATTATATAGTACAGTAATCATGTTGTGAGAGGATACACAACTTAGAAAATGAAATGGTGTTTACATAGTCATACAGATAAAAATGTCTAAGTACCCAGCACATTGCTTCTCCTGACTCGAGCACCCGTAGCTGTGTTATACCTTGAGATTCTGGAAGTATGATCCAATTTTAAGTACACACGTTGATATCAGATCCTCCCAAATCTTCAGGAAGAACCTGTCAGAAGTGCTAGTGCTGAAGGTAATAGTCTAGCACAACAGACAACTGTTGCTGCACATTAGCCCACTCATGGGAGTTTACTTACAGGTGCCTGGATAACCTTATCCTTGGTCCTGCGGTAGTTACTCAACAAGCCATGTTGTGGACCTGCTCCTTCATGGGATAAGTAGCATCTTGTGTAAGATAATGGTTGCAACACAAGTCTTCTATGAGAGATAGAATGTTTGGTAGTTCTCTTTTTCCTTTTTCCCTGTTGCATTGAAATATTCACTTCATTATGTGCTGGATTGAATGCTAGAAGCAGGCAAGCCTCATGTCTGAGTAACTTTTCTTTACAGACAAGTTCTGTAATGAAGTTTCTCCCTCATCCTTCTAGACAAGTGGGAAAATGAATGGAATGTATGATCCCATTCCTCATGGGCCATACATTCATGACCGTCTACCAGTCTCTTATTATGGAGCTAACTTAAACACCTGTGACATCTCCATGTCCAGGTCGTTAGGAGGTTCACGAGAGTCATCACTTTTGCTCTTCCCCAAAACTAAAGTGCATGGACATTTCCTGGGTCATTAAACCAACCAAGTTGGTTTTGGGGCCTTCCTCCCTTCCTCAGAGTGAGTCTCCGATGAAAGGTCAAGGTTTGTATTGTGTAAGAACAAATTGCAGATCTTTTAATCAAGTTTTTTTTTTTCCCCTAATTTTACAAACTTTACTCTAAGTTACACTTCCCACCTTAACCATCCTACAATTTGTAGGTGAATGTTAAAGTAGCTACTCAGTGTGCTGGCAGGGGGCGGGGCTTCCCTACCACCTATCAGTAACTACTGACATCATGGCTATATTGTATTAAAGTACTTAGGTTTGTATATAGTTAGGAAGAATACAAAATATTTAAGAAATTTGTAATATTGACAGTATTTCAAATTTTTATGAGGAATTTCTGATATTATTATTATTACTATCCAAGCTACAACCCTAATTGGAAAAGCAAGACGCTATAAGCCCAGGGGCTCCAATAGGGAAAAATAGCCCAGTGAGGAAAGGAAATAAGGAAATAAATAACTGAAGAGAACAAATTAACAATAAATCATTCTAAAAAAAGTAATGTCAAAAGAGATATATCATATATAAACTATTAACAACGTCAACAACAAAAATGTCATATATAAACTATAAAAAGACTCATGTCCGTCTGGTCAACAAAAAAGCATTTGCTCCAACTTTGAACTTTTGAAGTTCTACTGATTCAACAACCCGATTAGGAAGATCATTCCACAAACAAGTTTCACAAGGTTCATCCTCTTATTGATGGGTAGGACTGATTTGAGGATTATGCTTTGGCTAATTTGAAACCTTCCAGTAACCTACATTCTATTGTAGAACAACCATTGCCATCAAGGGGTAAAAACATTAACCATCCTCTTGCGTATCTAATTGTTTCATGCTTTGAAATTAGAGTTTTGTGCTGCAATTACAATAAAAAAATTTAAATAAAGTTTGAGTTGTGTGCTGTAATTATAGTAATAATTTTTAGATAAAGTTTGAGTTGTGTACTATAATTACAGTAACAATTTTAATAAAATATGAAATTTTTATTGAAAAAATCATTTTAGTCATCAATACCTACTTAAGGGCAATACAGTATAGTATTAAGTATCTTGTTACATGGTGTCTGTGAATTGTGGTTTCAGCATACATTATTTGATATTCTTATCTTTTATGTAGATTACATAAAACATATAGCAAGATACATGAACAGAGTTCTTTTACAAAGCGCATATTGTGTTTATGCATTATTAAGTATTTGTGTGTGTGCATATCTATACTGTACATTATAGAAAATTAAGTATTTTTTTTTACAGGTTTTAGTGTGTGTGCCCTTTACGAAACATGAAAGTGAGCAACAAACCACTGACTGCATTTGAAGTCTATGCAAAAGGGGTACAGTATGCCAATCTTTACTTTTCTAATTAGTATTCATTATTCAAGAATGTGGTTTTGACCTATGCTTTGTGCTACAGATAATTTATTTGATTTATATATTTGTGTTCTGAGGGAACCTTCCATGCATAAGATTGCAAATTCCATCATTGTTTAGTGAGTGAAATAGCTCCATTAACCCTTCTACCCCCAAAGGACGTACTGGTACGTTTCACAAAACCCATCCCTTTACCCCCATGGATGTACCGGTACGTCCTTGCAAAAAAATGCTATAAAAATTTTTTTTTTCATATTTTTGATAATTTTTTGGAAAAAATCAGGCATTTTCCAAGAGAATGAGACCAACCTGACCTCTCTATGACAAAAATTAAGCCTGTTATAGCAATTTAAAAAAGATATACTGCAAAATGTGCTGGGAAAAAAATAACCCCTTGGGGGTTAAGGGTTGGAAATTTCCAAAGAGCCTGGGGGTAAAAGGGTTAATATCTCATCTTTAAATTTTTACACCATTACCTGTATGGTTTCTATTAGTTGATTTTCAAACTCTGTTGGGCTTTCTTTTTCTTTGCTTTTTATTCATAAGAGATTACAAACCATTGCCTTTTTATGTAGAGCTATCCTTGGCACATGCTGAAAAACTGTCATTGATGCTTAGTAAGAAGGTACAGTATTTGATAATGGTAGGCAGAAGAAAAAGTTGTTAACCTCCTTTTTGTGTCCATGCATTTTTATCTCCCTGTTTACTATAGCTGTCTCTTTTGTGGTCTGCCCCAAATTACTGTCAAGATATTGTTATATTGGGGAGTCTGGCTTGATTGTTGATATCAAATGATGGATGTTTCTCAGGCTTAGGAAGTATTGTATGAACATCATAGATTTACAAGCATCTTCTCCCTACTTGGAGTACTTATCATGATCTCCCTCAAAGGGGAATTAGTTTGCAGAAAAGCTCATGAAGCCTAAAGTGTGTTCTCCAGTGCTGCTGGGATGGAGAATACTGTCTTTGATGCCAAAAGATTTTTTGTTTATATACAAATACAAACTCATCCATTAACAGAAGTGAGTCAAGCAAAGCTGGGAATTCGTCTCTTAAAATTTATAACGAGGTATCGGTAGTTATTGGCGGCCAGCTGTTGGGTAATACGGATGTATTATCAGTGTGACAAACTAGGCTATATTTATTTTTTTTTTTATATCTTTCTAGATTACTGTGTACCTTTTGGAATAGAGAATCCATGTGCAGGCATGTGGTTCTGTCCGGGCATATTGGGTCACCTTCATGATCAGGAACTCCGTCTTCACGCTCCGGTGAGGTGACAAAGAAGGAGGAAGATTTAGAATTACCTTTAGAACAAGCCTTGCTCTTCAATTTGGAGTGAGTACAACGTTGTACTTTCAGAAGGCAACACTGCTAATGACTACTCTCACAGTACCCTCGGGACCTCCTTAGATCTTAAGGGTTTTTCATTGATGGAGAAACCCCTGCAAGCCTTAGCAACATTGGGGGCTAGGTCTTCCTCTTTGGCCCCATTTTCCCCTGCAGAGAAAATTATTGATGTGACCCCTCAGTTTGGTCCTAGACTCGAGAAGGTGCTGTTAATCACTAATCCTCACCTTCCTCAGTGCTGTTGTCACCAAATAAGAAATCTGCGATTGTTTCTTTAAGTAAGGGAAGGAAGGAAATTCCTCCTACCTCCCTCTCCACCCAGCCCAATTCCTTCGATCTCGTCATCTGCGATAGTCTCTTGGTAACCGTCTTCAAAGTTCCCCCGATGGAATCAACCTCTCCAATGAGAAAATATACTCCCATCTTCTCTGAAGATGAATCTTCAAAACTTCATATCTATGAGATATTTTCTGATCTTTATGAGAGACGTCACACACACTATCTTCTTGGGAGAGTGAGGAATATTCCAGTTCCATTAATGTCATCGGATGTACTCTCCAGGCGCAGCTTTGGATCGTACAGGAAACAGCCCGAATGATTATCTCTCAGAACATGGTGATTCCCCCCAGATAAGTCATTAGATATGACCAATTTATTGGTACCCAGTTCAGGTCCAGCCCCAGGGGAGGCAAAAACCTAGAGATTGGATCTGTCTGTGTTTTTGAAGGTTTGATTCTTATTAGATCAACATCTTTGGAGAAGCAACAAGAGCTCCAGTAAGAGGTCTTTAAACTTCTATAGATCATCTTATTGGAGCCCTACAGGGCTTGAGGCCTGCTCTGGAAATTCCTGGTTAGAACTAGCCAGGGAAGCCATAGAAAGCATTGACAAACAAGTGCTGAATGCAAGAGCCTTAAAACACCGTATAACTTTCACTGGCCACTACCTTCAGGAGTGTACTACAGGTCCCCTGAGGTCTGTGGCACCTGTTCAACAGGTTGTGTAGCAAGCCTGGGATGAAAAAGCATCTTGTCTAAGATAATAGTTGTCACACAACCCAGGGAATGAAAAGTAAGAATGACTGGCCACTTTTCCTTTCTTTTTCCCCTCCCTTTGAATGCAACTGTTGTGTTATGTTGCTGGACTGGATGTTAGACGTAGGTAAGCTATGCTACCAAGTAAATTTTGATTTAAGTTGTATTATGTTGAAGTATCTCCCCTATCCTTCTAGACAAGTCAGAGGGCAGACATAATGCCCATATATTCGGACTTCATATTCGAAAGGATATAGCTTCTTCATTAATCTTCTACCAGTTCTTTGGTAGGCACCTAGGCCAACACCTGTGACTTTGTCATGCTCAAGTAGTTAGGAGGTTAACAGGAGTCTTGACTCTCACTTCTCTACAGGGCCAAAGAACATAGACATATCCTGGGTTAGTTAAATGGTCAGATTGGTTATAGGGGACTTCTGCTCTCCTAAGACTTAAGTCTCCTATTAAAGGTCAATGCTTTGTGTGACTAGGAACGAATCAGAAATAATTTGTATTTATCATAACTATACAAACCTGAGAACTTTTAAGTTGAGATACCCACCTCAACCACCCCACGAGTCCTAGGGTAAAGGTCAAAGTGAGGTTTGCTCTACCTTGTTATAAGTTTAACGGCTATTTCCAGCTTTGTTGAAGTCATACTCCCATTAAAAGTGTCAGGTTTGTATAGTTAGGAAACATACAAGTGACTGTAATTTGTGTTATATTTCTATGTTAGCATTAACCCTTTTACCCCCAGGCTATTTGGAAATTTTCAACCCTTAACCCCCAAGGGTTATTTTTTATCAAGCACATTTTGCTGTATATTTTTTTAAAAATTTCTCTAACAGCCTTAATTTTTGTCATAGAGAGGTTAGGTTGGTCTCATTCTCTTGGAAAATGCCTGAAGTATCTCAAAAAATTATAAAAAATATGCAAAAAATAATTTGAATGGCATTTTTTTTGCAAGGACGTACCGGTACATCTATGGGGGTAAAGGGATGAGTTTTGTGAAACGTACCAGTACGTCCTTTTGGGATAAAAGGGTTAACTTAGTGTATATGTGGATAGACTAAACATTGTTAGGATGATTTTGGGATAACCGAAGGTACTCACCAATATTGAGTAGTGTAGATAGTCATGAGATTACTGTATAAGTTATTCAATTATACAATATAGTGACAGATTCATGTAGATTGCATCTCTACTTGAGTATTAAAAGGCGTGATACATACTTTGGTATAAAATCATTAAACATTAAGAAATATTTGTGTCGAAATGGGTTGTGCCTCGTAAAGTGATTAATATTGAGGTCACTTAGATTTCTTTACAAGGTATGGTCTGTCTGAAAGTGAATTTTTTTTTAGACTAGTCCTTTGGACCTGTAAAACAAAACTTAGGAAATTTTGGATTTTCAGAAAACTATAATTTATTATTTTCAATATTAAACTTACCCGATAATCATGTAGCTGTCAACTCTGTTGCCCGACAGAATTCTATGGAGGGATACGCCAGCTATCACAATACTAGAAGGGGGTGTTCTTACCAGCGCCACCTGTGGCCAGGTACTCAAGTACTTCTTGTTGACACCTCCTCAATTATTCCTCTGTCGTGCTTCTGACAAGACGTTCTGGGATACGCTTATGTTCTTGGAGTATTTTCACGACTTTGGTGAAGTATTTCTCTTTGATTTCGGCTGTCGCTTTACTGGAAACTTCTATTTTAGCTTAGTTAGCTTTTGGAATTAATTTGATTAATTTTGGTGACGAAGAGAGTATGAACTCTCGTTCACCTTTCAATGGCCAACCCTTCCCTTAGACGGAAGTGTTGGTGTCTAAGAGAGTATAGACTCTCTTTCTTAATTTTGCTTAACAAAAGTTATAGATTTATTTTATATCTCTCCGCCTCTTATAGGCCTCTTCGATTAACTTCCTTTTATTATAAACTTATTAAAATTAATTTTTATATTTGTTTATATTCGACCTTCCTAATAGTAGGCGGTCTTTTCTTGGTACCGAAGTTAATTAACATTGAGCCCGTCATTTCGGTTTTACCTGTTAACATATTATGCTATTTTAAGGTCTTTGAAAGAATTTCTTTGATAGTCTCGTACTTTTTCAAAGTTGAACTAACGTTTTGTTTTGTCTCTGCAGTTGTTGACGTTCAGAACGTTTCAACTTGCACTCTATCGTTACGATAGAGAAAGAATGTTCACGGTTTCACGTTGCAGTAAGAGTAACCGTGTCTAGCGTTTTGTTCATTCTTTCTTAACTTAATGGTTTTGATCCTAATAAAGGAACTTTTCATTTTGGGAAATATTTCAGTTTTTTTCCTTTAACAATAATATGTTTTAACGATATATATGATTGGGCTCTTCTCTCAGGTTCTAAGTCAAGAGAGAGAGAGAGAGAGAGAGAGATAGAGACGGAGGGAGAAAGAGGATAAACGTTTCCCTCAAGCCTGCCAGGCGTACGAGTAACGTCGTTATCGTTTTGCTCTTATCCCTAGTCTCTTTAGGGGAAGAAACTAAACGTTTCTAGAGTGATCTAGTGTTTAGTCTCTTTCCAGCCACTGAATTTTCTTTCATTAGATTTTTCTGTTACATTGTAATTCTGTTTTCGCAATTACTAACTTTTGAGAAGGATAGAATTGCGTGTTTCAGGTACAAACCACTTAAAGTTTCGAGTTCAGTGAAATAAGTGCAAACAGAAATCAAAGTGATAAGTGATTAGTGCAAAGTATGTCAGTGTTATGCGTGAGGGTACTTTTGTGCGCGCCAGTCGTCCTCCCAGTCCGGGACCTCTTGCAAGCTCCCAAGCCCAGGGGAGAAGCAATGTCGAAGGGCAAAAGGGTTCGGCAGGCCTTGATCGGCGCACAGAAGTATCCTCGGTGGTTGTGGGCGTGTCTTACCGAGACCGTCACTCCCACCCGCAGACGATTGAGCCCTTATTTTGCTCGTCTGCAGAAGAGATTTAGAGGAGAAAATAAAGGCAGAGTTACGCTGGTCTCAGGTATCAAGACCTCTTAAACGTAAAGTCCAGACCTATGCCAGACGTACGAAGTAAAGTTCAACAACCCGGATGCAGTCATTGGGTTAGCTCTGACTCTCCTCAGTCATCAGTTTGTCGGGTTGAGAGTGCGCCTACACTCCCCCCCCCATGCTCGCTCCGCCTGATCGCAGTTCCACCTGCCAGGCGTACGATGTTGTGGACTCTACTACAGTCCATGCAAGCACAGCTTTCGGACCTGATGCGTGAGTGTCGTGCTGAGAGTGTTGCACCTCCTCCTCCTCCTGCACCGGTGGTGCACCAACCGCCTGCACCCGTTCAGCCTGTGCTGCACCCTCCTGCACCGGTGGTGCACCAACCGGCTGCACCCGTTCAGCCTGTGCTGCACCCGCCTGCACTCGCTGCACCCAGTCGCAGCACCATCTGCCAGGCGTACGATGTTGTGGACTCTACTACAGTCCATGCAAGCACAGCTTTCGGACCTGTTGCGTGAGTGTCGGGCTGAGAGTGTTGCACCTCCACCTGCACCCTTTCAGCCTGTGCTCAACCCGCCTGCACTCGCTGCACCCAGTCGCAGCACCATCTGCCAGGCGTACGATGTTGTGGACTCTACTACAGTCCATGCAAGCACAGCTTTCGGACCTGTTGTGTGAGTGTCGGGCTGAGAGTGTTGCACCTCCCCTGCACCCGTTCAGCCTGTGCTCAACCCGCCTGCACTCGCTGCACCCAGTCGCAGCACCATCTGCCAGGCGTACGATGTTGAACCTCTTTCTGTGTTCGCTGTTCCCAGTGTTGTTCAGCCTCAGCCTTCTTTAAGGCAACCTTCGGTTTGGGATCAGGAGGATTACCCCACTCTTCCTCCTCCTCCCCTGGCTGCTCCACCGGTGGTGCAACTCTCGGTGGAGGTACAATCTCTTCCACCTGTGAGTCAGTCTCCTCAGCTGCTGCACCGAGCTCAACCCGTGCACCCTGATCCTGCGCCTCAGACACCTCTGCTTGCGGGAACTTTACCTTGTTCTGCGCAACCTCGGTCTCTTCACGCTCCACTCATACCACAGGAACAGGAACTTTCTGCACCTTCCACTGTTGTTGTTTCAGCTCGTTCTGACTCTGCTGTTCAGCATACCTTACCTCCATTTTCAAACCATGGCAAAAATATGAATCATGAGTTATGAATGTAAGGTAAACATTATGTTGATTTTTTAAACCCCATGCAAGCATGCATAAAGCACTCTAGCACTGGTCATGGAATTTCTGAGGAATGTTAAACGCCATGCACACGCTCTGCTTTCCTTACAGCAGGCTCTGCTTACAGCAGGCTCTGCTTACTACATGCTCAGCATTCAGCATGCTCTGCATTCAGCATGCTCTGCATACAACACATGCTCTACATACAGCATGCTCTGCATACAGCATACTCTGCGTTCATCATGCTCTGCATACCTTACCGCATGCTTCTCAACATATCTTGGGTTGTTGCCAACTCACTAGACTGTCAAGCAGTTTCATAACGTTGCCTTCTAGTCTGCTGCTTTTGCACCAGTGAACCCTCACTCAGAGAACTTAGCTTTTCTAGGATAAGGTCCCTGTAGATGAGAAAGTTCTTTTCTCCCTCCTTCTGATATTCCCTTGAGGACTCTGTCATTTAGAGGGAGCCTTTAGCTGCATAACCTCTTATGGACTTTTATTTAAGCATAACATGCTTACAGGGAAGGTAATGGTTCCACTTCAGCCGCTAATCCCGTCTGTTACCACACCTGCTCCCATAGACCTTGAGCTGTGTTGCATGACATGCAGTCCAAGCTTAGTCCTTGTTAGAGGATTTTTGTTTACGAAGTCAATGTGACACGGGGAAGACGTTCAACAACCAACAGAAGGGACTTGTTGTGACGCAGTGCGGCAACCTCAGCAACCCGTTAAGGAGTTGTCTGTACGACCCAGATAGTCTAGACAGATTCGGGTTGTCACTGTACTTCCTCGCTTGCCCATGATTGTCAGTTTACAGACTGTGCAGCAGTATCATGATCTTGTGTCCGGCTCCGTCAGACGACTGGCTTTTAAGAGCTCCCACAAGTCGTCGCTGTCTGGAGATTTTCAAATGGACTATGGATCTGACCAAGGAACTGGGCCTCCTGGTCAATTTTGAGGAGTCTCAGCTCGTTCCATCCCAGACCATTGTTTCCTTGGGTATGGATCTTCAGAGTCGAGCTTTTCGGACTTGTCCGTCGGCCCCAAGGATCTTCCAAGCCCTAGAATGCATCCAGAGCATGCTGAGAAGGAACCGATGCTTATTCAGGCAGGGGATGAGTCTAACAGGGACACTTTCATCACTGGCCCTGTTCATCGAGTTAGGGAGACTCCACCTCCGCCCCCTTCAGTATCATCTAGCTGCTCACTGGATAAAGGACATGACGCTAGAGACGGGCTCAGTTCCTGTTTCCGAAGAGATGAGGTCTACTCTAACGTGGTGGAAGAACAGCATTCTTCTCAAGGAAGGTCTACCTTTGGCTGTTCAGACCCCCGACCACCGTCTCTTCTCGGACGCATCGGACACGGGCTGGGGTGCGACACTGGACGGACAGGAATGCTCGGGAACATGGAATCAGGAGCAAAGGACACTTCACATCTATTGCAAGGAGTTGTTGGCAGTTCATCTGGCCTTGATAAACTTCAAGTCCCTCCAGCTTAACAAGGTGGTGGAGGTGAACTCCGACTACACCACAGCCTTGGCTTACATCTCCAAGCAGAGAGGGACTCATTCGAGGAAGTTGTTCAAGATCGCAAGGGACCTCCTCATTTGGTCAAAGATCGAAAGCTCACGCTGGTAACGAGGCTCATTCAGGGCGATATGAATGTCATGGCAGATCGCCTCAGCCGTAAGGGTCAGGTCTTCCCCACAGAGTGGACCCTTCACAAGAATGTTTGCAGCAGACTTTGGGCCCTGTGGGGTCTGCCAACCATAGTTCTATTCGCTACCTCGATGACCAAGAAGCTCCTCTTGTATTGTTCTCCGATTCCAGACCCAGCAGCAGTTCGCGTGGATGCCTTTCTGCTGGATTGGTCCCATCTCAACCTGTATGCATTCCCGCCATTCAAGATTGTCAACAGGGTACTTCAGAAGTTCGCCTCTCTCAAAGGGACACGGTTGACGTTGGTTGCTCCCCTCTGACCCGCGAGAGAAGGGTTCACCGAGGTACTGCAATGGCTGGTCGACGTTCCCAGGACTCTTCCTCTAAGAGTGGACCTTCTGCGTCAACCTCACGTAAAGAAGGTACACCCAAACCTCCACGCTCTTCGTCTGACTGCCTTCAGACTATCGAAAGTCTCTCAAGAACTAGAGGCTTTTCGAAGGAGGCAGCCAGAACGATTGCCAGAGCAAGGACGATATCCACTCTCAGAGTCTATCAGTCTTAATGGGAAGTCTTCCGAAGCTGGTGCAAGGCCAATGCAGTTTTCCTCAACCAGTACCACTGTAACCCAGATTGCTGACTTCCTGTTACATCTAAGGAACGTAAAATCCCTATCAGCTCCTACGATCAAGGGTTACAGAAGTATGTTGGCAGCGGTTTTCCGCCACAGAGGCTTGGATCTTTCCTCCAACAAAGATCTACAGGACCTCCTTAGGTCTTTTGAGACCTCAAAGGAACGTCGGTTGTCCACTCCAGACTGGAATCTAGACGTGGTCCTAAGGTTCTTAATGTCATCAGGATTTGAACCGTTCCAATCAGCCTCTTTTAAGGACCTCACATTAGAAACTCTTTTCCTCGTGTGCTTAGCAACAGGTAAAAGAGTAAGTGAGATCCACGCCTTCAGCAGGAACATAGGTTTCACATCTGAAACGGCTACATGTTCCTTGCGGCTCGGTTTTTTTTTGGCTAAAACGAGCTTCCTTCCCGTCCTTGCCCTAAGTCGTTCGAGATCCCAAGCCTGTCCAACATGGTGGGGAACGAACTAGAGAGAGTACTTTGCCCTGTTAGAGCTCTTAAGTACTATTTAAGAAGGTCAAAACCATTACGAGGACAATCAGAAGCCTTATGGTGTGCTATCAAGAAGCCTTCTCTACCAATGTCTAAGAACTCAGTTTCTTACTACATCAGGCTTCTGATTAGAGAAGCAAATTCTCATCTGAAGGAAGAAGACCTTGCTTTGCTGAAGGTAAGGACACATGAAGTGAGAGCTGTGGCTACTTCAGTGGCCTTCAAACAGAACCGTTCTCTGCAGAGTGTTATGGATGCAACCTATTGGAGAAGCAAGTCAGTGTTCGCATCATTCTATCTCAAAGATGTCCAGTCTCTTTACGAGTACTGCTACACCCTGGGTCCATTCGTGGCAACGAATGCAGTAGTAGGCGAGGGCTCAGCCACTACATTCCCATAATTCCATAACTTTTTAACCTTTCTCTTGAATACTTTTTATGGGTTGTTCGGTCGGCTAAGAAGCCTTCCACATCCTTGTTGATTTGGCGGGTGGTCAATTCTTTCTTGAGAAGCGCCGAGGTTAAAGGTTGTGATGAGGTCCTTTAGTATGGGTTGCAGCCCTGTATACTTTAGCACCTTTGGGTTGATTCAGCCTCCAAGAGGAACGCTGCGCTCAGTAAGGAAGACGAACTTAAAAAAGAGACAGAGTAACGGTTCAATTCGACTTCCTTACCAGGTACTTATTATTTCATTGTTATTTGAGATAACTGTTATATGAAATATGGGATACTTAGCTATCCTTTAATCTTGTACACTGGTTTTCACCCACCCCCCTGGGTGTGAATCAGCTACATGATTATCGGGTAAGTTTAATATTGAAAAATGTTATTTTCATTAGTAAAATAAATTTTTGAATATACTTACCCGATAATCATGATTTAATTGACCCTCCCTTCCTCCCCATAGAGAACCAGTGGGACCGAGGAATAATTGAGGAGGTGTCAACAAGAAGTACTTGAGTACCTGGCCACAGGTGGCGCTGGTAAGAACACCCCCTTCTAGTATTGTGATAGCTGGCGTATCCCTCCATAGAATTCTGTCGGGCAACAGAGTTGACAGCTACATGATTATCGGGTAAGTATATTCAAAAATTTATTTTACTAATGAAAATAACATATTTCTTTTTTATTTTTCAGAAAGTTCCAGAGGTAACCAAAAACCCAGCAATTGTTAGTAGAAATAAGATAAAGAAATTGAAAAGGAAGAAATTGATAGAGACCAAAAAATTAAAAAAGGCTGGTATTTCAATAACAGAAGATTCCGATCCCAAATCGACTAGTGTTGTTGTTGTTAGAAGTGGTGCCGTTAAACCTGTCAAAAAGAAGAAAACTTTGCCGATAGAAAATGGAGTAAATGGATTAAATGTCAAGAAAAAGAAGCCAAAAAAGAAGAAAGCCTTGGCTCCAGATAATGAAAATGAATCTACAAATGAAAAGGTTACTAAAACATTGAAAGAGAAAAAGGTGAAAAAGTTAAATAAAGAGAAGAGTAATAATGTAAAAAAACCAAAAAGTGTAAAAACTGAGAAACAAGCAGATCTTAAAAAGAAAATAGCAGAAGTGAGGAAGCTTGTGAAAAAGAAGGCAGTGGAAAGTAAAGATACTTCTTCTGAGAATGATGAAGATGAAGATGAAGACGCTCTTGTTGAAAGCAATGAATGGGAGGAAAGTGATGATGAGATGGAGTGCGTCATAGAAGCTTGTAAGTAGTAAATACTAGCATGGTACAGTGTACTGTATATAAAAATGTTCTTAATGCTTCTTTGTTCCAACACGAAGTACTTACCTCGAACTACTTTCTTAGGAGTATCTGGGATCTCCTCCCATCCGACCAGAATTTTGTATAGTTTACCCTACTGCTGTTTTCTATGCAGGGCATCTCTGACGGAGTGATACGCGCCCAGAGACGACCCGGGGTCAGAGAGCATGCTTGCTCAGGTCTCGCTCTCCAGTAGGTTTCTGGTCACGTAAAGCCAAGTAAGTGTTGAAATAATAAATTTCAAAATAGAATTTTTATTTATTATCATGGATCTCATAAATTTGTTAAATTTGGAGATAATTTGTATTTTTCCTCGCTATAAAAACCGGAGTGAATTAATTTCATAGGAGAGATAACAGCGAAACTAGAGAACATGGCAGTTGTAATTTTTATGATAAGGTGTAAACAGGTTGGCAGTAATTACCTTTCAGGAGTTCAGAAGCTCCCAGTTGCAGCTTGGGCTTTTTATGGGGTCTAGGTGATGGGTGGTAAATATGAATAAAGGACTCGGTTTTGTATAGTTAAGAAAAATACAAATGATCTCCAAAATTTGTCATTTGTTCCAAGAAAAATACAAACCTATGTCCTTTATATAAGAAACTCATCCTTGGATGGGAGGAAGGCCCCTTCCAACAGGTTGAAAACTTATCCCAGGTTAAGTGGTACAGAGCTAAGATTCCTTCTCACCTTGTGCACCCGTGGTTTGACAGTACCAGCTGGTCCACGGCTCGAGCAACAAAGGTTGCAGATGAGAAAATCTGTCATAACGACAAGGCATATGTATATCAATGGGTTTGCTTGGTTCCACCCGTAAGCCATATGTATTTGAATGAGTTTGCCACACTCCCCTTAGTAATGAGTGTTTTGAATGACACTTCTATAAGCCCTTGGGCTTATAGCATCCTACTTTTCCAAGTAGGGTTGTAGCTTAGCTAGTAATGATAATGCTAATAATAATGTAAAAGAAAAGCTACAAATAAAGTGGGGCTTGCTTGCAAGCAAATTGATTCCAGCTTACTGGGTTTCTGGTGCTGTGCCCCGATAGAGGGGAAGATGAAAGTCGAAACAAAGGGCCAGTCAGTCTTCACTTTAAGCATAGTGCAACAGGTAACGTTTGTCCTCGATCCAATGCCAAATGTCCTAATGTCTAGGGTCCTTTGGGTTGATTTCCACATTCAGTAATGACTGACATTTTCACACGCCTGCCTGTAGCAAATGCGCCAGAGAGGCTCTTACGGATTGACAGTCGTAACTACACCCCTGATATCATGAGTTTTACCCCAAGCTCCACCTGGAGTAAGAGGTATTAATGATGAGGCTCCGGTGAGGTCAAGTTGTTGTTTACGTTTAAGTCGACGGTCAACTGTCCTTACAAAACTCAAAAGGAGCTGATCAAGATCATGAGTTACCTCTCTCAGACTTGCAATCTGAGACAAAGAAACCCTGGAATAGAGAACTGATGTATTCTGGGTTTTAGCTAAAAGCTCAGTAAGAAGTAGACAAGACCTGTCCCCAACGTTCGGTAGGAGTTCCGCTGAAGGAGAGCCAATGATGCTTACTTAACTCACTTGTTGAAGGTTAGGCTAAGAAAGAAACCTATTCAAGGGAAGGTTCCTTCCTGAGGTAAGCCTCAACATTTTAGAAGGTGTCCTCTTAAAGGATCAAAAGACTAGTAACTTCTGAAGCTGGTTGTATCACCTTTTTGTGAGGTCAGGACTGATCAAAACTGTATGACCATGGAGAAATCCCCCAAGTGGCAATATCAACTCCTTTCAGCCCAAAGACCAAACTTTAAGGCTGAGTAATAGCCTCTCACTGCCAATACCGAGCAGAGCTTTTCTCTACGGAGGTTGTTGTGGCGTTATTGGTAACGTCTGCATGGTGTTTGCCAGACGTGGGTTGGAGTCCCGCTCAGATTATTTAGTACCTTTAGTGTCTACAACCTTTCCATCCTTGTGAGCTAAGGTTGGGTGGTTTGAGGGAGCCAATAGGTCTGTCTTCTGAGTCATCAGCATTCATTGCTTGGCCCTCCCTGGTCCTAGTTTGGGTGGAGAGGGTCTTGGGTGCTGATCACATGTGGTAGGTCTCTAGGGCATTTATTTTACTAATGAAAATAAAAGTTTCCAACAACTACCATTGAAATAAGGGAAATAATATAAAAAGAAACTCACGAAAAAACACAACACGTTTATTCACAAACTTATAAAGAAAATCAGTGTTACTAATCCGTTTACTTTAACTGACAAATCAAATCAATCAAAACATCAATAGAAAAGGGGAACAGTCAGTAAGGTAGAAATATTTAAGAAATAGTTTTCTGCTGCTAAGACGATACTGGTACAGCGACTTCAGGCTTGAAAACGTTGCAGAAGGGCGGCTGAAGTTCAGGTGAAGCTGGCAAGATGACCAGATTCAAAGACGTTACAGAAAGGTTGGCATCAAGATGGGACATGAAAAGTCTTCTCCAGGAATTCGATGATAGTGTTGAACTAAGGCCAGGCTGCAGGCAGTGTTGGCTACTTCTCGTCACAAGCAGGGAGGGCTGGCTGCTTCAATTTGTCTCTTTTTCTCAACCATAATAAGATTTTGGAGATAGACATTTGTCGTCTGATGGGAAGGTTGGAAACTGACTCTATCAGACTCCTGGTCGTTTCTGTTTCTTATCTCGTCTGGACTTGGTTCTCATGTGCTTCGGACATAGTTCCTCTCTTATCTTATGTCCTATCTTATCTCCCCTGAACAATCTCCTCTTGAAGTTTATATACCCATGTAAGGGCAGATTTAATTACAGTGGGCAGTAGTCATTTCCAATGAAGAGTTTTTTTTTTAACAATTCTGTCTCGATTGGCCTTCTCAAAAACGATCACGCCATGGAAGCTTCTAGAAGAAATTTCTGTTGCACGTGTCCACCCATGATGACATATTTCATAAACAAGGATATCCCTCAGGCTCGGTTTCTCAAAATATCCTGACTCCACTAATTAAGATGATGATATCTTGGTCAAAACAGGAGTTCCCCTATTGCTGCAGTTGCTCTTCTTCAAGGCTCGGTTTACTTTCAAAATGCTGACGAAAGAGAAGTGATGACAAATTTGACCAAACAATACGGTAGTCGAATCTTGTCTCGCTGCTCACACTTTGTGAATAGATATTTTTGTCTTTAGTAACATATCCCTTCAAAAGTTTGGTATCTACCCATGACAGGCAATGTCACTGTCCCTTGCCTCTGCCATTCAGGAGTAGCCTTTCAAAGTAAAAATTTGGCTAAACCTGCCATTGATGCTCTGAGAGAAGACAGCCCCCTTCCCCAACCACAGAACATGACCCACTTGCTTTGGCGCATGGAAGTTGATGATTCCCGCAATTATCATGATATTTTGCGTACGAATTTGCTAGAAAAGTCTTGTCTAAGAGGAGATGCCGGATAACTTCCCCGCTTGAAGCCGATGTGATTCTACCAAATTTTTGGAATCTGTGGGCTTGTGGTTGACAGAGCATGTCGGGCAAAGGAGGTGATATTCTCAAAGTCTATCAGGAGGAGTAGAAGGTCCGGGTACCAATCTACTTGGGCCCTCTCGACACTATAAGAGTCATGTTAAGTTGCGAGTGGACCGGACTCAATTCAAGAGACTCCTCATCATGCAGATCACGCCTTTCCAGGTATGTTGGAAGGCATCCTCGAACACTGCTTCTTGGTCAGGTGTTGGTGAGCAGAATATCAGAAGCTTCTGATTAGCGAGGTTGCAAACAGGTCGACTATTGGAGGACCCCATCAAAGTCAGGGTCTTGCTCACTATCTGAGGATGCAAAGACCATTCTAGGCCAATGATTGCATCCTCCTACTCAGTTTGTTTGCCTAGATTCTCTTTTTTTGGAAATAATGTCGGCTGTTAGGGCGATAGGGTTGAGCATTGACCACTCATGGATCTCTACTGTCAATTGGTAAAGCTACAAAGAAACCGTACCACCTTGTTTGTTACCTAAGATTTTGTGGTAGTGCTGTTATTGCTTATTCACAGCACCGAGTGACCAGGCAAAAGAGGATAAAAGTGTTGGAGTGCAAGGGGAGCCGATTGAAGCCCCAACACATTGAAATAGAATCAACGTACCCGGTTGGTCCATGGTACTGACTTTAGGGTTAGTAGAAGTGAACTCCCCCTCCTCTTTTGATGCGTTCATGAACCAATGAAGCTCCGGTGCACATGTTAGCAGGGGCTAGTCCTTCAAAGGGTTTGTTCTGTACAGCATATTTCTGAAGTTTTGGGACCCTCTCCTGTCAGAACTACTAATAGAGTGACTGCAGTCTTGTGACCGGTCTCTCTTCAGCTGATGTTGAAGGGACCTCAGGGGGAGATGACCGTTTAGAACGAGACATTTCAGGGAAGGCAGATGCTTCAGCCACTTTTGCCAAAGCTGCACTGTCAGATGGGGGCTGTTGACAGAAAGGGAAAGCCATCTCTTGAAGGTGTGCTGGTTTGTCCTAAGGTAGGAAGACTCTTCTCACAACGGTGTCAATGTCTACCCTAAAAAATCAGTCTCTGGCCATTCTCCCAATTGACCATGATCCCCAGACCTCCAGATCATGATAGAACAAGAGGAGGTTGTCCCAGTGTAGAAGAGAGTCGTCCACCGAGTCAGCCAATATTAACCAATCATCCAGGTAGTGCAGAAGACAAATGCCTTTGGCATGTGCCCATGCTGATACCAGAGTAAACTCTGGTGATAAATTGCTGGGCATTTGAGATACCAACGCAAAGAACTTTGAATTGGTACGCTCTGCTTGGCATAACAAAATCGGGGTACTTCCTAGAGACTGGATGGATTGGGATCTGGAAGTATGCATCCTTCAGGTCAATTGACGTCCTGAGGTTCAATGGCTTGATTTTCTGAAGTTTCCATCTCGGATGAAGTTTGACAAACTCTTTCATGGATGAAAGGTCTACGTCTGGTCTCGCTTCCCCAGACAACTTCTTCCTTCTTCAGCATGACCTAAACCTCTTCCAGGCTGTAGGATGATTATGTCACTGGTGGTCAAATTAGAGGAGAAGAGATTATGAAAAGGAGACGAAACATTTACTGGAGTACGTCCATAGTTCACTGTTCTATCCTGAGATACCATTCCATCCTCCATCAGGGTTACAAGCATTCTCCCACTGGTAGGAGAATTGCTGCTCCTAGTGGAAGAGTCTAAAAGTGGAGAAAGCTTTGGTATTTTGCATGCCATTCTATGTTTCTCTGTATTGTTACAATTTTGTTACATTTACTGTCGAAGCAAGTACCTGGCCCTGCTTTTCTCTCCCTTCTCTGTTTTGCCCTTGACCCTGTCTTTTCTGAAATGGTTGTTAGTCAACTGTCCTTAGGCCTGGGCTCAGGAACAGGTCTTGGGGTATGCTGAAGGAATGCTTAATTGGTGTGTTTGCGCATATCTTTACTATCTGTTACCAGCATATTCCGGAGTAAAGGGGAGATCTTAACAAGAGTCGGGGCTCACAAATTGACCAGTAAGGGAGGCTATGTGCAAACGGCTATGAGGGCACCAGCATGTAACTTCTTCAAGTTATATGCCTAAGTGCAACCACAAGAATAGCACTCGTCATGCTAAGCCCAAAATTGACCCATTGTGAAGTATAGTTTGTATTTGTCCTAACTATACTAACCTGAGTCCTTCCCTCGGATTGAATTTATGCGGAACAAATATGAGGGCTAGTAGCAGTACTCCCATGGGAGAGGGATCTAGTAGTCAAGTGAGAGGATGCACTATCAATCGTGACCAGGTCGAAAGATGTGCGGGCGATTACAAGCAGGTAAGAGGGTGCGCGATTGATCACAAGCTGCGACTGAGCAGTTAAGGTTGCAGCTTGTGATTGTGTACTTGTGTAATGGTGCGCTCTCAGGAGTGAACAAAGACCTAGCAGCACACTGTACCTAGTATTGCTCTAATGGGAGAGTGAACTAGAGAAATGGAACTACCATAGGAATGAGCGATTACTAATAGAATGGCAATAATGAACAAAAAGAGGTAACATTCCAGAAGATGCTCACATAGTGGTGTCGTTCCAAAAGTTGCTCGCTATGCTAACAGGAGTGGTTTCGTTCCAAAAGATAACTGCCGTTGCGAAAAGCTGAGGAGAAAGCATAATAGCGTGCAAATTTTTATTGTTTTTTCTTCGTCCTCAGTGAAAGACTGCCCAACACCCTCTCCTATGGGGAGAGAAATGGGAGTGGCACATAAACTCCTATCGATTGGTCTTAAGGGGACCATCCGCTATATCCTGCATTTTTCTTCTAATTATTCAAAATACACTTTATATGTTTTAGGCATATATAATACCTTCATCATATAAAAATTTAAAGACGATCCAAAACTTTTTTATTTATTAGCAAAAATCATGATTTTAAAAAAAATTTCAGGTACAGTTTTCTCTACTCATATGACACCAATTGTATTGAAAATCATAGCATAAATACTACTCTATAAACCGTATAGTTCTGTGGATTAGAATTTGGTTTTCCTTTTTTATGAATTTTGTTTTTGTTTTTGCTCGTCTAGACGCAAAATAATCGTTAAAATGAAAATAAAATAAAATAGAAATTCTGTCACGCAGAATTATAGGATTTTTATTCCTCTTTTCAATATCTTTCTCTAAAAATTTAACAATAAGTAAGTGGGAAAAATGTACCAAAATGTGAAAAAGTATTTTTCAATATTAAACTTACCCGATAATCATGTAGCTGTCAACTCCGTTGCCCGACAGAATTCTATGGAGGGATACGCCAGCTATCACAATACTAGAAGGGGGTGTATTTACCAGCGCCACCTGTGGCCAGGTACTCAAGTACTTCTTGTTGACACCTCCTCAATTATTCCTCTGTCGTGCTTCCGGCAAGACGTTCTGGGATACGCTTATGTTCTGGGAGTATTTTCACGACTTTGGTGAAGTATTTCTCTTTGATTTCGGCTGTCGCTTTACTGGAAACTTCTATATTAGCTTAGTTAGCTTTTGGAATTAATTTGATTAATTATGGTGACGAGAGAGTATGAACTCTCGTTCACCTTTCAATGGCCGACCCTTCCCTTAGACGGAAGTGTTGGTGTCTAAGAGAGTATAGACTCTCTTTCTTAATTTTGCTTAACAAAAGTTATAGATTTATTTTATATCTCTCTGCCTCTTATAGGCCTCTTCGATTAACTTCCTTTTATTATAAACTCATTAAAATTAATTTTTATATTTGTTTATATTCGACCTTCCTAATAGTAGGCGGTCTTTTACCGAAGTTAATAAACTTTGAGCCCGTCATTTCGGTTTTACCTGTTAACATATTATGCTATTTCCGCCACAGAGTTTGAAAGAATTTCTTTGATAGTCTCGTACTGTTTTCAAAGTTGAACTAACGTTTTGTTTTGTCTCTGCAGTTGTTGACGTTCAGAACGTTCAACTTGCACTCTATCGTTACGATAGAGAAAGAATGTTCACGGTTTCACGTTGCAGTAAGAGTAACCGTGTCTAGCGTTTTGTTCATTCTTTCTTAACTTAATGGTTTTGATCCTAATAAAGGAACTTTTCAGTTTTTTTCCTTTAACAATAATATGTTTTAACGATATATATGATTGGGCTCTTCTCTCAGGTTCTAAGTCAAGAGAGAGAGAGAGAGGAGAGATAGAGACGGAGGGAGAAAGAGGATAAACGTTTCTTCAAGCCTGCCAGGCGTACGAGTAACGTCGTTATCGTTTTTGCTCTTCTCCCTAGTCTCTTTAGGGGAAGAAACTAAACGTTTCTAGAGTGATCTAGTGTTTAGTCTCTTTCCAGCCACTGAATTATCTTTCATTAGATTTTTCTGTTACATTGTAATTCTGTTTTCGCAATTACTAACTTTGAGAAAGGATAGAATTGCGTATTTCAGGTACAAACCACTTAAAGTTTCGAGTTCAGTGAAATAAGTGCAAACAGAAATCAAAGTGATAAGTGATTAGTGCGTGAGGGTACTTTTGTGCGCGCCAGTCGTCCTCCCAGTCCGGGACCTCTTGCAAGCTCCCAAGCCCAGGGGAGAAGCAATGTCGAAGGGCATAAGGGTTCAGCAGGCCTTGATCGGCGCACAGAAGTATCCTCGGTGGTTGTGGGCGTGTCTTACCGAGACCGTCACTCCCACCCGCAGACGATTGAGCCCTTATTTTGCTCGTCTGCAGAAGAGATTAGGGGAGAAAATAAAGGCAGAGTAACGCTGGTCTCAGGTCTCAAGACCTCTTAAACGTTAAGTCCAGACCTATGCCAGACGTACGAAGTTAAAGTTCACAACCCGAATGCAGTCATTGGGTTAGCTCTGACTCTCCTCAGTCTTCAGTTGATTACACTCCGCCTAAGAGGAGTAAGGTTCTGCCGCAACAGATCTCTGCTGTTAAGGCTTTACCTCAGCAGACCTTAGTGTCTGCCGACCCCAAGTTGACTCTACTGCAGTCCATACAGTCACAACTTTCGGTCTTGATGCGTGAGTGTCGGGCTGAGAGTGTTGCGCCTCCGCCTCCGCCTCCGCCTACACTCCCCCCCGCCTATGATCGCTCCGCCTGATCGCAGTACCACCTGCCAGGCGTACGATGTTGTGAACTCTACTACAGTCCATGCAAGCACAGCTTTCGGACTTGATGCGTGAGTGTCGGGCTGAGAGTGTTGCTCCTCCGCCTCCGCCTACACTCCCTCCACCTACACTCGCTCCGCCTGATCGCAGTACCATCTGCCAGGCGTACGATGTTGTGGACTCTACTACAGTCCATGCAAGCACAGCTTTCGGACTTGATGCGTGAGTGTCGGGCTGAGAGTGTTGCTCCTCCGCCTCCGCCTACACTCCCTCCACCTACACTCGCTCCGCCTGATCGCAGTACCACCTGCCAGGCGTACGATGTTGTGGACTCTACTACAGTCCATGCAAGCACAGCTTTCGGACTTAATGCGTGAGTGTCGGGCTGAGAGTGTTACTCCTCCGCCTCCGCCTACACTCCCTCCGCCTACGCTCGCTCCGCCTGATCGCAGTACCACCTGCCAGGCGTACGATGTTGAGCCACGTGCTGAGTTTGCTGTTCCCTGTGGTGTTCAGCCTCCGCCTTCCTTAAGGCAACCTTTACAATGGGATCAGGAGGATTATACCTCTCTTCCTCCGCCTCCACTTGCTGCTCCACCAGTGATGCAACACTCGGTTGAGGTACAACAACCTCTCCCGTCCATGAGTCAGTCTCCTCAGCTCTCGCTGCAGCGAGCTCAACCCTCCACAAGGCAAGCACCACAACACCTTAGCCTTGCGCCTCAGGAGCCTCAGCTTGCGAGACATTTACCTTGTTCTGCGCAGCCTCTTCCTCATCGCGCTCCGCTCACACCACAGGAACTGGAACTTGCTACTCCGCTTCCGCCAACCGCTCAGCAAGCGCAACCCTTGGGTTCAACCACTCATGTTAGGAGTCAGCCTCCTCCACCCATGCGCCTTCCTTCTGCT
The DNA here is from genome assembly GCF_036898095.1 of Palaemon carinicauda. Classification (NCBI taxonomy): domain Eukaryota; kingdom Metazoa; phylum Arthropoda; class Malacostraca; order Decapoda; family Palaemonidae; genus Palaemon; species Palaemon carinicauda. The sequence continues at coordinate 4,733,134 of NC_090762.1, read as the reverse complement.
TGTCTTTTATTCAGCCTTTGCAGACTGAGCCTCAGGTGTTCCCTCAACGGAGTCTTGAAGAGGAAACCACAACTATTGTTGTTCCAGCTCGTTCTGACTCTGCTGTTCAGCATACCTTATCTCCATTTTCATACCATGGTTTAAACCCCATGCAAGCATGCATAAAGCACTCTAGCACTGGTCATGGAATTTCTGAGAAATGTTAAACGCCATGCACACGCTCTGCTTTCCTTACAGCAGGCTCTGCTTACAGCAGGCTCTGCTTACTACATGCTCAGCATACAGCATGCTCTGCATTCAGCATGCTCTGCATACAACATGCTCTGCATACAGCATGCTCTGCATTCAGCATGCTCTGCATACAACATGCTCTACATACAGCATGCTCTGCATACAGCATACTCTGCATACATCATGCTCTGCATACCTTACCGCATGCTTCTCAACACATCTTGGGTTGTTGCCAACTCACTAGACTGTCAAGCAGTTTCATAACGTTGCCTTCTAGTCTGCTGCTTTTGCACCAGTGAACCCTCACTCAGAGAACTTAGCTTTTCTAGGATAAGGTCCCTGTAGTTGAGAAAGTTCTTTTCTCCCTCCTTCTGATATTCCCTTGAGGACTCTGTCATTTGGAGGGAGCCTTTAGCTGCATAACCTCTTATGGACTTTTATTTAAGCATAACATGCTTACAGGGAAGGTAATGGTTCCACTTCAGTCGCTAATCCCGTCTGTTACCACACCTGCTCCCATAGACCTTGAGCTGTGTTGCATGACATGCAGTCCAAGCTTAGTCCTTGTTAGAGGATTTTTTGTTTACGGAGTCAATGTGTCACGGGGAAGACGTTCAACAACCAACAGAAGTGACTTGTTGTGACGCAGTGCGGCAACCTCAGCAACCCGTTAAGGAGTTGTCTGTACGACCCAGACAGTCTAGACAGATTCGGGTTGTCACTGTACTTCCTCGCTTGCCCATGATTGACAGTTCACAGACTGTGCAGCAGTATCATGATCTTGTGTCCGGCTCCGTCAGACGACTGGCTTTTAAGAGCTCCCACAAGTCGTCGCTGTCTGGAGATTTTCAAATGGACTATGGATCTGACCAAGGAACTGGGCCTCCTGGTCAATTTTGAGGAGTCTCAGCTCGTTCCATCCCAGACCATTGTCTCCTTGGGTATGGATCTTCAGAGTCGAGCTTTTCGGACTTGTCCGTCGGCCCCAAGGATCTTCCAAGCCCTAGAATGCATCCAGAGCATGCTGAGAAGGAACCGATGCTTAGTCAGGCAGTGGATGAGTCTAACAGGGACACTTTCATCGCTGGCCCTGTTCATCGAGTTAGGGAGACTCCACCTCCGCCCCCTTCAGTATCATCTAGCTGCTCACTGGATAAAGGACATGACGCTAGAGACGGTCTCAGTTCCTGTTTCCGAAGAGATGAGGCCTACTCTAACGTGGTGGAAGAACAGCATTCTTCTCAAGGAAGGTCTACCATTGGCTGTTCAGACCCCCGACCACCGTCTCTTCTCGGACGCATCGGACACGGGCTGGGGTGCGACACTGGACGGACAGGAATGCTCAGGAACATGGAATCAGGAGCAAAGGACACTTCACATCTATTGCAAGGAGTTGTTGGCAGTTCATCTGGCCTTGATAAACTTCAAGTCCCTCCAGCTAAACTAGGTGGTGGAGGTGAACTCCGACAACACCACAGCCTTGGCTTACATCTCCAAGCAGGGAGGGACTCATTCGAGGAAGTTGTTCGAGATCGCAAGGGACCTCCTCATTTGGTCAAAAGATCGAAAGCTCACGCTGGTAACGAGGCTCATTCAGGGCGATATGAATGTCATGGCAGATCGCCTCAGCCGGAAGGGTCAGGTCTTCCCCACAGAGTGGACCCTTCACAAGAATGTTTGCAGCAGACTTTGGGCCCTGTGGGGTCAGCCAACCATAGATCTATTCGCTACCTCGATGACCAAGAGGCTCCTCTTGTATTGTTCTCCGATTCCAGACCCAGCAGCAGTTCGCGTGGATGCCTTTCTGCTGGATTGGTCCCATCTCGACCTGTATGCATTCCCGCCGTTCAAGATTGTCAACAGGGTACTTCAGAAGTTCGCCTCTCACAAAGGGACACGGCTGACGTTGGTTGCTCCCCTCTGGCCCGCGAGAGAATGGTTCACCGAGGTACTGCAATGGCTGGTCGACGTTCCCAGGACTCTTCCTCTAAGAGTGGACCTTCTGCGTCAACCTCACGTAAAGAAGGTACACCCAAACCTCCACGCTCTTCGTCTGACTGCCTTCAGACTATCGAAAGACTCTCAAGAGCTAGAGGCTTTTCGAAGGAGGCAGCCAGAGCGATTGCCAGAGCAAGGACGACATCCACTCTCAGAGTCTATCAGTCTAAATGGGAAGTCTTCCGAAGCTGGTGCAAGGCCAATGCAGTTTCCTCAACCAGTACCACTGTAACCCAGATTGCTGACTTCCTGTTACATCTAAGGAACGTAAGATCCCTATCAGCTCCTACGATCAAGGGTTACAGAAGTATGTTGGCAGCGGTTTTCCGCCACAGAGGCTTGGATCTTTCCTCCAACAAAGATCTACAGGACCTCCTTAGGTCTTTTGAGACCTCAAAGGAACGTCGGTTGTCCACTCCAGGCTGGAATCTAGACGTGGTCCTAAGGTTCCTAATGTCATCAGGATTTGAACCGCTCCAATCAGCCTCTTTTAAGGACCTCACATTAAAAACTCTTTTCCTCGTGTGCTTAGCAACAGGTAAAAGAGTAAGTGAGATCCACGCCTTCAGCAGGAACATAGGTTTCACATCTGAAACGGCTACATGTTCCTTGCAGCTCGGTTTTTTGGCTAAAAACGAGCTTCCTTCCCGTCCTTGGCCTAAGTCGTTCGAGATCCCAAGCCTGTCCAACATGGTGGGGAACGAACTGGAGAGAGTACTTTGCCCAGTTAGAGCTCTTAAGTACTATCTAAGAAGGTCAAAACCATTACGAGGACAATCAGAAGCCTTATGGTGTGCTATCAAGAAGCCTTCTCTACCAATGTCTAAGAACGCAGTTTCTTACTACATCAGGCTTCTGATTAGAGAAGCAAATTCTCATCTGAAGGAAGAAGACCTTGCTTTGCTGAAGGTAAGGACACATGAAGTGAGAGCTGTGGCTACTTCAGTGGCCTTCAAACAGAACCGTTCTCTGCAGAGTGTTATGGATGCAACCTATTGGAGAAGCAAGTCAGTGTTCGCATCATTCTATCTCAAAGATGTCCAGTCTCTTTACGAGTACTGCTACACCCTGGGACCATTCGTAGCAACGAATGCAGTAGTAGGCGAGGGCTCAGCCACTACATTCCCATAATCCCATAACTTTTTAACCTTTCTCTTGAATACTTTTTATGGGTTGTACGGTCGGCTAAGAAGCCTTCCACATCCTTGTTGATTTGGCGGGTGGTCAATTCTTTCTTGAGAAGCGCCGAGGTTAAAGGTTGTGATGAGGTCCTTTAGTATGGGTTGCAGCCCTGTATACTTTAGCACCTTTGAGTTGATTCAGCCTCCCAAGAGGAACGCTGCGCTCAGTAAGGAAGACGATCTTATTAAAGGCAGAGTAACGGTTCAAGTCGACTTCCTTACCAGGTACTTATTATTTCATTGTTATTGTGGATAACTGATTATATGAAATACGGGATACTTAGCTATCCTTTAGTCTTGTACACTGGTTTTTCACCCACCCCCCTGGGTGTGAATCAGCTACATGATTATCGGGTAAGTTTAATATTGAAAAATGTTATTTTTATTAATAAAATAAATTTTTGAATATACTTACCCGATAATCATGATTTAATCGACCCTCCCTTCCTCCCCATAGAGAACCAGTGGACCGAGGAATAATTGAGGAGGTGTCAACAAGAAGTACTTGAGTACCTGGCCACAGGTGGCGCTGGTAAATACACCCCCTTCTAGTATTGTGATAGCTGGCGTATCCCTCCATAGAATTCTGTCGGGCAACGGAGTTGACAGCTACATGATTATCGGGTAAGTATATTCAAAAATTTATTTTATTAATAAAAATAACATGTTTTTGAGTTATGAGCTCCCAGAGGTTTGCTATAAATTTTAGATTTTTTCTTAGAAACATCAAAATAACATTATCATGGTAACCTTACTTTGTACTTTTATTTTCTATTCCTATATGAAGGCTCCCTAAACGAGGTAATTAAACCTTAAGTGTACTATTACACTTGGTGTAAGGGTGTCATGAGTTGCCAGCGGCCTCTCATTGTTTCCAGAATTTTAGTTAGAATGTTCCAGCTTTGTACTCTTTTTCATGTTTCCCTCTCTTGGCTCTCTTTTGTTGCTCTCTGCTTTCTGTTTGGTCTTTTTTTGACCTTAGGTAACATTGGCCTTGCTATACAGTTCATGAGGACGTTCTGAAAACACATTGTACGTACAAAATGCAAGCAAACAAACGCATGCATCATAACTTCTATACGTCTTTGGAAACTGGCTGGTCTTCTCGTAGATCATAGGTTACGTCTGCCTACTCTCTACCAATGCCTTCCATCTCTGCCAGACGTACGATATTTTGAAACATAATTGAGAAAATCGCAAAATTAAACACAAAGACTATTCTGTCAAACTCAGTCATGCAGATGACGCAATAAGGATGATGTCATCATTTAAAGACTGCTTTATCTTCCTTATTTGTAAAAATAATTGACTGAAACTTCTGGAGAGCATGCACGACATGTTTCTGCATACATAGAAACAAAACTATTTTTTATTTTTTCAAGTTATGTCAAACACCATTGGGGACAGTCCCCTTAAAGGGATAATCGTCTAGAAAGAAAATGGAAGGGCAACAACCCGGTTTTCTTCAGTATGTACAAAGTCAGCGGACTGGATGAGTTAATTCAGTGATATGATTGAAAAAAAAGACTTCTTTTAAATCTTGTCACTTTAATTTGGTAAATTGGAGATGTGATACTGCCAATATTTATTAAAGAATTTTGTTTTCGAGATATGTTGTTAGAAATTAAGCAGTCGCTGAATATGTTTATCTCTATAACTATTTCATTGTCTGCATTCATGGAATGTATTTTTTAATATTTAATTGAGTAGATTTCAATTTTATATCATGAATTGGATTTTTTTTTATAAAATAACCTGTTCTAATATGGTTGTGATGTTTGTTAATACATTTTTCAAGAAATGATTTTTGTGTTTTTTTTTTCTTTTTTTTTTTTGGTGGCAAGAGATTCTTTAGTCAGTCTTTGTAAGGGATTGCCATTCTCATTTTAGTTACAGGAGAGGAATTGGATGCTGTTAATTGTGGAGACAGCCGGAAAGTAGGCCAAGAAACCTTCCAGTGGATAATCAAACCATATAGTGAAGAAGAGTTCTTCAAGTAAGATAATTCTTTATTTTCTGTTATTTCACTGTTTTATAGTGCAGTATTTTTGTAGTACGGTATTGTTATACTGTAATTGTCCCAGACTTATATAGTGAAGAAGAGTTCTCAGTAAGATGATATTTTATTATTTTCTGTTATTTCACTGTTTTATAGTATTTGTTAGTGTAGCATTCTTATAGTTTTGTTACAATTGTCCGGACTTATAAAAATACATCAGTTGTTTTAGCCTAGTACTGTGTAGTTCTGTTTGTATTGTATATGTTTGTTCTTATGTGAATCCAAACCTTTCATTGTATGAAACACACACATCCTCATGGCTTTGGAACAGTCAGTATTTTTGTTAAAAAGGTAATCTAGTAATGCCATGTGGTGCTGGGGGGGGGGGGGGGGGGGGGAAGAGTCCTGCCCACCCTCTTGTCCCATAATAGCCACTTTGTCTTCTTCAATGGGTACAGTTATGGTTCTGGACTCTTGGACCTTGTTTTGTTTTTGTTTGTTATAATGTTTTTCTCTTGCTTGTAAGCGGAAACACATCAATAGGTAAGCTTATGGTGAAGGGAATTTTATTCTTATAAGGAAACAAACCTTTGAAACCCCCTTGTGTTGTATACCTTATTAAAGACCACAGCATTCTAGGTCTCCAAAAAACAAAAGATCCTCACACCACTTGGTCTGTAAGCTAAAAATGTCACCGTTCCCAGTGCCATCATTGCAGAGCTTCATGTTTCCATCCTGTACATGTGTGGTCTCCTTGATCTGTGGGTCTAGTAACTTCCATCTTGAAGGCTAGGGACAATGTCCCTTCCTTTCGCCCCCAACCCTGCTGAGCGTAAAAGTGTGGTAGAGGTAGAAAGGGAGGTAGGGGTCATTGATGTCAGTGATTCCATTCTCCAGTTCCCGCGAGTAAGGTGATGCTACTGAGGCATTGGGTGACATAGCAGAGACACGGAGCAGAGAAGTGGGTGATAGAGGTCCTACATGATGGATACCGCCTATTGTTCACCAGTTCTCATCCTCCCCTCACTTACTCTTTGTTGACATTCTTGACATAACCTACTGAATTTCTGAAACCCCTGGCTCTAGCAGCAGAGAATGAAGTCAGACTATTTTCCTTTTGGTATTTGTGGATCGTAATCAATTGGTACTCCATCCAAGAGATGGATGGAATACAGTACCTGGAAATGTTGATAAACACAGCAGAGGCAAGAGTCTTTCTATCTACTGTATCAGGCAATTGCAACAGGGACAATGTCATCTACAATATTTTTTGTTAGTGGAGAAACTTGTGCTTCACGGGCGTCTCCCCCAAAAATTGCTATACAGTAGTGGTATGTGAAATGTTACTGATCAGCACCAGCTGATCCTCCCCACTTCCAGGTTCAGGTGGAGCAAGAAGTGGGAGATGATCTGGTATACTGTCTGGAAGACAAAAACCTCACCTGGTGAGTTTTTTTTTTTTCTTTCCCCACCACTGCGTCCAGCCAAGATGTGACCATCAATCGCGATGACATGCGTCTCTGGCCTGTGAGGACACTACTGAGTTATCTCAAGAGAACTCAGCACTACTGACCAGGGCATCAGAGATATTTCTTCAGCACTGGAATGATAAGGAAGTAGATTTCCAAGAATACAGTTTTGTTTTGGCTTCATAAGACTATCTGACGTGCTTACTCCACTTAACGGATGAAACTGCACATAGATAGGCTAGAGGAAGCGCACACAAAGTTAGAAGTATCGGCTCCACCCTAGCCTTTAAGAAGAATTTGTTCGTGGCGCAAGTCCTGGAGGAAGGAGTCTGGAAGTGTCAGACAACCTTCGTTTCCCACTGTCTGCGGGAATATACCCACAAATCCCCAGACATTTTGCCCTTGGGACCAGTGGTAGCTACTCAACATATTCTTGTGCAAAGCTAGCTCCCTCATGGGAGAAGAAGCATCACATCTAACACCTTTTAATCCTAGTCTTACTTCATGTCTGGTTGTTTTTACTTTCTTCTTCCCTTCTCTTTGAATGCAGCAATCATGGCATTATGCAGCTGGACCAAATGCTAGTTCCAGGGAAGATACTCAATTGAACAAAAATTACTACTGTATTTTAATGTTTATCAAGACGTTCACACTTTTAGAAAGGTATAACACTTAAAGACCAGGTAAGTATTGAAATAATATTTTGAAGAAAATTAGATTTACCATTTAATTCTGTGTACTATACTTTTATTTTAGGTACTCATCTTGAACCATTTATAGATTTATGTTTACTTTTCAGAAAATTCTGGGAGACTGCACCTTTGATAGTCAAACGCAATAAAAAAGATTATTACAAAGGACTGTTCTCAACTGAAGACTTTGACAAAATTCTTCATGAGGTAAGCTGCAAGATTTTTATTGTTTTTTTAGCATTTCAAGTTTATTCCTATACGAATACATACCTTTATCCTTTAAAAGGGTTATGCTTTTAGCTATGCTGGATGCAGCTGTTAAAACTTAAGGTGTTGGTATTAAGCTCCCACTTTGTTTCCAGCTGTTCAATAGTACAGACATACTACAGGTGCCTTCAACTGGCTATTTGTTTTATTTATTTGCTTTATATTTTAGATAATTGATTTGCAGATCATTATGTGCAAGGTATATTATGGAAAAGATTTTTAGCAATTGTTTCCCGATAACTGTAGCTGTGTGACAGTTTTTTTTGTTTAACCTACTAGTATCCTCATTCTTGTTCCTGTGGGACAGCAGTCTTACGTGACAGCGATCTTCATTGTGCATGAGCTTTATTGTATGTTATGCTTATTGGTTTTTATGTACAGTACCATCTGTTGAACATTTTGATGTTACACACCACTTTATAGAGTCGAGTGCTTCCTCCTAAACTTCGATCTCTCAATTTTGTATGGTTTCCTCTATTTCGAAAATGCTTTTCCGCAATCCTGATTCGTACTGTAGACAGTTTGGTTTCAAGATAGAAGAATGGCTCAGGAATTTTTATCGTATTCATCCTGTTTCTCAACCAAGCGGCAATGACCAGGTCTACTGTGCCATGATTTTTAATGTAACATGCCTTATTACACCTATGATGCCAGAAGTACAGATTTTCAATATGCCTTTAGCAATGTCTGCCCAGGCGAACAAACCATTGCATCATGATACAGCTGGTATTGGCCATGTCAATCCTAATGTTGGTTTAGCCAGTAGCAGTCTTTGGCTGCTAAATAGTGGTATCAGTGTAGGTGCTAGAACTGCCAAAGAGGTAGATTTTGAAGAAAAAAAAATCATGAACCTTTTATGTCTTGTGCAGCTGGCCTGGGTGTCTCTGGTAGTAAACAAATATACTATCTTGTGCAATTGAAGAAGAGATGGAATGGGTATTTTTCAAAAGTTATTTTGTAAAAACAATAATACTTATGAGGTTAAAATAGTGAAAGAAACATTATCAATGAATTGATCTTGAGTTTTGCTAGGATCAAAATACATAATTTGAACCATACTCTAAATTTAGCTAGATCTCTAGAGATTCTATATTCAGGAGATAGAAATGATGCAAAGAAAGTAGTATCATCTGTACAAGCTACAATTGCTGTATAAGTAAAAAAAAATTTTTAAATTATAAAAAAGGGTTCTAAAGACTATGTACAGTATGTACAAAGTTATTTCTGGTGTCTTTTATATCTTAGTCCAAGAGTTTTGTTATGAATTAGTTTAACAAGGCCATTGAGTCATATTTTTAGAGTTTCAGAGGGCTCACCTGTAGGATTTGCTCATAACCTCTTCGCTACGATGACGTCGTTATACGTCAAAAACATGCCTGGTAATACACTCTGGGACGTCGATATGACAATTACAAATATAAATCATATGGAGGTTAAAATTTCTCTTATAACTCGTATATATTACGAAAGAATATAACACATGGTCATATATCATACACAATTGACACTGGAAATTTCACTTAAAAAATCTCCTCTCACAGATATCAGCCCCTCCTCTTACTTTCGACAGCCAACCAACGAAGTCTTTGGGATTCTAGCCTTTATTTCTGGTTATATAAGAGCTATTCTAGTCTGTTTTTTTAACTATATAATATATCACACCACTATCTCTAGCCAGTGGCGACATTTCCTACCTGAGCCATTACTCAAACCCCGCCGACACCCCAAGCTTAGAGACATAGAGATCCTCACATCTCACCTTACCACCAATGAAAATAATGGCATTTCTAGTTATTTGGGATTTGGTAAAGACTATTTTAATGTATTTCTTTATTGGCGTAGTGTTCAAATCACAGAGAAAACATGTAACATAGCTCTTCAAACACCATCAGTTCTCCGCCTCAGACCAAAACGTTTTACCAGTAATGTAAGTTGACACACGATGAGATTAATCTTTTTCTTATTTATTCCTTTTTTCTCAACTACCATTTCTACAAAATGATATAATCTTCATGTCTTCTGTATTTCATATGAGTATTGTTCATTGTTTTCATGAGTAAAAGTTAGCCTACTATCATTATTTCCATTTATTGACATTCTATGGAATATCAGAGGGGCCCCGCTCGGAAGTATATTCCGGGCAATCTGGAGAATGATGACGAATATTTGTCATGTTCTTACATGCGCAGTCTTTATTACCAAGCTACGAAATACAGGAAGGAGAAATTATCTAGTTCATAGTGAGTCGCACACAAGATGGAATGGCAGAACAAGTAAACCTTATGTCTAATGCACTCTAGATTATATTACATCTCTCTCAGGAGCAGAAATATATTTTTGTCATTCGTTTTTTGTTTATCTTATAAATTATACATTATATAATAGTTCTTGTATCAAAGGAAACAAGTGGATATTTTCATTACATTTCTGTATAAGGTAAAGACCATTATTACTGACAAGAAGTTTTATATCTTTCGACGGCTATGTATCGTGGAATTATTATGGAATAACATAGTCACTTCATTGAATGTAAAGTTTTTAATACTTAGAATAACAGTCCTTTACCATTATTTAGAGATAACTATATAAAAGAAATTTCTGAAAAATAATTCTATAATCACTTCACAATGAATGGAAAAGTTATTTTGGTTGTTTAGAGTGAAATATAAATTTATTCTGTAACCAGCAGTAAAGCTAATAAACATGGAAATTTAGGTTATTATCGAGTAAGTGAACATGTATATCCGATGGTGACAAATCTTGTTTATAGCGTATCCGCTGCCTCGTAGTGAAGGGGTGAAAAAAAAAATAGAGCGCAGGTCTGTGGTATTAAGACTCTTATTCTTTTATCATAGTCTTATGAGAGGAGTGGATAGACAAAAGAGGTTAGATAGTTCTTAAAAGGGGAATGGTCGAAAGATTTTGAAAAAGAATTTAAAATGACAATATGAGGGTTGTAAGATTTGAGGTCAAAAAGTTTAGTGCATTTTACTGAGCCAGCAAGGAGGTGGAGGGAGCAGGTGAGACAGGCCACCAAAATTATTGTTAGTGACTAGTGACACTCGACTGTATGGTTGCATTGGCAATGGGGATTGCTACATTCACAATACTGTAATTGTTAAGAATCTCAGCTGTTCTTTGCCATTGCACCAAACCAGTTGGAAGTACATACAGTACCATGTTCACCCAGCCATCCCTAACAACATCCTCAGAAGCATTTACATGGCCCGCCACAGCCAAAGGCAGAATTACGAATGATGCATTTCACATCTCAGTCTTACCTACCCCTCTTCACAAGCAAAAGGATGATTGTCATGTGTTGTAAAATTCATTCATTTATATCGTATTACAATTTTTTCCAAGAACTAGATATTTATTATTTATTTCAGGGGTAGGGTATATGTATTGATGTGTGTGAATAGCTATATGCCTAGGGATAGATAGCCAGTAATGAACAATGTTTTCTGATCTTCTAATTATAAAGAAATATTTTGTACACATGATTGAATGGTGAAATCTACGGCCGATTCTCTCTCTCTCTCTCTCTCTCTCTCTCTCTCTCTCTCTCTCTCTCTCTCTCTCTCTCTCTCTCTCTCTCTCTCTCTTTGACAAGTTTGTCAATGGTATGCCTTGTAATTATACATTATTGTAGATATTTTATGTCAAAGAAAACATATCTTTTTAATATTTCTTTATAAAGTGAAATATTTTATTGACTTGTTTTTTTTATATATTTCAAAGGCTATCTATTGAGGAATTGTTATGTAATCACTCAGGAGTAATGAAATAAACATACAAATATACAAATTGAGCATGTAATTGCAGGTTATAAAATAAATGCGATAGTCATAATTCTTGTATACAGCTACCAAGTGGGGACCGCTGCCTCGTAGCGAAGGGGTTAAATGTAAAGTGTAAATTGGAAGAATATAAAGTTGTAGAAGTTTCATTGTTTGTTAGTAAAATATATTTATAGGAAAAATATCATGTTTTAAAGAGCCTTTAGTATAATTTGCAGTGTGCTACTCAAGGTACACATCAAGTTGAACCCTTCTATGAGGATTAGTTTTAGGTTCAGTAGTTGTACATTATTGTTACATTATACAGCCAAACTCGGTTGAGTCCCTTGTCAGGCTGGGAGGAACGTAGAGAGGAGAGGTCCCCTTTTTTTTTTTTTTTTCTTTTGTTTGATGTCAGCTACCCCCAAAACTTGGGGAAGTGCCTTGGTATATGTATGTATGTATGTACTAAACTGTTTTTGGCAGTGGTGTTAATAGTGCTTTTTATTTTCTTGTTCTAGCAAGTGGTTTTGTATTCCAAGAACTTGGATATAACCTCTTACACTGATGGCAAGAGAGAGACACACAATCCCATTGGACAAGCCCATCCGCCTGTTGTTTGGGATTATTATAATAATGGCTGTAGTATACGTATGCTGAACCCACAGACGTTTCATCCCCGAGTATGGAAGTGTCTCGCCAGCCTGCAAGAGTATTTTAACAGTTTTTGTGGTGCAAATGTGTAAGTTTCAATAACTGCAGAATGCATTTTATTTATCAATTGTTTATTTTTTACAATTCATATTTTTAGAAATATTTTTCAATTTGATTTATATTTGCTCAATTTTCTCTCAACTCCACTTCTTATAAATGACACCACTTGAGCGTGATGAAAGTAATAATTGGCTGAAAGCATGATGCAAATTATAAAATATCTTTGTAGTATCTCTAAACTATCAGTATTGTTTTTTGTTTTTTCCAATTGGAATTTTCCTAATCTGTTTAACATCTTTAAATTTGCCTTAATCTGATATCCACCTCACATTTAGCAACAGATACTGACATTTAAGAGTTGATTTACAGTCAATAACAAAATCTATCTTACTAATTGTATATTTACATTTTCCTTTTTTCAATTCTCATTCTATTATTGCAGTATGTTGTCATATTTTGATGTACAGTAATTTAATGAGAAGCATTCATAGTAAAAGATATTGCAAAAAAGAAAAGAATTACTGCCAATAGGATTGCTATTATTTTATTGGTATTATTGTTTATTATTATTATTATTATTATTATTATTATTATTATTATTATTATTATTATTATTATTATTAGAAAATTTAACTATTAAAATCACTGGAGGCTTTTTGGAGGATAGAAATTTTATTAACTTATTTTTCCTGTTCCTATAAAATAACTGTTATAGGATGTAGTATGGAATCACTCCTGGTTGAAATGCTTGAGATTGAAGTTGTCAAAACACATATCACCCGCCTAGATACAACCACAAGGGGAAATGGGGTACTTAGGGACTGCCTTGCAATCTGGCCAAAAGCTCTTTTCTCTAGGTTAACATTTGTTTTTTGCCTATACATATGCTGAATCATTTGACATATTCTACACTTCCTCTGCAAAGGGTGTGGCGGAATATACATATTTCCATTGCTTAGAAATTCTTAGCCTATAAAAGCTCAAGTTCATTGGTTGGGTTTATTTCTTCACCATAGGCATAAGGAATTTTGTAAAAGTTGAACAGCTCCTCAAAATTGAATAGTTTCCAAGGCAGATTGAAATAACACAAGCTCACCATAAATGCTCCATAAGTGAAAAATAATTCCTCAAAATTGAATGGTCTCCAAGGTAGATAGAAATTAGACAATGGTTAGAAGCTGTAGGGAAGTGGTGAAATGTTAACAAGAAATTTGGGTACTAGTTGTAATTAGGAGGTAATAAAGGAGCTGGCTAGAGTACTGTTATTACATACATACATATACCAAGGCACTTCCCCCATTTTTGGGGTTAGCCAACATCAACAAATGAAACAAAAACAAAAAAGGGGACCTCTACTCTCTACGTTCCTCCAGCCTAACAAGGGACTCAACCGAGTTCAGCTGGTACTGCTAGGGTGCCACAGCCCACCTTCCCACATTATCCACCACAGATGAAGCTTCATAATGCTTAATCCCCTACTGCTGCTACCTCCGCGGTCATCTAAGGCATCGGAGGCAGCAGCAGGGCCTACCGGAACTGCATCACAATCGCTCGCCATTCATTCCTATTTCTAGCACGCTCTCTTGCCTCTCTCACATCTATCCTCCTATCACCCAGAGCTTCCTTCACTCCATCCATCCACCCAAACCTTGGCCTTCCTCTTGTACTTCTCCCATCAACTGTTGCATTCATCACCTTCTTTAACAGACAGCCATTTTCCATTCTCTCAACATGGCCAAACCACCTCAACACATTCATATCCACTCTAGCTGCTAACTCATTTCTTACTGTTATTAGTGACACAAATTAGGATGAATGAGATGAGACAAACTGGTTGAGATGAAATAGTTGATGTGAAAAAGCTTTGTACTGTGCATGGCAAATATTAAAAAACACTGTTTTTGTCTGACCTTTCTCATCCAATGCTCATCTACTACCATCATTCTAGTGTGTGACTTTATTTATGCAGCAGCTCTGCTTTGCTTTCCAATACCAAATCTGCTTTAATTCTCACACTTGATGTTTCATTTTATCAATTTGTCCTCCTTTTCCTTTCCATTAGAAGTATCAATAAAAGGAAGAAATTTTAAAGATCTAATCACCCGTCTTTATGAGGAAAATTTTGATACTGTATATTATTGTCAAGGGTTTGTATAAGTATTAACATCTGGTTATTTGCTGACACTAAATTTTTACATTGATAAAGAAAAGGAAGTTAGGGAAAGTTATTTGAATTTATCTGGTTGAAAGATTCATTTTCATTCTCACACATGTTGCTTTCAGTTACACAAATTTTACCATACAGTATTTCCTAAATCAACTTTGATTAAAGTTCAGCATTTATTTTTGCTGTATTTAGTTAAATTATAAACTTTTATTACATTTTTCGCCTTATTTTCATTCTCATTACACATGAAGGCTTAAATGTTGTACATATATTGAGCTTTGATTTTGAATTATATCAGACTTGTTCTAAGAGGGTTTTGATTATCTGTTCCTAATGTTTTAATTTTATTTTATAACAATCATATTATGTTTGCTTTTTTACAGTTACCTGACTCCTCCAGATACACAAGGTTTTGCTCCACACTGGGATGATATAGAGGCATTTATACTTCAGTTGGAAGGAAGGAAAAGATGGAAAGTTTATGCACCAAGGTTAGTGATTCCCATTATATTTTTTTATTACAGAGATCTATAGAAAAATCTCAGCTCAGTGTGTAAGTGTTTTAAATTATTTAATCTGTGTAATGTTTTGTTGCGTCTTGTCATGGATTGAGATATTAATATGTGTGATTATTTATTGACAATAACAGTTATCAGATCATGCAGTATTAACCCTGGATAGGTACGATGGGTCGTTCGCGACCCCGAGCGTCAAAAAAAAAAAGTTTTTCTCACGTGACTCACCCCCGTGACTGAATTTGTGGGTGATCGACATGCAGGAGGTGTCTCCCCTACACGCTCTAGTAGTGTCCAGATGTGCATTGCTGTAGCTGTACTCCTTCCCCGATTTCTGAGACGCGTCGGGGTCGAGCGCAACCGAGTTTACCCTTCCAAGGTAATTTGCATAATTATCAAAGTTATTACGTATTATGAAATTGTCGTAGAATGGTGCAACTTGTATAGGTTATCAGTTGTGGAAAGTCTTGGTGGATTGTTTGGCTACCATGTGCATGATTTTTTTTTTAGTTAAAATGTCGTTCATCACCACGAGGACCATTTTACCGCGAGTGCCCCTTTTTCATTTTTTTTCATTTTTTTGCCAAGTCATTTTTCCGTAAGATATTGCCAAATAGTGTCGTAAAACTTTTGCTTGTTTAGTGTTGGAAAGTGTGTCTAGATGATCTGGCTACCCATGCGTGACTTTGTTTTTGTCAGATACGACGTAGTTATTGGTATATTGGGTATTTAACTGCGGTTACCAATTTCTGTTTTTTTTCAATATTTGTAAAATTTACTACGTAGTAAGGAATTGCCGTATATTATTCATTTTTTTTTCATGTTTATGTGTTAGAAAGTGTGCCTTGATGGTTTGGCTAACACGTGCATGTCTTTTTTTTTATCTGAGATGCCGTATATTAGAATGTCGGGCATTTTACCGCGAGTGCCCCTTTTTCATTTTTTTTCATTCTTTTGCCAAGTCATTTTTCCGTAAGATATTGCCAAATAGTGTCGTAAAACTTTTGCTTTTTTAGTGTTGGAAAGTGTGTCTAGATGATCTGGCTACCCATGCGTGATTTTGTTTTTGTCAGATACGACGTAGTTATTGGTATATTGGGTATTTAACAGCGGTTGCCAATTTCTGTTTTTTTTTCAATATTTGTAAAAATTTACTACGTAGTAAGGAATTGCCGTATATTATTGATTTTTTTTTCATGTTTATGTGTTAGAAAGTGTGCCTTGATGGTTGGGCTAACACGTGCATGTCTTTTTTTTTTTATCTGAGATGCCGTATATTAGAATGTTGGGCATTTTTCCGCGAGTGCCCCTTTTTATTTGTTTTGCATTTTTTTGCTTAGTCATGTTACCGTAAGGAATTGGAAAGTAGTGTCGCAAAACTTATGTTTTTATAGTGTTGGAAAGTGTTTCTAGATGATCTGGCTACCCATGCCTATTTTTTTTTTTAGCCAGATATGGCGTATATATAAGTATGTGTTCGATTTTCCTGTGATTGCCATTTTTTCGTTTTTTCCCATTTCTTTCAAAATTACTACGTACTAAGGAACTATCACAGAGTAATGATTCATTTATATGTTTATTTGTCGGAAAATGTACCTTGATGGTTTGCCTAGCACGTGGAAGAAATTTTTTTTTTCTGAAATGTCGTATATTAGAATGGCCTTTTTTCCACGAGTGCCCCTTTTTATTTGTTTTGCATTTTTTTGCTTAGTCATGTTACCGTAAGGAATTGGCAAGTAGTGTCGCAAAACTTATAATTTTATAGTGTTGGAAAGTGTTTCTAGATGATCTGGCTACCCATGCCTATCTTTTTTTTTTAGCCAGATATGGCGTATATATAGGTATGTGTTCGATTTTCCTGTGATTGCCATTTTTTTGTTTTTCCCATTTCTTTCAAAATTACTACGTACTAAGGAACTATCACAGAGTAATGATTCATTTAGATGTTTATTTGTCGGAAAATGTGCCTTGATGGTTTGCCTAGTACGTGGCTGAATTTTT
Organism: Palaemon carinicauda; assembly: GCF_036898095.1. Taxonomy (NCBI): domain Eukaryota; kingdom Metazoa; phylum Arthropoda; class Malacostraca; order Decapoda; family Palaemonidae; genus Palaemon; species Palaemon carinicauda. The sequence continues at coordinate 4,716,121 of NC_090762.1, read as the reverse complement.
TTTTTCTGAAATGCCGTATATTAGAATGTTAGCCATTTTTCCGCGAGTGCCCCTTTTTATTTGTTTTGCATTTTTTTGCTTAGTCATGTTACCGTAAGGAATTGGCAAGTAGTGTCGCAAAACTTATATTTTTATAGTGTTGGAAAGTGTTTCTAGATGATCTGGCTACCCATGCCTATCTTTTTTTTAGCCAGATATGGCGTATATATAGGTATGTGTTCGATTTTCCGGTGATTGCCATTTTTTCGTTTTTTCCCAATTCTTTCAAAATTACTACGTACTAAGGAACTATCACAGAGTAATGATTCCTCTAGATGTTTATTTGTGGGAAAATTTTGTTTACTTCTTTTTTGATTGAATATCATCAAATTTTTTTAGCTAAAATATTATATTTTACATTTTTTTTTTTCGATTTTATTTCCCTTCAAAAACATTTTTTTGGGTCAGAATTTTAATTTTATAGTCGTAAAATAATCGACAATTATCCAGCAACCCACCATACAATATTTATGCATATCCAATAATAATTAGATTAGTAAATAACACCTTGAAATTGACATACCCTTCCTACATTTCAAGTGGCAGATTAGGGAGTCTGAGTCAGTGTGGTTGGCGGCCATTTTGTGGACATATCCGAAGCGTAAGTTGCCCTATCTATATATATTCTTGTTCCCTATAGAATTTGTGATATTTTGGTATATTTTTACCTGCATAAATATCATATTATATATTAAATATATGTATTTTTTTACGAAATTTCTAAGTACTCAAAAAATTACCTTTAGATATGGCCCCTGATATAAATGTAATTACAAAATAATGAAGATTTTTTTACATATTTCTATTTTAGGATAACATATGTTTATTCCCTAAAAAAATTAGCCACTTCCTATTTCATTTGGGTACCCAAAAAAATTCATGAAATTTGGACAAATTTTTTTGGCCAAAAAAAGTTACCCTTTTTTTCTCATTTCAGGTCTTCACCTACATGGGTCTGACTTCATCCAAAATACATCAAGATGTGTCCTAAACATTCAAGAATCAATTCCTAAAAGGATTTGTGTATATTTGTATAAACTTTTTTTTTATGAATTTTTATGTCAGGTCTTTTTTTTTTCTACTTAATTTTTTAAAATATTTATAATAAATAGTTTTTCTGCAGATGAGTAGTATTTATCTTTACAATTGTTTTAAGCATTCATTGAAGTTTTTTTTGGCAAAAGAAAAAAGGAGGTTACTGCAAAAACTGATTTTTCAAGAATTTTTTTTGGCGTCGGGGTCGTTCGCGTCCGAGTATACCCTTAAAGGGGTGTCCGAGGAGCGTACCTATCCAGGGTTAATGCATGGTTTAAATTATGGAGAATTGAGTTGAACATTAACTTAATTCTAAGTTTGGTTTTTATTAGATCCAGGACACTTGAATCACCCTACCCAGATCTTTTCCTTTACAATTTGTCATTTACTACGTACTACATGTCCTAACACTGATCCTGTTTACAACTGGAATGTTAGTGTTGTGCACATGCTGAGGCATATAGCTAAAATGTCAACCATATGTAACAGCACCTCCCTGGGGGATATAGATGTCCGATAATGGCACCTTCCAAGGGGTGTAATGCCAGAGTGATATTCATGAGTTTAATTATAAAATTAATCCGTTATTATTAACTATAATTCTTAACTAAATATTGATTATGATAATTATAATTATATTTATAAAATTTATTATTATAGAATTAACCCATTATTATTAACTATAATTCTTAGCTAAATATCAATAATCTAATACAGTATAATGTGGAAGACTTTTACAGCTCAACTTGTAATGATAATAAAACCCTGGTGTAAGAAATTATCTTGCTTAAGTAAACCTGTGATGAACTAGAGACCTAGCTTGTAAGAGAACGAAAACGATCCATTATCCGGAGTGAACATGCGATGTAACCTATCAGCTTGGCTAATACTACACTAACAAAATAATCTAAGAATGTCTGCGATATGAAATGCCATTTCCAAAATAAAAGAACTATTGTTTTAAAATGCTTGCTTTAGCAAGAGGTAGATACAAGGCTCCAGCTACCAAACTCGGTCGTCTGCCTCATTATTTTGATGTCATATAAAGCAGCTATAATTGCAGATATGCAAATACTGAGACCCCTATATAAAATTTATATTTTACAGTGAGACTTGTAAAGGTGATAAAAACATGAGAGTAAGAAATTACTGCACTAAAGAAAATCTGTGATAAACTAGAGACGAAGGTTGTAAGAGATAAAAAATACATTGTCATCCGGAGTGAACGTGTGATGCAACCTATGAAGTGAGCTGAAACATCCCAAATAACAAATATTTTAAGAGAGTCAATGATATAAACACCATTTCCCAAACTAAAACGATATTGTTTAAATGTGCTTGCTTTAGCGAGAGTTGGGTTATATGAATCCAACCACCCAACTCTGTTTTTGCAGCAATGTAAGGGTTAAGCTGCAGAGCGTATAAAGTAAATTAAGAAATTGAGACTCAAACTGGAGGAACTCTGCTCTGTAAGGTGTAGTGAATATTCAGAACCCTTACTGAAGAAACACTAATTAGGATACTTTAAAGAAATGGTAGGCAAGACAAACTTACTGCCCACAGGAGAAGTCCCACTGGCCTTTGAAAATAACCAAGAAAGTTAGATAAATTAAAAACTAGATTGGTTGATCATTAACTTGGATGGTAAGCTAGCATGACTTATCAATATAAAACTAAATACAACTATTTAATTGCCAACAGTATCTGGTGGTCCCAGGCAGTCGCCCATCCAAGTACTGACTAGACGAGAAGTGGTGTTTTCAATATGGTATGGCCGTTGACTTCTCCCTGTAATTCCTTTTGACTAGAATTAAATTACTTGACCATTATTGAGCCACAAAAGACAGCTGTTCTGTTAACAATGTATAAGTTTTACCCCTTTTTAGTATATACGCTGTTCCTATAAACAGTAACTTGAAACATAATTACCAATAGGAACCGTGAGGTATCATGCTTCTCACAACGGATATTTAAACTCTGTGCTTTCCCTGTGCAGAAAGCTAACCAAACCTGTAGTTATTCAAGTTAAAATGCCATAAAAACTTAACATTTTTATGGAAACTTTGTTAACCCCCTCAGAGTTGTAAAGGAATCATATGATATACCACACCAACTACATAAGTAGTATGAAACTAATGAAAAGTACTTATTTTAGCGAGAGAAGGGATATTGAGAGAAAAATCTGCTCGATCTTCTGCCTAACATTCTAGCTGCCTAATGAAGAGTAGAATTGTAGGATTGGAACGGATGAGTAGTAGAATGTACAAAAGTTTGTAAAGATTTCGAGGCTCTGGAATCATTAGAATTCAAACTTGGTGCTACTTCATTTTGTCTTGTACAAACTGAACTTATTTATACTATATATAGATGCCCATAGGCCTTTGATAGAAGGCATTAGAGAGGGTGCATCAGGCAACCGACTCCCAAATTTAGGGATAACAGTGAAAAACATGATAGGCCTTTAGCATTATGGTATAGTAATGTGTTTAAACCAATTGTGTAGCACTCTTTGCCTTTATACATTGCTATAGAAGAGTTTTTTATACCCCATATGAGTATGTTTTGTCATTAATATTGCATAGCCAATGAAATGTGTCTAAAAGCTCTTTATGCCCATTTAAAATGGTCATTTGCATCCTTAATTTGCAAGAATTTAATGTAACCAATGAGTAAAACATTTGGTTTGTCTGTGTGCATGTTACATATCTTGCATCATTAGGTTATTTAGAAAGTTCAAATCAACTTTATTGTGATTTATTTTATTTTATTTTAAAAGTACTGGTTTGTAGATTATGATTACTGATTATTTTGTTTGATTTTGTGGTGACTAAGGTTTTGCTTGAGTAAAAAAAAATTATCTCAACAGTAGAAAATTTCAGTTTGACCTTCCACTCCTTAAGTAGGAATTTGACATTAGTGCTACTACTCTGCATATCAGCTTTCATTACTTGATCAAGCAGTGAGGCTATTTAAAAAAAAAAAAATTAACATTACTGGATAGATGGGCATGTGAAAAGGTTGCACAAACTGTTTAAATACTGGGCAGAAAATTGAGAAATATAGTTATCAGAATATCAAATATAGAATCTTAAAGTTATTTGTTTAAATCACTGAAAAATGCCGTGCAAACAGCTGCAGAAATGTGTGTTAGGTTAACATTAGAGATATGTAGAAAGAGAATGTTGGTGGAATTAAGTTGTAGAGTTAGAAATTGAAGAGAAGAAATCCAAGTATGGCAAATGAAAGTAGAGAAGAGATAAGGTTTACACAAAAAAGAGGATGGATTTGAAAAAGTTAAAAATAGAAAATTAACTTCTACTGTACTGGAATGATAGTGGCTTTAGGATATTCAGGATAGCAATATAGCTTAGAAAATGTGGAAGAAATATGAATGCTGCTGAAGGTAGAAAGTAAATGTGAACTGGAATATAGTGGTATGATAGACTAACCAATAGAGAATGTAAGGGTTCCTGGGAAGACTAAGCATTAAAAGCACTAGGACCACCTGTGGTAAGAAATGACAATGAAATCAGAATGATTTTTTGTTTACGTCTGTGACTTTTTCATATGGTATGAAAACCTAATTGCTACAGGTAACAGGAGTATCCCAAACTGTAGTGTGGAAATTACAGAGGAATAAGACATCTTGTACATGCAATGAAAATATTAGAAAAGCAGCCAGAAGAGACGTAAGAAAATTTGCAAAGATTTATTTTTGTCAGTTTTGCTTTTTGCCTGAAGGGTCAACAACTGAAGCAGTGTTTAAAATTAGGCAATTCCTGGTAAAGTGCCATGCTGAGGAAGCAATTATACCACATTTTCAAATATTTTTTTATTATCATAAATGAGAAAACTACCAAAGATTGCTGGAAATGGTTCTCTGGTAACACCTGTATGCAAATGACAGTTCTAACAGCAGAACTGAGGGGAAGGAAGTGATTATCTTTAAAATGTGGAAGAGTGGAATAGAGAAAACTGAATCGGGTATTAGAAGTGTGCTCTGTGCTGTACTTCGTGCCAAATATGTCTCACAAGACATCTGGATTATGTAATGTATATTGGGTAAGATTTTAGATCCTTGAAATGTATAACATGAGAAGCGGAGAAGATAGAAGAGTTTGGAACACTGTGGTATTTGGGTAGCTCTAAGAAGAGGAGAACATTTCTGTTATGTTGAAAAAACACTGAATTGAGATGTAGGGGTTAGATGAGCATTAAGGAGGATAGTGGCAGCAGCAAGGATGAAATGGTTAGAAATTACAAGACTAAAGTAATGAAAAATGACAATGTCAAATTTGTAGAGACCAAAGGCTTATTGTGGGTACATAAGGCCTGTACTATATGAAATAGAAACATGGATATTGACTAAGAAAATGCTAAATATTTTGATGTGGTGTGACCTTATAATTTCAACTCATAAATGGATTAGAGTTGGTGGTAAGATGTGCTGTCCAAAAGGTGGAAAAAAAGTAAAAAACTCAAAATTTGAGATATCTGAAGACATGATTAGTAGGTATAAAGAACAGTTTGTCAGAATTGAAAATCTACAACTAGCAAGATTGAGGCCTATAGGAAGGCCCATGCTGTTGTAGAACAAAATATTTATCATTATATCAAGCACCATTTACTTTTGCATGAATTTTGAGGGGCATAAATTTTTTATATTAGTAAGATTAAGTCCAGGATTATGAATTATTATGGTTTCTTCAAAGTAATTTTTTATGACAAATCTATTGTTACAGGAATGATGATGAGGTGTTACCAGATTATTCCAGTCCAAACCTTACAGACAAGATTATTGGAAAGCCAATATTAGATACCATTTTAGAACCAGGTGATCTTTTATATTTTCCTCGTGGATATATTCATCAGGGCCATGCTGTGGAAAACGAGCATTCACTACATATTACTCTATCAACGTATCAGAAAAACAGTTGGGGTCATTATCTGGAAAAGGTAATTAATTATTTTAATTGTTCATTCTATTAATGCCGAAATATATACTTTGCTAGACAGTGTTACTTGTCATTGGTAATAGCCATGACTAATTATTTTTTGTCTGTATTTATGGTTTGCAGCCAGTTAGAATGTGAGTTACATACTTTCATGTATGATTCAGGTTTTCCCCATTTTTTTTAGCAAATTTTTTTTTTCTTTTCATTTTTTTTTTTTGAAAACTTTTTTTTTTAAATCATACCATAACTATACTTTATATTTCCCTATTTTCTTCATTTTCGTGTTTTTTTTTTATACCTTTCTCATTTTCTGAAAAACATAAAAGGCAAAGTGATGATTTTTACTGCTATCGCTCTATTCCTGACAAAAATATGCTGTTGGAGTGTGGGTTGATGAAGCAAGGGCAAGGGTATCAGAAGACTGTGGTAAATGTTGGTGTCTATCAGGAATCAGCTTGAAGCCCTTTGGATGTAATTATAGTAATGGTAAAAGCTACAAAGGATTGTAGAAAGGGAGGGCATTAAGAACTGCTGATGCAGATTACCTAATAGTTTTCTTAGTCTTTCCCTGTGTACTTTAATCAGTATTTTCTTGGCATAGTCGAGCAAACCCATTCCTGTATAATTTCTACAAAGCAGTGCACCCACTTTTCATTTACACTATATCATTATACAGTAGTAAGGCTCTTCCCAATCTTTTGTTAAGTTTTCTTATATTTAGGCAAGTTCATGGATGACTGGCTTGCCTCAGGTTGATATTGAATATCTTTTATTCAAGATGGTGTAGTGGCTTTTCCATTGTTCATGTTTCACCCCTTTCATATCTTTTCCTTCTTTCCTCTAGCACTTATTGACTGGTCTCATCTACCAAAACATTGTCTGGCTTACGACTTTCTAGTAATGGGTCATTGATTCATTTTGAGTTTTATAGGCCACAAGCTATGAATTTAAAAAAAAGATAATACATAAGGCTTCATATATATTGGTCTGATGTTTATGGAGTATGGAAAACTTTGCTCTGATCCTAGAACAAGGGATCCAACATCAGACTATCTAGACATAGTAGTTGGTGCCTGGCTAATCTATTTCTCTTTGCCAGGGGTTCATAGCTCAAAATTCTTGACCCTGATTTCCAGTGGGATTTTATGTCAAGTATCATTTATCATGTACCATGATCTCTGCAATACAGTGAAAAACATGATGAAATTATCATATTTTAAAGTAATTAGATATGAAATATGATTATATAGAATAAGAGTACTACATGAGACTTCATGTAATCCTTGAAAATAGTAATGTCCACATTACTTGAGAGTATACTCAGGCACACTATTTTATCTCATTTATCTTTCTCATGTTTTTTTGAAGTTTTTATATATGAAGTTTTCAATATTAAACTTACCCGATAATCATGTAGCTGTCAACTCCGTTGCCCGACAGAATTCTATGGAGGGATACGCCAGCTATCACAATACTAGAAGGGGGTGTATTTACCAGCGCCACCTGTGGCCAGGTACTCAAGTACTTCTTGTTGACACCTCCTCAATTATTCCTCTGTCGTGCTTCCGGCAAGACGTTCTGGGATACGCTTATGTTCTTGGAGTATTTTCACGACTTTGGTGAAGTATTTCTCTTTGATTTCGGCTATCGCTTTACTGGAAAACTTCTATATTAGCTTAGTTAGCTTTTGGAATTAATTTGATTAATTTTGGTGACGAGAGAGTATGAACTCTCGTTCACCTTTCAATGGCCGACCCTTTCCTTAGACGGAAGTGTTGGTGTCTAAGAGAGTATAGACTCTCTTTCTTAATTTTGCTAGAGAGAGAGATAGTAACAAAGTTATAGATTTATTTTATATCTCTCCGCCTCTTATAGGCCTCTTCGATTAACTTCCTTTTATTATAAACTCATTAAAATTAATTTTTATATTTGTTTATATTCGACCTTCCTAATAGTAGGCGGTCTTTTACCGAAGTTAATAAACTTTGAGCCCGTCATTTCGGTTTTACCTGTTAACATATTATGCTATTTCCGCCACAGAGTTTGAAAGTTTTTTCTTTGACAGTCTCGTACTGTTTTCAAAGCTGAACTAACGTTTTGTTTTGTCTCTGCAGTTGTAGAACGTTCAACTTGCACTCTATCGTTACGATAGAGAAAGAATGTTCACGGTTTCACGTTGCAGTAAGAGTAACCGTGTCTAGCGTTTTGTTCATTCTTTCTTAACTTAATGGTTTTGATCCTAATAAAGGAACTTTTCAGTTTTTTTCCTTTAACAATAATATGTTTTAACGATATATATGATTGGGCTCTTCTCTCAGGTTCTAAGTCAAGAGAGAGAGAGAGAGAGAGAGAGAGATAGAGACGGAGGGAGAAAGAGGATAAACGTTTCATTCAAGCCTGCCAGGCGTACGAGTAACGTCATTATCGATTTTTGGCTCTTCTCCCTAGTCTCTTTAGGGGAAGAAACTAAACGTTTCTAGAGTGATCTAGTGTTTAGTCTCTTTCCAACCACTGATTTATCTTTCATTATTTTTTTCTGTTACATTGTAATTCTGTTTTAGCAATTACTAACTTTGAGAAAGGATAGAATTGCGTATTTCAGGTACAAACCACTTAAAGTTTCGAGTTCAGTGAAATAAGTGCAAACAGAAATCAAAGTGATAAGTGATTAGTGCGTGAGGGTACTTTTGTGCGCGCCAGTTGTCCTCCCAGTCCGGGACCTCTTGCAAGCTCCCAAGCCCAGGGGAGAAGCAATGTCGAAGGGCATAAGGGTTCAGCAGGCCTTGATCGGCGCACAGAAGTATTCTCGGTGGTTGTGGGCGTGTCTTACCGAGACCGTCACTCCCACCCGCAGACGATTGAGCCCTTTTTTTTTTTTTTTTTTTTTTTTTTTGCTCGTCTGCAGAAGAGATTAGGGGAGAAAATAAAGGCAGAGTAACGCTGGTCTCAGGTCTCAAGACTTCTTAAACGTTAAGTCCAGACCTATGCCAGACGTACGAAGTTAAAGTTCACAACCCGAATGCAGTGATTACACTCCGACTAAGAGGAGTAAGGTTCTGCCACAACAGATCTCTGCTGTTAAGGCTTTACCTCAGCAGACCTTAGTGTCTGCCGACCCAAAGTTAACTCTACTGCAGTCCATACAGTCACAACTTTCGGTCTTGATGCGTGAGTGTCGGGCTGAGAGTGTTGCACCGCCTGCACTCCCTCCACCTGTTCTCGCTGCACCTGTGCTCGCCCAGCCTGCACCTGCTCCGCCTGGTCGCAGCACCATCTGCCAGGCGTACGATGTTGTGAACTTTACTACAGTCCATGCAAGCACAGCTTTCGGACTTGATGCGTGAGTGTCGTGCTGAGAGTGTTGCACCTCCTGCACCTATGGTGCACCCACCTCCTGCACCCGTTCAGCCTGTGCTGCACCCGCCTGCACCGGTGGTGCACCAACCTCCTGCACCCGTTCAGCCTGTGCTGCACCCGCCTGCACCGGTGGTGCACCAACCTCCTGCACCCGTTCAGCCTATGCTGCACCCGCCTGCACCGGTGGTGCACCAACCTCCTGCACCCGTTCAGCCTGTGCTGCACCCGCCTGCACTCGCTGCACCCAGTCGCAGCTCCTTCTGCCAGGCGTACGATGTTGAACCACTTTCGGAGTTTGCTGTTCACAGTGTTGTTCAGCCTCAGCCTTCTTTAAGGCAACCCTTGCTTTGGGATCAGGAGAGTTACACTCTTCCTCCTCCTCCCCTTGCTGCTCCTCCAGTGGTGCAACTCTCGGTTGGGGTACAACAACCCCTCCCCTCCGTGAGTCTGTCTGCTCAACCAGCGCTGCACCGAGTTCAACCCTCATCTAGGCAAGCTCATCTACACCATGCAACCTTCTCATGCTCCACTCATCTCTCAGGAACAGGAACGGACTACTCCGCCTCCGTCCTCCGCTCAGCTGGTACAATCCTTGGGTGCAACTCTTGCTAGGAGTCAACCTCCTTCACCCTTGCACCTGCCTTCTGCTCCGTCTGTTGTTCAGCCTATGCAGTCTGAACCTCAGGTTTTCCCTCAAGTTGAGGAAACCTCTGTTGTTGTTCCAGCTCGTTCTGACTCTGCTGTTCAGCTTACCATGGTTTAAACCCCATGCAAGCATGCATTAAGCACTCTAGCACTGGTCATGGAATTTCTGAGAAATGTTAAACGCCATGCACACGCTCTGCTTTCCTTTCAGCAGGCTCTGCTTACAGCAGGCTCTACTTCCTACATGCTCAGCATTCAGCATGCTCTGCATTCAGCATGCTCTGCATACAACATGCTCTGCATACAGCATGCTCTGCATTCAGCATGCTCTGCATACAGCATACTCTGCATACATCATGCTCTGCATACCTTACCGCATGCTTCTCAACACATCTTGGGTTGTTGCCAACTCACTAGACTGTCAAGCAGTTTCATAACGTTGCCTTCTAGTCTGCTGCTTTGCACCAGTGAACCCTCACTCAGAGAACTTAGCTTTTCTAGGATAAGGTCCCTGTAGATGAGAAAGTTCTTTTCTCCCTCCTTCTGATATTCCCTTGAGGACTCTGTCATTTGGAGGGAGCCTTTAGCTGCATAACCTCTTATGGACTTTTATTTAAGCATAACATGCTTACAGGGAAGGTAATGGTTACACTTCAGCCGCTAATCCCGTCTGTTACCACACCTGCTCCCATAGACCTTGAGCTGTGTTGCATGACATGCAGTCCAAGCTTAGTCCTTGTTAGAGGATTTTTTGTTTACGGAGTCAATGTGTCACGGGGAAGACGTTCAACAACCAACAGAAGGGACTTGTTGTGACGCAGTGGGCAACCTCAGCAACCCGTTAAGGAGTTGTCTGTACGACCCAGACAGTCTAGACAGATTCGGGTTGTCACTGTACTTCCTCGCTTGCCCATGATTGACAGTTTACAGACTGTGCAGCAGTATCATGATCTTGTGTCCGGCTCCGTCAGACGACTGGCTTTTAAGAGCTCCCTCAAGTCGTCGCTGTCTGGAGATTTTCAAATGGACTATGGATCTGACCAAGGAACTGGGCCTCCTGGTCAATTTTGAGGAGTCTCAGCTCGTTCCATCCCAGACCATTGTCTCCTTGGGTATGGATCTTCAGAGTCGAGCTTTTCGGACTTGTCCGTCGGCCCCAAGGATCTTCCAAGCCCTAGAATGCATCCAGAGCATGCTGAGAAGGAACCGATGCTTAGTCAGGCAGTGGATGAGTCTAACAGGGACACTTTCATCGCTGGCCCTGTTCATCGAGTTAGGGAGACTCCACCTCCGCCCCCTTCAGTATCATCTAGCTGCTCACTGGATAAAGGACATGACGCTAGAGACGGGCTCAGTTCCTGTTTCCGAAGAGATGAGGTCTTCTCTAACGTGGTGGAAGAACAGCATTCTTCTCAAGGAAGGTCTACCATTGGCTGTTCAGTCCTCCGACCACCGTCTCTTCTCGGACGCATCGGACACGGGCTGGGGTGCGACACTGGACGGACAGGAATGCTCGGGAACATGGAATCAGGAGCAAAGGACACTTCACATCTATTGCAAGGAGTTGTTGGCAGTTCATTTGGCCTTGATAAACTTCAAGTCCCTCCAGCTTAACAAGGTGGTGGAGGTGAACTCCGACTACACCACAGCCTTGGCTTACATCTCCAAGCAGGGAGGGACTCATTCGAGGAAGTTGTTCGAGATCGCAAGGGACCTCCTCATTTGGTCAAAAGATCGAAAGCTCACGCTGGTAACGAGGCTCATTCAGGGCGATATGAATGTCATGGCAGATCGCCTCAGCCGGAAGGGTCAGGTCTTCCCCACAGAGTGGACCCTTCACAAGAATGTTTGCAGCAGACTTTGGGCCCTGTGGGATCAGCCAACCTTAGATCTATTCGCTACCTCGATGACCAAGAGGCTCCTCTTGTATTGTTCTCCGATTCCAGACCCAGCAGCAGTTCGCGTGGATGCCTTTCTGCTGGATTGGTCCCATCTCAACCTGTATGCATTCCCGCCGTTCAAGATTGTCAACAGGGTACTTCAGAAGTTCGCCTCTCACAAAGGGACACGGCTGACGTTGGTTGCTCCCCTCTGGCCCGCGAGAGAATGTTTCACTGAGGTACTGCAATGGCTGGTCGACGTTCCCAGGACTCTTCCTCCTAGAGTGGACCTTCTGCGTCAACCTCACGTAAAGAAGGTACTCCCAACCTCCACGCTCTTCGTCTGACTGCCTTCAGACTATCGAAAGACTCTCAAGAGCTAGAGGCTTTTCGAAGGAGGCAGCCAGAGCGATTGCCAGAGCAAGGACGACATCCACTCTCAGAGTCTATCAGTCTTTATGGGAAGTCTTCCGAAGCTGGTGCAAGGCCAATGCAGTTTTTCCTCAACCAGTACCAATGTAACCCAGATTGCTGACTTCCTGTTACATCTAAGGAACGTAAGCTCCCTATCAGCTCCTACGATCAAGGGTTACAGAAGTTTGTTGGCAGCGGTTTTCCGCCACAGAGGCTTGGATCTTTCCTCCAACAAAGATCTACAGGACCTCCTTAGGTCTTTTGAGACCTCAAAGGAACGTCGGTTGTCCACTCCAGGCTGGAATCTAGACGTGGTCCTAAGGTTCCCTATGTCATCAGGATTTGAACCGCTCCAATCAGCCTCTTTTAAGGACCTCACATTAAAAAACTCTTTTCCTCGTGTGCTTAGCAACAGGTAAAAGAGTAAGTGAGATCCACGCCTTCAGCAGGAACATAGGTTTCACATCTGAAACGGCTACATGTTCCTTACAGCTCGGTTTTTTGGCTAAAAACGAGCTTCCTTCCCGTCCTTGGCCTAAGTCGTTCGAGATCCCAAGCCTGTCCAACATGGTGGGGAACGAACTGGAGAGAGTACTTTGCCCAGTTAGAGCTCTTAAGTACTATCTAAAGGTCAAAACCATTACGAGGACAATCAGAAGCCTTATGGTGTGCTATCAAGAAGCCTTCTCTACCAATGTCTAAGAACTCAGTTTCTTACTACATCAGGCTTCTGATTAGAGAAGCAAATTCTCATCTGAAGGAAGAAGACCTTGCTTTGCTGAAGGTAAGGACACATGAAGTGAGAGCTGTGGCTACTTCAGTGGCCTTCAAACAGAACCGTTCTCTGCAGAGTGTTATGGATGCAACCTATTGGAGAAACAAGTCAGTGTTCGCATCATTCTATCTCAAAGATGTCCAGTCTCTTTACGAGTACTGCTACACCCTGGGTCTATTCGTAGCAACGAATGCAGTAGTAGGCGAGGGCTCAGCCACTACATTCCCATAATCCCATAACTTTTTAACCTTTCTCTTGAATACTTTTTATGGGTTGTACGGTCGGCTAAGAAGCCTTCCACATCCTTGTTGATTTGGCGGGTGGTCAATTCTTTCTTGAGAAGCGCCAAGGTTAAAGGTTGTGATGAGGTCCTTTAGTATGGGTTGCAGCCCTGTATACTTTAGCACCTTTGAGTTGATTCAGCCTCCCAAGAGGAACGCTGCGCTCAGTAAGGAAGACGATCTTATTAAAGGCAGAGTAACGGTTCAAGTCGACTTCCTTACCAGGTACTTATTATTTCATTGTTATTGTGGATAACTGATTATATGAAATATGGGATACTTAGCTATCCTTTAATCTTGTACACTGGTTTTCACCCACCCCCCTGGGTGTGAATCAGCTACATGATTATCGGGTAAGTTTAATATTGAAAAATGTTATTTTTATTAATAAAATAAATTTTTGAATATACTTACCCGATAATCATGATTTAATCGACCCTCCCTTCCTCCCCATAGAGAACCAGTGGACCGAGGAATAATTGAGGAGGTGTCAACAAGAAGTACTTGAGTACCTGGCCACAGGTGGCGCTGGTAAATACACCCCCTTCTAGTATTGTGATAGCTGGCGTATCCCTCCATAGAATTCTGTCGGGCAACGGAGTTGACAGCTACATGATTATCGGGTAAGTATATTCAAAAATTTATTTTATTAATAAAAATAACATTTTTATATGTATTTTATATATTGAAAGATTTGTCTCAGTAAATGTTGTTATTTGTTATTGCTTCTCTTGTAGTTTATTTATTTCCTCTCCTCGCTGGGCTATTTTCCCTGTTTGAGCCCTTAGGCTTATAGCATCCTGCTTTTCTTTTCCCACTAGGGTTGTAGCTTGGTTACTACTACTACTTCTAATGTCCCTTGGGTGGCCCACACTAGATGCTAAAATTTATACGCAGCATTTTGTACACCAGTTGCACAATTTTTTGATTTGCTTTTCACCTCTTACCTGTGGTTTATCCTTTCTCAGCTTTCCAACTACTACAATATTAGCTTGCTCCAGTTATTACCTCATGAAAGAACAAACCCTTATAGTGAGGAATAAGACAGTTCTGTGCTCAATAAGATTGGTTAATAATTTAAGATATTTTTTATGAAAGTTATATTTATTTCTGCATGTAATACAAACCTTTGACCGTAATGGGAGTATAAATAAAGCAAAGCTGGAAAATGTTCGTTAAGCTTTTCGGCATACTCATCTGGCTGTCTTGATCTTTTGACTTTTCTTTTAGATTGAATAAATGATCTTACAGATGTTTATGTTCGGAGAGTATTAGTGGAAGAAGCTAAAGATGTGTAGTGTTTCTTGATACAATATTGATAATTGTGTAACAGTTTTCTGTTCTACCTGCCAGAATCCAATATACTGTACTTGTTCCTGTCGGATGGCATGTCTGTTGCTGTTCTATCTCTTGTGGGGCCATTACAATGATGACAATGTAAACCTAAGAATATTAGTTTTCTTTGGACATCACTGGTCTTCATTGGAAGAAGAGTTCCTCTGCCACTGAGTCTGAAAGTAAGAGGTATCTCCCTTTTCTTCAGTGTCTGCCAATCCTGAAAGACACCTGGTTGTACTACTGTTGTGGTCTCCATTCCCGTGAGAGTGTTGTTATTGGCATTCCAGAATCCAGTGAAGAACTTAAAATTTTCCCTTCTCCCCTGCCTCATCTTCGCTAAGAAGTTCACAAAGTTTTTACGTATGCGTAACTCCTACCATTTCTCTCTCTATGGGAGAGTAAGTGCTGAGAGTTATTCCTTAGAGGAAAGAAATATAAGCACACGCAACACTATGGAGGTGTTCTGCCATTATAAGTGTGTGTTTTCACTCCTTTTACCTGTTCTCGGTCAGGTGCCTGAGGGAGTGAGGGCCGAGAAGAAACATGGATTCTAAACATTTTTCCCCTTTCCTCCCCCTTCCTGGATGATCTCTTTCTCCAAAAGAGAGAAACTGTATTTGGTAAAGAGATATAGGTACACATTCCTACTGTTACTTCCCCTTTGCATGTTGCAGAGTTCAAGAGATGACAACCAAAAATTAGCTTATGATACTTGCCTATAAAGAAATCACTGAAACACAGGATGATCGATCAGTCTTGATTCTGGAGTGATGGTTTGGTTTTGTGGGAGGAACATCGCTGTGTCAAAACTCAACTCCTGGGAAGGCGTCAAGATACAAGGGTTCATGCCTCTGCTACCAGTGCCAAGTTTTGTAAGAGAAGGCATTAGCATTGTTGGTCTGGAAGTGGAACCATGATCTTGCCCCTCCCCTGCCAGGAACGTTTCCTGGACACTGGTGATTCCTTCACTTGCACAAACTTCAAAGGCATCCCCCAAGAGATGTGTTAGATGTGTTTAGTCCTCCATGTTTACCATCATCTGTGCTTACAGCCATCTACGAAGACTAATCATACACACGTACCAACTTCTATATGCACAAGTTTCACAAATATGATTATCAACTTCTCCCATCTGCCTCATTTCAGCTCTTCCATTACACGCTACTGGTGGAAGAGGAACCTATGGTCGTTCTCGTTTATTACACAGACTGTGAGATTTCCCTTTCCCTTTCACAACTGACAAGGGTTTCTTGTGCATTTTCCCTTCTTGTTTCATCTTCTTGGGATCATTCCGATGGTGTTTGCTTCCAGCAAGATAGGGTACCTCATATTTGTTCTTCATGATCATTTCCTATGGGATCAGCCCAGTATGGTGATCAGAAATATCAGGATCGGTAATCTTATGATTAGTAACCATGATGGGGAACCACACAATTATAGTTAACGTCTGAATCACCAGGTAACTAATTCACGTTCCTGTTATCTCTTCCTTTCTAGCAGTCATAATGCCTCAAATAAGTCACTGTAGCACAGGGGACCAATTTAGAAGTGTTTTGAGAATTGGAACAGTTCCTCGGCATAATTTCGTGGGAGGAGCAGTGACATACCAAAGCCACCACGAGTTTACGTTCCTTGTACTAGTGATCGGTTTTCACCAGCAGTCTTACAGTGGTGTCTAAAACAACTCTGGTCAGCAGCGTTCCTGGAAGTAACAGTTGAACTAGCTTAGTGGCTGGAAGACACGAACCTCATCAAGGGGACTGCTATGGAGTGTCGTCTTCCGTAAATGCTGCTCTTTGCTCATCAAGGTAACTGTCTATGTTCATGAGGAGCTTTGACCAGTCATTTCTTCCTAGGGAACTCGAGCCACTTGCGTGGGACGTCAGCCAAGCTCTCAGGTCTCTCAAAAGTGCCCCGGACAAACCTTAGAGGTTTTGTGTCAGATAAAGATCTGACAAGACAGTCTTCCTCCTTGGCTTGGCCTCAACAAAACAAATAGGCAAACTTCATGGAATGTCGAATATCCTCATTTCATACCTAGGGATGGAAGAAGGTCTTGTTCTTCATTCCTTAATTTATTGTAAAGACTCAGAACCTTGCTGTTCACTACCCCAGCTGTGAGTCTTTTGCCATCTCCTCCCTTAAAGGTACCACGTATAATCTAGGCGAGTTGGGTTTTTGTCCTGTGAGGGCATGACAGATTCAGGAAGATCTCCAAGAACACTATATTCTTCTGACTTCAAGAAACCATCGTACAAGCATATCTTACGTCGACTGAGGATCCAGAACCCGCTGAAGTAGGCACTGACAAAGTCAGAGGGATTGGTTCAATGCTACCCTTTACAAAGAACCTATTAATGGCACAAATTTTGAAAGCCAGAGTCTTGGAATGGCAGACAACCTTTACAGCCCACTATATTCAAGAACATACTTACAAGTTCTTAGGAAACACAACGTCTCTGGGACCAGTGGTAGTTGCTCAGCAGGTTATGTAGCGAACCTAACTCCCTAACAAGAAAAGAAGCATCTTGTCTAAAATAGCGATTGCATCGTAAGTTTAGGACTAGAGGTAAGAATGTCTGTCCCTCTTTCCTCTTTCTTTCCCCTCCCTTGGGGTGTATCAGTCATACCATTACGCTGTATCGGATCCAGAAGCATCTCCCCCATCCTACTTACTTGAGGAATGATGGTCATTAATGTATATAATCCATTTCTTTAAATTGACCATACATTTCAGACATCAAATCCTTATCAGGATTTAGTTCCTCCATGACGTCTGTTGTCAGCAGAGACCTAGCCTATCACTTGAATTTTTATCAGGTCAGTAGGAGGTGGATAGGAGTTGACATTTTCTCACCTCTACAGGTCTGAATGGTCTGACCCCAGGCGTTTAAACCAACCAGTTTGTTTATAAGGACCTCTTCCTAAAGTTGTGTTTCCTATTTAAGGACTAGGGTTTGGATTCGTGCAGCCACAATCCACAATTTTTTAAGTGCTATGCATTTTTCAAAACTATGCAAACCTCTATCCTTTAAGTTACATTTCTTGCCTCAACCATCCTGCAAGTCCTAGATAAAGGTCAAAAGTGGATATTCAATATGCTGACAAGGGGATATAGTTCCCTACCACCTACCAGTAACTACCAACACCTCATTATAAATTTTAACATCTTAGGTAAGCTTTGCTGAAATCTTGTTTGTTTAATTAAGAAAATGCAAAGCACTTTAAACATTTGATATTTATCAGTACAGGTAATAAAGAATTAAGAATGCACAGGATGTGGAATAGTCAAGTGAAAATAATTTCCATTGTTCTTACATTTATGAATTGTAGTGATATGTGGTATTTTGTTGGCTCGGGTATGTACATCTGGGACCCATTTTCTTTGTTGAATTTGTTAGTCGAGTAAAATGGAATTATTTTATCTCTGTTCCTCTGAGAAAGCAGGGTCCTTAAAGAGAATGGGGCTGTTTAAACCTGGTAGTTAATCAGAATTACGAGTCGTTCTGTAATTATAGGTGGGTCTACTAACTAGGTGTGTAGAAGGACTGGGTAGAAGGAATTATGTAGTTGTTATGGGTGACTTAAATGCTAGAGTGGGCGCTGGAGAGGTAGAAGATGTCATTGGGAAGTATGGCGTACCAGGTGAAAATGAGAGTGGTGAGAGACTGGTAGATATGTGTGTTGAACAAGAGATGGTAATAAGTGCTAGCTTTTTTAAAAAGAAAGATAAAAATAAGTATACATGGGTAAGAGTGGCAAATGGAAGAGTAGTAGAAAGGGCATTAATGGATTATGTGTTGATAACTAAAAGAATGTTTGGAAGATTGAAAGACGTGCACGTGTTTAGGGGTATGGCTAACGGTATGTCTGATCATTTTTTGGTGGAAGGAAAATTGGTTGTAGCAAAAGAGTGGGGGAATAGAGTAGGTGGATGTAAAAGGGAGCTAGTGAGGGTTGAAGAGCTAATAAAACCTGGGGTAAAAAGTAAATATCAGGAAAGGTTGAAAATGGCATATGACGAGGTGAGAGTAAGAGAAAATGGTAATTTAGAGGAGGAGTGGAAGTTAGCAAAAGAAAATTTTGTTGGGATTGCAAGTGATGTATGTGGCAAGAAGGTTGTTGGAGGCAGCATGAGGAAGGGCAGTGAATGGTGGAATGAAGGAGTGAAGGTAAAAGTGGAAGAGAAAAAGAGGGCTTTTGAAGAATGGCTGCAGAGTAATAGTATAGAGAAGTATGAAAAATATAGAGAGAAAAAGGTGGAAGTAAAGCGCAAGGTACGTGAGGCAAAGAGGGCAGCTGACCTGAGGTGGGGTCAGGGACTGGGTCAGTCGTATGAAGAGAATAAGAAGAAGTTTTGGAAAGACGTGAAGAGAGTAAGAAAGGCCGGCGCAAGAATTGAAGAGACAGTGAAAGATGGAAATGGAAGGTTGTTAAAAGGAGAGGAGGCAAGGAAAAGGTGGGCGGAATATTTTGAAAGTTTGCTGAATGTTGAGGATGATAGGGAGACAGATATAATTGCTGTTCCAGGTGTTGAGGTGCCAGTGATGGGAGATGAGAATGAGAGAGAGATTACAATAGAAGAAGTGAGGAGAGCACTAGATGAAACGAGAGTAGGAAAAGCATCTGGTATGGATGGTGTGAAAGCTGAGATGTTGAAGGAAGGGGGTGTGACTGTAATTGAATGGTTGGTGAGATTGTTTAATGTGTTTTGTGTTGTCAATGGTACCAATAGATTGGGTCTGTGCATGTATTGTACCACTATATAAGGGTAAGGGAGATGTGCATGATTGTTGTAATTCAAGAGGTATTAGTTTGTTGAGTGTAGTTGGAAAAGTGTATGGTAGAGTACTGATTAATAGGATTAAGGATAAAACAGAGAATGCAATCTTGGAAGTACAGGGTGGTTTTAGAAGAGGTAGGGGTTGTATGAATCAGATTTTTACAGTTAGGCAGATATGCGAGAAATATTTAGCAAAAGGTAAGGAGGTGTATGTTGCGTTTATGGATCTGGAGAAAGCATATGATAGAGTTGATAGGGAAGCAATGTGGAATGTGATGAGGTTATATGGAGTTGGTGGAAGGTTGTTGCAAGCAGTGAAAAGTTTCTACAAAGGTAGTAAAGCATGTGTTAGAATAGGAAGTGAAGTGAGCGATTGGTTTCCGGTGAGAGTGGGGCTGAGACAGGGATGTGTGATGACGCCGTGGTTGTTTAACTTGTATGTTGATGGAGTGGTGAGAGAGGTGAATGCTCGAGTGCTTGGACGAGGATTAAAACTGGTAGACGAGAATGATCATGAATGGGAGGTAAATCAGTTGTTGTTTGCGAATGATACTGTACTGGTAGCAGACACAGAAGAGAAGCTTGACCGACTAGTGACAGAATTTGGAAGGGTATGTGAGAGAAGGAAGTTGAGAGTTAATGTGAGTAAGAGTAAGGTTATGAGATGTACGAGAAGGGAAGGTGGTGCAAGGTTGAATGTCATGTTGAATGGAGAGTTACTTGAGGAGGTGGATCAGTTTAAGTACTTGGGGTCTGTTGTTGCAGCAAATGGTGGAGTGGAAGCAGATGTACGTCAGAGAGTCAATGAAGGTTGCAAAGTGTTGGGGGCAGTTAAGGGAGTAGTAAAAAATAGAGGGTTGGGCATGAATGTAAAGAGAGTTCTATATGAGAAAGTGATTGTACCAACTGTGATGTATGGATCGGAGTTGTGGGGAATGAAAGTGATGGAGAGACAGAAATTGAATGTGTTTGAGATGAAGTGTCTGAGGAGTATGGCTGGTGTATCTCGAGTAGATAGGGTCAGGAACGAAGTGGTGAGGGTGAGAACGGGTGTAAGAAATGAGTTAGCGGCTAGAGTGGATATGAATGTGTTGAGGTGGTTTGGCCATGTTGAGAGAATGGAGAATGGCTGTCTGCTAAAGAAGGTGATGAATGCAAGAGTTGATGGGAGAAGTACAAGAGGAAGGCCAAGGTTTGGGTGGATGGATGGTGTGAAGAAAGCTCTGGGTGATAGGAGGATAGATGTGAGAGAGGCAAGAGAGCGTGCTAGAAATAGGAATGAATGGCGAGCGATTGTGACGCAGTTCCAGTAGGCCCTGCTGCTTCCTCCGGTGCCTTAGATGACCGCGGAGGTAGCAGCAGTAGGGGACTCAGCAGTATGAAGCTTCATCTGTGGTGGAAATGTGGGAGGTTGGGCTGTGGCACCCTAGCAGTACCAGCTGAACTCGGCGGAGTCCCTGGTTAGGCTGGAGGAACGTAGAGAGTAGAGGTCCCCTTTTTTGTTTTGTTTCTTGTTGGTGTCGGCTACCCCCCAAAATTGGGGGAAGTGCCTTTGGTATATGTATGTATGTATGCTAACAGATATGAATGGGTAAAATAGTTTTAATAATACAATGGTTTGTATTATCAAAGTTTTGTGTTAAGGAAATGGTTTGTGAGGATATTGTATCATTATCATCATTGTTATGAAAGAGTTTGCAGAGGTAAAGCACTAATGAAGACAATGTAAGCAACCTTTGATAAAGTGCTATCAGCAAGTGCATCACTCACACCACATACTTGTCTATCACTGATGTTATGACTTTGCCATGTCATTAAGATATAGTTTCTTTGTATTACAGTCCATTACTATCAATCTTGAAAATTTAATAATTATTCTACCTGCTTGTGTAATAGCAAAGCTTATGGAGTTTATTGATATATTGATTATCTTTAATGAAGTTTTTGTGATTTATTTTATTTTCATATTTCCTTACAGCTGCTGCCACAGGCTTTGAATTTGGCAATGTCTGAAGATGTTGAATTTAGACGAGGAATTCCCAGACAGTACCTTGATTACATGGGAATTGTCCATATGGACCGTCATCCAGAAGAAAGAGAAGGTTTTAAGAAAAAGGTACAGAAAAATATGGTTTGTTTTCTGGCATATTGGTCAACAAAGTTTTTAGGGTTTTCATGTGAATTTATATTCCATTATATATTCTGATTTTTATTGCCTTTAAAAGTCTTGGGAGTTAATAACAAATTGCAAATTTATAAAACCATGATTCATTTGAGGAGTTACTATGGCTTATCAAGTAGCAATTCCTCAGCATCCTCAAATGCAAGAATTCTTGAGAAAACAAAAGGTCGACAAATCTCAAGTGTGTTTCAGAAGGTGGATGTTTTCAAACTATGGAGTTGAAGATTGTTCCTGTAGATTATATTGAAAGTGATCCATAGTTACCCGGTTATTTATACAGTCATAAAATGTTAGTTGTTTATTGGTTCCAAGACTGTCATCTTAACAATCAAATAATTCACAACTCCCTAGACACCCTCTAAACCCAAAGCAACCTCTTATCATTGTTAATACTATATATTGTTCTACTGTTCAACTTTTTAACTACCTTTTTATTAAATTTATACATATTAGAGCTAATAAGTATAACAAAATTTGGAAAAAGAAATAAGATGAATTTCTCTTCCAAACTAAAACAATGAACTTCAAAATGACATAACACAAAATGATTTGATGAGATATAGAACTAGTAGTTAATTCTAAGAGAACATCTTACCTTGATTTTTTTATACAGATGGATTCACAGTTTGTGATATACTGTAGTTTCTTGAATTAACCAATTTTTAACTTATTCCTGTATAACATGGACTTTCCTTTAATCTATGTACAGGTATTTTATATGCAACACTGTAAAAATTTGGATTCAGCAGCGTTATTGTTGTCATTATCCATCACAAATAACTTTTGATGTTCACCATTATTTTCAGGGATCTAAATATCATGGTTTAAAATGAGTATGGTAGTAGCCATTCTTGTTTATAGAAGAAAAAGCAAACGGATTTTGGATCCAGATTTTTATTATTCTCTCATTATAATCATCAGAGCCGAAAATTAAAAAGATTCTTTATAAAGATTTTATGACATCAGTAACATTGGAAATGACTCAAGAATTGATGTTCATGTCACATATTTTCAGGTCTGTGATTTAGTAATGCGTATGATGGAAAATGCACCTTTTGACGCTTGCGTTGATCAGCGAGGAGCTTCCTTTATCCACGATTGCTTGCCTCCATATCTAACACCAGGTTAGTTAGAAATGTTTAATTTTTTTTACCGAGTACAATTATATCTATAAAGAAAAAGGATAATTTTTGCATATGCCAAATTGTTAGACTAAATCCATAAAATAAAGCAATAAAAGACTATGATACCACAAATGAAATATTGAAATACAGGTAAAAGTGTATAAATTGGTTAAAATGCATAAAAATGGTGGTATAAATAATAGTCATATTTATTATGTCATTCAGATGTCAAGCTTTTATTGACAGTACTTCTTCTTGGCAGTATAATGAAATGTGTATATGTTAGTATACCTTTGTATTGAATGTATGACTATTTGTCATCAGTGTACAGCATGTAGTAGGGTATCCATGTGTTAAATTCATAACTAATACTTGTCATCATGATTTCAAAGATACAGTGAATTGTTTATGCTATAAGCTGGCTATTATTGGACATCAGGTTGCCACAAGTTTTTTACTGACCTAAGAATGAAGAACTCACATCAATGAGCAAAAGGCAGGATCTATAAATAAATGGGACAACTCGCTTGTTGGAATGAAAGGCAGGCACATTAGCATATTCCTATAAGTTAGCAATATTATGAGATTGCTTGTAAGGGTTGATATAGTATCTAAGTGTTTTTTGTAGGGTTACTTTACTCCTGGAACCAAATAACAATTTAAGGTGATGCATGACTACATACATCTAGTGCATGGAAATATTAGCTGCTTGTAGAAGTCTGGACCATCTTGTGTTAGGAAAACCTCACTAAGGTTTTCATTTATTTTGTCCAATAAATAGCCAGTAAGTTAAAGTGATTCTTTTGTTTTGTAGTTATAAATATTTGTTTTTACCCAAGAGTATTTTCTCTTCCCTTACCTCTAGTGGTATGTATGTTGTCGTATTGATGAACTTTTCTTATTTTTTGATGTTCATGGATTGTATTGCAGTTCTTTTTCAATTTCAGAGGACAAACAATGTAGTGCTTATGGAGGAGGGGAGAGATGGTGTCCCAAGACAAAAACGGCTATTAATCGCGTAGAGTTACTACCAGATACACTCATTCGTCTCATCAGAGGAAATTGTATAAGGTACATTATGATTTTATTGCTGAGTGAATGGATGACAGGTAAAGTAGTGGAATGGAAGGAGATATCATCTAGGTTAATGTGGGTAAGGGTTAGGTTGGGTAGGGAATGTTGGGCGTTTGTCAGTGCGTATGGGCCAGGTAGTGAGAAAAGTGAAGAAGAGCGGAATGAGTTCTGGAATGAATTAACTAGGTGTGTAGAAGGACTGGGTAGAAGGAATTATGTAGTTGTTATGGGTGACTTAAATGCTAGAGTGGGCGCTGGAGAGGTAGAAGGTGTCATTGGGAAGTATGGCGTACCAGGTGAAAATGAGAGTGGTGAGAGACTGGTAGATATGTGTGTTGAACAAGAGATGGTAATAAGTGCTAGCTTTTTTAAAAAGAAAGATAAAAATAAGTATACATGGGTAAGAGTGGCAAATGGAAGAGTAGTAGAAAGGGCATTAATGGATTATGTGTTGATAACTAAAAGAATGTTTGGAAGATTGAAAGACGTGCACATGTTTAGGGGTATGGCTAACGGTATGTCTGATCATTTTTTGGTGGAAGGAAAATTAGTTGTAGCAAAAGAGTGGGGGAATAGAGTAGGTGGATGTAAAAGGGAGCTAGTGAGGGTTGAAGAGCTAATAAAACCGGGGGTAAAAAGTAAATATCAGGAAAGGTTGAAAATGGCATATGACGAGGTGAGAGTAAGAGAAACAGGTAATTTAGAGGAGGAGTGGAAGTTAGCAAAAGAAAATTTTGTTGGGATTGCAAGTGATGTATGTGGCAAGAAGGTTGTTGGAGGCAGCATGAGGAAGGGCAGTGAATGGTGGAATGAAGGAGTGAAGGTAAAAGTGGAAGAGAAAAAGAGGGCTTTTGAAGAATGGCTGCAGAGTAATAGTATAGAGAAGTATGAAAAATATAGAGAGAAAAAGGTGGAAGTAAAGCGCAAGGTACGTGAGGCAAAGAGGGCAGCTGACCTGAGGTGGGGTCAGGGACTGGGTCAGTCATATGAAGAGAATAAGAAGAAGTTTTGGAAAGAAGTGAAGAGAGTAAGGAAGGCCGGCGCAAGAATTGAAGAGACAGTGAAAGATGGAAATGGAAGGTTGTTAAAAGGAGAGGAGGCAAGGAAAAGGTGGGCGGAATATTTTGAAAGTTTGCTGAATGTTGAGGATGATAGGGAGGCAGATATAATTGCTGTTCCAGATGTTGAGGTGCCAGTGATGGGAGATGAGAATGAGAGAGAGATTACAATAGAGGAAGTGAGGAGAGCACTAGATGAAACGAGAGTAGGAAAAGCATCTGGTATGGATGGTGTGAAAGCTGAGATGTTGAAGGAAGGGGGTGTGACTGTACTTGAATGGTTGGTGAGATTGTTTAATGTGTGTTTTGTGTTGTCAATGGTACCAGTAGATTGGGTCTGTGCATGTATTGTACCACTATATAAGGGTAAGGGAGATGTGCATGAGTGTTGTAATTCAAGAGGTATTAGTTTGTTGAGTGTAGTTGGAAAAGTGTATGGTAGAGTACTGATAAATAGGATTAAGGATAAAACAGAGAATGCCATCTTGGAAGTACAGGGTGGTTTTAGAAGAGGTAGGGGTTGTATGAATCAGATTTTTACAGTTAGGCAGATATGCGAGAAATATTTAGCAAAAGGTAAGGAGGTGTATGTTGCGTTTATGGATCTGGAGAAAGCATATGATAGAGTTGATAGGGAAGCAATGTGGAATGTGATGAGGTTATATGGAGTTGGTGGAAGGTTGTTGCAAGCAGTGAAAAGTTTCTACAAAGGTAGTAAAGCATGTGTTAGAATAGGAAATGAAGTGAGCGATTGGTTTCCGGTGAGAGTGGGGCTGAGACAGGGATGTGTGATGTCGCCGTGGTTGTTTAACTTGTATGTTGATGGAGTGGTGAGAGAGGTGAATGCTCGAGTGCTTGGACGAGGATTAAAACTGGTAGGCGAGAATGATCATGAATGGGAGGTAAATCAGTTGTTGTTTGTGGATGATACTGTACTGGTAGCAGACACAGAAGAGAAGCTTGACCGACTAGTGACAGAATTTGGAAGGGTGTGTGAGAGAAGGAAGTTGAGAGTTAATGTGGGTAAGAGTAAGGTTATGAGATGTACGAGAAGGGAAGGTGGTGCAAGGTTGAATGTCATGTTGAATGGAGAGTTACTTGAGGAGGTGGATCAGTTTAAGTACTTGGGGTCTGTTGTTGCAGCAAATGGTGGAGTGGAAGCAGATGTACGTCAGAGAGTGAATGAAGGTTGCAAAGTGTTGGGGGCAGTTAAGGGAGTAGTAAAAAATAGAGGGTTGGGCATGAATGTAAAGAGAGTTCTATATGAGAAAGTGATTGTACCAACTGTGATGTATGGATCGGAGTTGTGGGGAATGAAAGTGATGGAGAGACAGAAATTGAATGTGTTTGAGATGAAGTGTCTGAGGAGTATGGCTGGTGTATCTCGAGTAGATAGGGTTAGGAACGAAGTGGTGAGGGAGAGAACGGGTGTAAGATGTTGGTTCAGGCATGTTCCCCTCCCGCTGGCCAACGACGAAGCAAAACATTGCATTTGTCCACGGTACATGATGTTCATTTTTCCTTTATACCTCACTTAGATTATGACAATATCGCAATACAAGGGCAAGTATTTCACCTTTATTTTCCTTCCTTGCATTGTTTTTTTAGGTTCATGACATTCAAGAGGATTTTTTCTGCAAAATCCACCTATTTGTAGGATAAAAACAGCATATAAAAAAAGTTTATATAAAATCTTTTCAGCATTTGTGTCACATCAACTCTTATTTTTCAATATTAAACTTACCCGATAATCATGTAGCTGTCAACTCCGTTGCCCGACAGAATTCTATGGAGGGATACGCCAGCTATCACAATACTAGAAGGGGGTGTACTTACCAGCGCCACCTGTGGCCAGGTACTCAATCATTTGTTGTTGACACCTCCTCAATTATTCCTCTGTCGTGCTTCCAGCTAGACGTTCTGGGATACGCTTATGGTCTTCGAGTTTATTCATGGATATTTGGTGAAGTATTCTCTTAGATTAACGGCTGTCGCATACTGGAATCCTTTTTATATTAGCTAGATAGCTTTTATATAAATACTGATTAACGGTTAATGAATTTTTGGCTTGTTTTTGGATCACCCTTTTGACTAACTCTTTGAAACAAGATGTCTGACGTTTCGCAAGCTCCCTCCCATAGACGATGTAGGTCTTGCAATAGGCGTATTCCGAAGGCCTCGGTAGATCCTCACACCGCTTGTTCTGACTGTAGGGACAGGCCCTGTCTATTAGAAAATCGATGTGAGGAGTGCGCCGGACTTTCGGAATTGGATTTTGTCCGTCTTTTAAAATATTCATCTAAGTTAGAGAGAGGTAGAGTTAGGAGAAGTTCTTCTCACTCTTCTATGTTTTCCTCACCTCATGATCCCCTACCTTTTCCTACCCCTGTAGTGGCTACCCCCGAACCTACTGTGTGCCCTCCGCCTGATATGTCAACTGTTTTGCGTGCTATTCAGGCTTTAGGAGATAAAGTAGAATCAGTGGTAAGTGACCATAAGTCTCTGATGGCCGAGGTTAAAGAACTGAAGGTCAAGAGTGCAGTGGGTGGAAATAGTGCCAGTGCTGTGACGAGTGCTAGTGTCTGTGCAGTGCCAAGTGCTAGTGGTGCCAGTGTGGTGCGTGAGGATTTTTCTGTGCGAGCCAGTCGTCCTCCCAGTCCGGGACCTCTTGCAAGCTCCCATGCCCAGGGGAGAAGCAATGTCGAAGGGCTTAAGGGTTCGACAGGCCTTGTTAGGCGCACAGAATTATCCTCGGTGGTTGCGGGCGTGTCTTCCTTAGACCGTCACTCCCACCTGCAGACGATTGAGCCCGTCTTCTCGTCCGCTGATCTTCATGCAGGGAAGAAACGTTGGTCTCAGGTCTCGAGACCGCTTAAACGTAGAGTTCAGTCAGCGAGTGCTCAGCCAGGTTGTAGTCATTGGCTCAGCTCCGACTCGCCTCAGTCATCGGTCGACTGTACTCCGCCCAAGAGGAGTAAGGTTCTGCCTATACAGACCCCGACTGTGACTTTACCTCAGTCTGTTATCGTTTCTGCCGACCCCAAGTGGACCCTGCTTCAGTCCATGCAAGCTCAGCTTTCGGACTTGATGCGTGAGTGTCGGGCTGAGAGTGTTGCACCTCCTCCTCCGCCTACACTCCCTCCACCTGTTCTCGCTCCGCCTGTGCTCGCCCAGCCTGCACCTGCTCCGCCTGGTCGCAGCACCATCTGCCAGGCGTACGATGTTGAGCCACTTTCGGAGTTTGCTGTTCCCAGTGTTGTTCAGCCTCAGCCTTCTTTAAGGCAACCCTTGCTTTGGGATCAGGAGAGTTATTCCACTCTTCCTCCTCCTCCCCTTGCTGCTCCACCAGTGGTGCAACTCTCGGTTGGGGTACAACAACCTCTCCCCTCCGTGAGTCTGTCTGCTCAACCATCGCTGCAGCGAGCTCAACCCTCCTCTAGGCAAGCTCCTCTACACCCTGGACTTGCGCCTCAGGAGCCTCAGCTTGCGAGAACTTTACCTTGTTCTGCGCAGCCTCAACCTCTTCATGCTCCTCTCATCTCACAGGAACAGGAACGGACTACTCCGCCTCCGTCCTCCGCTCAGCTTGTGCAATCCTTGGGTTCAACTCTTGCTAGGAGTCAACCTCCTTCACCCATGCGCCTGCCTTCTGCTTCGTCTGTTGTTCAGCCTATGCAGTCTGAGCCTCAGGTTTTCCCTCAAGATGAGGAAACCTCTGTTATTGTTCCTACCCGTTCTGACTCTGCGGTTCAGCATTCTGGTCCTATCGCTTCGCTACCCTCTGCTGATGAAGTGTCGGATGATGAGGAGGCAGACCTTGATCCCTCATCAGACGTGGAGGAGTCTAAGCTTTCTCCATTGTCTATTGATTTTCGAAAGGTCTTGGCTCTACTCAGGGAGATTTACCCAGACCACTTCGTCTCTGCTATTCCCCGCTCTCCTCCATCTGAGTTTTCGCTGGGCGTTCAACAAGCTAAGTCCAACTATACTAAGCTTGTCCTAGCTAGATCCTCCAAGAGGGCTTTAAGGATCTTAGGGGAGTGGCTTCAGTCTAAACAACACCTTGGCAAGACTTCCTTCATGTTCCCTCCAACGAAGCTCGCTTCGAGAGGTTGCGTTTGGTATGCAACAGGGGAAGCACCAGGCTTGGGAGTACCTGCCTCTGCCCAGGCTGACTTCTCAAGTCTGGTGGACTCGCCTAGGAGGACTGCGATGAGACGCTCGAAGGTTTGTTGGACCTTCTCAGACCTGGATCATCTTCTGAAAGGGTTGTTCAGAGCTTTCGAAATGTTCAACTTTCTCGACTGGTGCCTGGGAGCCCTCAGCAAGAAAACCTCTCCTGCGGACAAAGATTCTGCCATGCTAATAATGTCCTGCATGGATAAGGCCATCAGAGATGGATCGGGTGAGCTAGCGTCGTTATTTGTATCAGGGGTATTGAAGAAAAGGGAACAACTATGTACCTTCCTCTCCGCCAGCATTACACCGTGCCAACGGTCACAACTCCTTTTTGCTCCACTCTCAAAGTTCCTCTTTCCCGAGGAGCTAGTTAAGGACTTGTCGGCTGCCCTGATACAGAAGGACACGCACGATCTTGTAGCCTCATCGGCTCGTAAGTCTAAGGTTACCACCTCTGTCCCCAAGACTTATCGCTCCCCAGTGGCTGATACCCCGGCTACGAGGTTCATACCGCCCTTTCGTGGTAGAGCCCCCAGCCGAGGAAGCTCCCGTCCAGACTCTCACAGGGGCAAGTCTAGGAAAGGACCCAGGACATCTAAGGGAAAGAACTGACTCTCAGATTCTCCAGACAACAGTAGGAGCCAGACTCAAGATCTTCTGGCGAGCCTGGGAGAAGAGAGGTGCAGACGCACAGTCTGTCAGTTGGCTGAGGTACGGTTACAGGATTCCATTCTGCCTCAAACCGCCTCTGACCACATCGCCCATCAACCTCTCTCCCAACTACAAAGAAGAGGACAAGAGGCTAGCATTGCAACAGGAGGTGTCGCTACTTGTGCAGAAGAAGGCAGTGGTTATAGTCCGGAACCATCAATCCCCGGGCTTCTACAACCGTCTCTTTCTTGTGGCCAAGAAGACAGGAGGTTGGAGACCGGTGCTGGACGTCAGCTCTCTCAACGAGTATGTCACCAAGCAGACGTTCACAATGGAGACGACCAAGTCGGTCTTAGCAGCGGTCAGACAGGAGGACTGGATGGTCTCGTTGGACTTGAAAGATGCATACTTTCACGTTCCCATTCATCCAGACTCCCAACCTTTCCTGAGATTCGTTTTCGGAAAGGTTGTCTATCAGTTCCAAGCCCTGTGTTTTGGCCTAAGCACAGCTCCTATGGTCTTTACTCATCTGATGAGGAATGTAGCGAAATTCCTGCACTTATCGAACATCAGAGCCTCCCTCTACCTAGACGACTGGCTG
This sequence comes from Palaemon carinicauda, assembly GCF_036898095.1. NCBI lineage: Eukaryota > Metazoa > Arthropoda > Malacostraca > Decapoda > Palaemonidae > Palaemon > Palaemon carinicauda. The sequence goes on along the minus strand of NC_090762.1, from coordinate 4,685,750 downwards.
TTGAGAGCCTCCACGAGTCGTCGTTGTCTGGAGAACCTCTCTTGGACTTTAGATCTAATCAGAGACCTAGGTCTATTAGTCAATATAGAGAAATCTCAACTCATTCCCTCCCAATCCATTGTGTACCTGGTAATGGAGATTCAGAGTCGGGATTTTCGGGCTTTTCCATCGGCCCCCAGGATAAACCAAGCCCTAGAGTGCATCATGAGCATGCTGAAGAGGAGCAATTGCTCAGTGAGACAGTGGATGAGTCTCACAGGGACCCTCTCATCACTGGCCCTGTTTGTCGAGCTAGGGAGACTCCACCTCCGCCCTCTTCAATTCCATCTTGCAGCTCATTGGGACAAGGGCTCGACTCTAGAAGCAGTCTCTATCCCTATCAACCAAGAGATGAAGACCACTCTCCGGTGGTGGAAGCACAATCTCCTTCTCAAGGAGGGTCTATCATTGGCCATCCAGACCCCCCATCTTCATCTCTTCTCGGATGCATCGGACTCGGGCTGGGGTGCGACCTTGGACGGACGGGAATGCTCAGGAGTATGGAACAAGGAACAAGGATTACTCCACATCAACTGCAAGGAACTGTTAGCAGTTCATCTTGCCCTGTTGAACTTCAAGTCCCTCCTGCTAGGCAAAGTGGTGGAGGTGAATTCAGACAACACCACAGCCTTGGCTTACATCTCCAAGCAAGGAGGGACCCATTCGAGGAGCCTTTACGAGATCGCAAGGGACCTCCTCATTTGGTCAAGAGGTCTAAACCTCACACTGGTCACGAGGTTCATCCAGGGCGATATGAATGTTTCAGCGGATCGCCTCAGCAGAAGGAATCAGGTCATTCCCACGGAATGGACCCTCCACAAGAGTGTGTGCAACAGACTTTGGACCTTGTGGGGTCAACCTACCATAGATCTGTTTGCCACCTCCATCACCAAGAGACTTCCGCTTTATTGTTCCCCTGTTCCAGACCCTGCAGCGGTTCATGTGGATGCTTTTCTTCTGAACTGGTCCCATCTCGACCTGTACGCATTCCCTCCGTTCAAGATTATAAACAAAGTTCTGCAGAAATTCGTCTCGCACGAAGGGACACGGCTGACGCTGGTTGCTCCCCTTTGGCCTGCAAGAGAATGGTACACAGAGGTACTTCAATGGCTAGTCGACTTCCCCAGGACTCTACCTCTAAGAGTGGACCTTCTACGTCAACCACACGTAGACAGGTTGCACCCAAACCTCCACGCTCTTCGACTGACTGCCTTCAGACTGTCGAAAGATTCGCAAGAGCTAGAGGCTTTTCGAAGGAGGCAGCCAGTGCGATTGCCAGAGCTAGAAGAATTTCCACTCGTAGAGTCTACCAGTCTAAGTGGGAGGTCTTCCGAAGCTGGTGTAGAGCCAATTCAATATCCTCCACCAATACCTCTGTGATCCAAATAGCTGACTTCCTTCTTCATCTTAGGAATGAGAGATCCCTTTCAACACCTACGATTAAAGGGTATAGGAGCATGTTGGCCTCAGTTCTCCGCCACAGGGGTTTGGACCTGTCTTCCAACAAGGACCTTCAAGACATTCTCAAGTCTTTTGAGACGTCTAAAGAACGTCGTCTTTCCACTCCAGGCTGGAATCTAGACGTAGTCTTAAGGTTCCTTATGACATCTAGGTTCGAACCTCTCCAGTCAGCTTCCTTCAAGGATCTTACCCTCAAGACTGCTTTTCTCGTTTGCCTTGCAACAGCTAAGAGAGTCAGTGAGGTTCATGCCTTCAGCAAGAACATTGGTTTCACAACCGAATCAGCTACATGTTCTTTTCAGCTTGGATTCCTAGCAAAGAACGAGCTTCCTTCACGTCCTTGGCCTAGATCGTTCGAAATACCTAGCCTCTCCAACATGGTAGGTAACGAACTAGAGAGAGTTCTTTGCCCTGTCAGAGCTCTCAAATATTATCTGAAGAGGTCTAAACCTATTCGAGGACAGTCAGAAGCCTTATGGTGTGCCATCAAGAAACCCTCGAGACCCATGTCCAAGAATGGGCTTTCGTACTATATAAGGCTTCTGATCAGAGAAGCACATTCTCACTTAAAGGAGGAAGACCTTGCATTGCTGAAGGTAAGGACCCACGAAGTAAGAGCTGTAGCTACTTCGTTGGCCTTTAATAAAAACCGTTCTCTGCAGAGCATTATGGATGCAACCTATTGGAGGAGCAAGTCAGTGTTTGCATCATTTTATCTGAAAGATGTCCAGTCTCTTTACGAGAACTGCTACACCCTGGGACCATTCGTAGCAGCGAGTGCAGTAGTAGGTGAGGGCTCAGCCACTACATTCCCTTAATCCCATAACCTTTTTAACCTTTCTCTTGAATACTTTTATTGTTGTTTTTATGGTTGTTACGGTAGGCTAAGAAGCCTTCCGCATCCTTGGATTTGGCGGGTGGTCTGTTCATTCTTGAGAAGCGCCTGGGTTAAAGGTTTGGTAGAGGTCCTTTAGTAGGGTTGCAACCCCTTGTACTTTGGCACCTTTGGGTTGATTCAGCCTCCAAGAGGAACGCTGCGCTCAGTAAGGAAGACGAACTTTAAATAAAAGGCAGAGTAACGGTTCTATTCGACTTCCTTACCAGGTACTTATTATTTCATTGTTATTTGAGATAACTGTTATATGAAATATGGGATACTTAGCTATCCTTTAATCATGTACACTGGTTTTCACCCACCTCCCTGGGTGTGAATCAGCTACATGATTATCGGGTAAGTTTAATATTGAAAAATGTTATTTTTATTAATAAAATAAATTTTTGAATATACTTACCCGATAATCATGATTTAATCGACCCTCCCTTTCCTCCCCAGAGAGAACCAGTGGACCGAGGAATAATTGAGGAGGTGTCAACAACAAATGATTGAGTACCTGGCCACAGGTGGCGCTGGTAAGTACACCCCCTTCTAGTATTGTGATAGCTGGCGTATCCCTCCATAGAATTCTGTCGGGCAACGGAGTTGACAGCTACATGATTATCGGGTAAGTATATTCAAAAATTTATTTTATTAATAAAAATAACATTTTTATGTATATTCTTTTAAGATATGGAAATTTTTTCTAAAGGTAATACTCATCATCTACTTATAATCTGTATGTGACCAAAGAACCAGGTAGATATTACGCAAACTAAGTGAGGTATAAAGCAAAAATGAACATCATGTACCACAGACAAATGCAATGTTTTGCTTCGTCGTTGGTCAGCGGGATGAGAGGATGCCTGAACCAACAGCCAATCAGCGACAAGTTTCCACATCGTTTTTTGGCTCCAGTTGCCAGTTAAGATGCAACAGACTTTAGGTCTTGATTATCTGATACCAATCTTGAGTCTACTAGTTCCACTGAACCACACTTTCCTTTACTTAGCCAAGGCAGTCATAGGGTCAACATATACTGGCCTGTCACTGAGAGACCAATCTCTACGTTTGTCACATACATCAGTCAGGTTACAGTCTGCTCCCCTACACTTAATATACAAAAAATGGCTATCAAATGCATGAAGTGCAATGGGAAGGTCGGTCTGAAGTCGAAGTATGGTTGATCTGGTCTACGACAATAATCTAGTCCCCCCACTGTGAATCTTCATTCCTAGTTGAATCAAGATTCCAAAGCTGGTAGAGGTAACCAGGACATCTGCTCGCACCAGCTTCAAGAGCAGAAGCGGTGTTACCTGGTGGCGAGACAAGAGCCTTACCCTATGCATTTGCAGGAGCCAGCAGGTTTTTTTTATGAAAACAAGAGTGTGTCCAAAAGAAACAAGGCTGCTAGACAGCTAACAGACGACATGTGTAGAGGATTATTAGACAACGTTTTTATGTTGTGTATGGCCACCTGTTCATTAAACCAATATGAAAAGAACATTGATGAATTAACTGATATATAATCAAATTTATATCATTAGGATTTTAGCGTGTGTATTACTGTGAATTTATGTAAATGGATTAGAGAGTAAATTAAATATTCAATTAGAAATTGCTGGAGCAAGATCTATCAGATGTTGATTGTAGTTGAGTATTAAAATATATTTGCTAGGAAATAACATGAAAATAATTTTATTTCAGACTTGTGGCAGAAGAAGCAGATAAAGTGCATATCTACCATTGTTTGGAAAATAGTAGAGAGTATCACAAAGAGGAGCCGCAGTTTTTGGAAATAACCCCTGAAGTTGCTCCTGCTGTTGAGGCTTTAATTCATACCTATCCATCCTATATTGCAATTGAAAGTCTGCCTTTAGCGACTGAAGAAGAAAAGGTATGTAATCTGTCAGGATGCATCTTACCAAGAAGAAAGTTACTGGGTTTTATCATGTTCACTAAATGTCATATTGTTCCATCACTAATACAAACCAATGCTATTTACAGGGGATATTACTTTTGGCGAAGCTGAAAGATGAGCCATAAGCCTTTTACCGAAGGTTAACCATCCAGTAGCTACGGGGGGGGTTAGTTTGCTACCCCGCTCACTCGCACACCTGGGCTAAGTAACCCCTTTATTTTTGGCTCTCACCTGTCTCTCTCCTCCCAAAGGATAACCAGCCATTTGACTTGTTTTACTAATATAGACTTTTTTTTTTTTTTTCATATATGAAAACATTCATGTAATGTTTTTATATATATTAAAGCTTTCTTTTCATTACACTGAATGTTACTGTTTGTGTGACAGCATATTGCGGCATGTTCTCGGGGGCAGAGAACCTTCTCTCACAATCCTTACTCCTTTGACGCTGGAGAACCCTTAGGCTGGTGGACTCCCCACGCTTCTACGAGTGCAGTGACCCAGCCTCTGCCACAGGGGAGTTGTCCTCGTGTGAATACTTCTTCTCCAGTCAGATGTTTACGTCGCTCACTCCATGCAAGTTCAGAGGAAGACTGCCTGCGTCCTACCCAGAGCGTGACTTCGGTTATGCTCTTCCTTGCTGACAACACCGCTCTCTCTCGTTACATGGGCGACCGGCAGATCCTCTGCTTGGGAACAACTTTCCCGTTATGGGGGTAGGCTGTTCTCCCAAATGTTTTTTCTTCAGTAATTAGTTTACAGTAATAACTCTGTTTTTATCAGTTAATTAATTAATTGTATTTTTTTTTTCTATAGTTTTTACGAAGCAGCACTCCTTTGACCGACGATGGTAGTCTGCAAAGGGAGTGTGCAGTCCTTATTATGTTTCTGATCTCTCTGGAGACACCTTTCTCATGTCCGGGTAAGATTGTCCTCCCGAGGGAGTTTTTCTTTTCTTTTTATATTTCCTCTCGTTCGCTGGCGAGACCCTCCCCCAGAGACTTCTTAATTGAAACTTTCTCGACACCTTCCTGCCTCTCTGAATGCTTCCCCTGCAGAGGATCCTAGCCACCAAAGACAAGTCAATTCTCTGCCTCCTCGCTGGCAGGCTATTGATGACATGAGTCTTCCAGACTTTCTCCTTCTCCAAGGAAAAGTCTCCTGCGGGTGGCCATTGCTCTTGTCCACAAGAGAGATCCTCCCCAGAGAATCCATTCCAGACCTCAGGCTCCTTGATGGACAAGTAGCAGATGGGGGAGGGGAGAGTGTAACTAGGGTTAAGTCTGGGATGAATGACAGAATAACTGGCTTCCTTTTTTTTTTCATCTTCCACCCTGTGGGGTAACAGCATCTACGGTACTCTGCAAAGCTGACCTCCGCTGTCTGCTGGTAGAAACATTTCCCATGTGTAACCTGGTATAGATAAATATACTCGTTACGTCCCCATACCTCCTGGCGACGAAGGATTGGGTAATGTCCATGGTACCCTCGGAAGAGTCCGATGACTCTGAGAACTCTTACCTGGACCAGTCACGGTGTCGTATCACAAGCACACAGCTTGCGTAGACCGCAGCACGGTATTTAGCGGGCTCGTATGGAAAAAACCTGGGTTAAATACTGACAAGTGAGATTGATGCTCACTTCCACCCTCCTAAAGGGTAAGTCATCCCCTACAAATAGCATTGGTTTGTATTAGTGATGGCACAAATGACAAATTTGGAAGTATTTTGCATCTTTCCTAATTATACAAACCTGTAGCTATTTATACAAATTGGCTCGCCAGCACCTATCCCCCTAGAAGTCCTACCTCCAAGGAAAAGTGGTTACTCAACGCAGGTGTGAGTGAGCGGGGTAGCAAACTACCTCCACCCCCGCTAACTAGCGGATGGATGGGTAACCCTTACTAAAAGTCTTATTGCTCATCTTTAAGCTTCACTGAAGCTTCATTAGGAAAAATACAAATTACTTCCAAATTTGTCATCTTTACAATTATATGTTCCCCTTTAGTATACATGTTAATTCTTACTATGCTTTGAATTAGTGTTCTCTTTTCTATATTCTCCACATATGCTAACTTCAATTTTCTTTCAAGTTATAATAAAAACCAAGAGGATGATTACTGAACTGAGTGATCTGTGATCTGAGTAATAGGCATATTTTTATAAAAGTAATTCTAAACTTCATAAACTTTTTCTTTATATGTGCACGTTAAACAAAGATCACTTGTTTCATTTTCTCTTATGGTTCTCATTGAAAAATGAAATTTTTATATTTCTTATATCTAAAGTCACTTGATGTTCTGATTGATTCTCTCTTTCAAAGCTCGGCTCAGATCAGCGATTACCTCAAAACTAAAACTTTCATGTTTTCTTTCTTTCCCATAGGTTTAGGCCTCTTGTACAGTATCAAGTCAATGTAGGTTTTGACAGCAACATTGGCATTGTATTCTATACATGCTTTTTTTTGTCAAAACGTCACTCTAGGATTTGATAACTTTCGCGTGGTTACCAACGTACATACGTTGTCTTTAAGTCAAAACTAACCTCGCCTCTTGATGTCACTAGTCGGTGGAGGAGGGAGGGCATGTATATGAACATCAGGAGAGTATAGAAATAAGTTTTTTTATCAAAATTGTTTATCTCCCTGAATCTTCCCCCATGTTCATATTGCTGACTCTCACACAGATGAAGATAAGAGACTGAAGGAAAGAGATAGGAAATGATGAAATATAGTCTTAAAATAATACAGTAAACTTGTACCTTAGGCTCACCACCCAGTCCAGTACTTTTGTCAAGGGCAGCCATTTTGGACAGAGGACGTTTAGAAATCCTAACTCCACTTACCAAATTAGGAACATTTCTTCAAAGGTCCGCAGTCCTCTCCAAATAGTACTTAACAGCTCTCACAGGACAAAGAAACCTATTATGGAACACAATACTTAGCTTCCTATCCTAAAGAGGAAATATGAATAAATTGAGGCAAACCTCTCACCTTGAATTCATTCTTAGCTCAGAATCTAGGCAAGAGAGATAAGATATAAAAGAAAGAAGTTGTAGTTCATTAACGACACTTACAAGAAAAAAATCCCCCTACTGGAAAAGTCTTAGTCATGAGATCCTTAGCCGAAAAATAAGACAATTACCACGAGTGTATTTTATTGTCGTCGTCATCCACATCCGTGGTAATTTAGAAAATCTAGAGCTGCACTCCAATCTTCAAGTGACGTATCAGTGAACAGAGAGGGGTCTGGAATCCTCATTTCCAAAGAAACCGTAGGTTAACTAACGAGGATGGTCCCGCCAACTCGTCAGTTATTGTAGGTTTTTTATCACTGGTGCACGAGAACCTCTAGGCAAAACTATTGCAGTTTGGCTAGGGTTCAAAACTGCGCATGGCAGGCTAGAATTTATGCTTTGGCCCTAAGACTCTCTGGCCTTCTTAGAACAATAGAAGCTGAAGATGACAAGAGCTTATCAAGTTAATTACTATCTTAGCTGAAAAGCTTCTGGGTAAAATTCTAGAGAACCATTATGAACATCAGGTAAGTTTCATATAAATTTGCAGACCTAGTTACAAATGCTTGAGGTGTAATGTCAGTTCTTATTCAGTTGCTAGTATTTTCAATATAAAATTGTGTAGGGTATGTAAAGAACCAACCACACTGAAGAAAGCCATTTAAAATTTGCAAGAAAAATTAGGATCTTTTTCTTGTATTTGTTGGTAGATTTGTTTCTATAGTAAAATCACAAGAGAAAAAAGAAAAAGGACGACATCCCATGAATAATACCAAGTACAGTACTATGATCTCTCCATCATAACCAATGACAACATTTGAAGTTCTTCAGTTTTCAGCTTACCAGAAGCACAGAAGACACTTTATTTTTACCATTTTTATTGTGAAATAAAAATTCAATCAACTGCAAAGAAATGTTACAGTTTTCCAAAAAATTATATGCAAGTTTCCTAATGTTTATATTTCTTTTCAGATGGCCATAGCTAGTGGATTGTGGGAAAGAGGGCTCCTTGTGTCAGCACACCCCTTGGATTCTCCTCATGAAGACTGATCAGAGACCATTATTATTCTTTGTGTCCTGTTACAATACATGCGTTAAGCTGCATAGTCCAAGTACCATGGAGTTTTAGATTAATACCTGCTTAGCTAAATTTTTTTACTGTGCCAGTGTTCTGATAAATGTTTGAATGAAATGGGAAAATCTTGCCACTTTTATTTCACATCATTTGTTTTATGAAATCTACTTGCTTTCTGGGTTTGCTCTTGTGCCGAGGACTAGGAGCTGCATATAAATCTTGGTACACAGTAAGTTATAGGCAGGCAAATACCTTAAATTTAGGTAGCTTCTTGCTTGGTAGAGATGGGGAATTACCTATATGAACACTATAAATTCTATCTAATGACTTGGACAAAATATTCATGACAGCACACAAATAAGATTATTTTCATCACCCCACATAAAAAGTCTTGAATAACGAAAGCTTGTACAAGACATTTGAACCACTGTTTACCAAACAGGAGAAAAAACTCATATAATCCAAACATCTGTCCTTTTTGTTGAGGCCAAGTTTAAACACCTGTAAAATTTAAAAATTTTAATAGTTTGTTTGCTTCAACAAATACATGTTCTTAAACAAAGGAATAGAGCACTCTAGTGGTGTAAGTGGAAGGAAGCCATAGTTGCAGCATTAGGAAGTAAACTTTTCAGTTTTGAAGTTGGCATTATCCCTCCTCTTGTTACTGTAAATCAGTGGAAAAAAAGTGTGTGTTTGTTTGTTTGTTAGTTATAACAGGGGATCTGATCATACTCTGTGTTGGAAATGTTTTTTCATCGTAAGTCGGATTTAAATACGTAACATACTGAACGTACATATACTGTATACATATTGTACTATAAACCTTGTCATTTATAAATTACTGTACCCTATACAGTACATTCTGATACCTGTGGCCTATACAGTTGTGTACTAACACAACAAAATTACAAGTAGATAATAAGAAATACATATAACAATTCCTTGCCTTTATTCCTGGGGTTGGCCCGTACATACGCTTTCTAGACATGATGCACAGGACTTTTGAAGTTTAACAAATGGAAGTAAGAGCTTGTGAATCTTATCACTCACTATCAGAAGATATCAACTTGTGTTGTCCAAAGATAAAGGCATGTCATTATCCACGATATTATACAAATATAAATAATATAACAAGCAAAATTAAAGTACTACAATTAGATCTAAAACAAATAAACCACGTATCAACAGTGTTGCACTCCCAAAATAACAAAATCCAACTACTTAGCTTGTAGCAAACAGAAAGCTTGGAGTGTTAGTATAAATGTTGCTTTTGATCTAATTCATAATTGTCACAGATTTTAAAATAAATATTAAATACATCTTTACTCATAGATACTGTAAGCAAGAAATAAGTTCATGGCTCCTCAAACAAATTTATGAAACATTAAAATTAACTCCTTTGCAAATCATCCCAGTAACACTTCAGATATTCTTACTCACAAGATCCACGAGTAAATTATTTGACACTGCATTAACAATTTTGTTTATTAGTGTAAGGAATGAACTTCAAATATGGCATTATATTCTATAACAAAATAGATAACATTAATCTTGTACAAGGCAAATGATCGAGTTAGTTAAAACTTATTGAACAGTTTGATGAAACTTTAAACCGTGTAGTCATAATTGAAAATGATAATCATGAAATGCACAACCTGAATTTAAAATTCTCTTATGAGTAACAATGATTGAATCAAGACTGTTTACTGAATTGCTATCCAAGATGAGGTCAGGTAACTGGTCATCTTATACCCCGCAATGGACTTACTTCGTCCCCTACTCTGGGTAGAGGAAGGCGGCAGGGAACCTTTCTCCGATGGAGCATCAGGCGACGCTAAAGGAGAGGAGATGCTCGCCTTCTTGGGTGATCTCTGGGATGCCTTCTTTTTCTTGGTCCCGTAGAGAGCCCATTGGATCTCGGGCCAAGACTCGCACTCGGACACGTGGCTGAGGGGGAACACACACTGCCCCTACACGAAGAACACAAGGTGTGGGGATCAACCTCCGGCTTAGAGAGGAACGCTCCACAAGATTTACCGGCCATAGGCCCAGGGCAACGACGAGGATGCTCCATAATCGAACACTAAAGCACCAAGCAACACAGGGACACAGGTGAAAGAGGTGGATAAAGGAATCTAAGGTGAGGGTTGAACACGTGGGGACAGCGTGGGGACACAAAGGGTCGCACGGGATAAGAGAGCGCAGCGAGATGTTAATCACGTCGCAACCAGAAACTACTGGTGACCGAGACCTGGCCACGCGCGCTGACTGACCCGGGTCGCCTCAGGGCGAGTATTCATCCACCACAGACGGACCCACTATAGAAAACGGAGATAGGGGAAACTACAGAAAATTCTGGGTGGTTGGGAGGAGAATCCCAGATACTCCTAAGAAAGTAGTTCGAGGTAAGTACTGTTAGGAAAAATACTAATTACTTAAAATTTGTGATATCTCAGTGTTAAAGAGAGTCTAAGTACTAAATGTGAATCTCTACCTTCAGTCTTTTTCTGAACCCAAGGCAACAATTCTTTTAATCTTTTCATAACAAAATTGGACAGTTGAGGTGTATAAACCATCTTGAAAGAAGCCACTCTCCGGTTTGGTGAGATAAGATACTTTTAAACTTGCCTTAAAGCATTATCAAGGTATATTCCAGCAATAAGGTTATGCAAAGATGAAAAGGCGATATTTCATCACTTTTGTCATCCGAGTTTCCTCTTTAATTTCCTGTCTTGCTGATACAAGAGAATCAAAGTGAATATTAGCTGATTTCTGTTTGTTTACCCTTCAAAAAGGGTTTAGCAGCAGAAGTATGTAGACTTATTAGATTTAAATATATTAGCACCTATATTAACCTGGTTAACGTTATGTGAGACACGCTAGTGGGCGAGTTTACATGCAAATGGCAACCAAATGTCTGAAACATAATGAAAACGATCCGATCCAAATTAGTTAAAATTTTGTTTACCTCAGAATTTTAAGGGAATCATATGATATGCCATAGGTGAGGGCAGTGTCACCAATGGTGGCACTGCCGTAAGTAGTGACTTATCGCCGGTACAGGTACTGTAGGATAGTGTGCCGATAGGTGGCGGCAAAGCCTGTTAGGTACCGGCATTCCCGTCAGTCTGACAGCTTACCCCTCGGGGAGAAGCATGCTGACAGCCACGGAAAGTCAAATCCAAGAGGGAACCAACCGCCACGATCAACAAATGCAATTACACAGCAGCATAATGATGAAATTCATGCAATGTCCGTCCCAGAAAGGCTAGGATATAAAGAGAGGTGACGGCATGGAATAGCTATACCCATGCACCATATGAGCATTCCCTAAACAATCCCCTGAACAGAGGCAATGGCAAGGAAGTCAAGCTCAGAAAGAAATCTGTATTCAATACGATGGTTATCCCAACATGGAAGAGTCTCTAGACAGACACACTCTAGGCCGCCACACCCTGAATCCCAGGAAAGTTAGACTCTAAAACAAATGCCACGCCGTCAGAGACAGCGAAGCCAAAATGAAATAAATATAGGATGCCGCAGGTCGATCTAGAAATCTCAGAGGCTAGGAGGTAAGGGCAGTACAAGTAAGTCGGCACACCGACATGTTGAGATCACCCTTCGCAAAGGGGAGCTCCAATGGACTGCGCAGTCCTAGCATGGGAGATCACGAGCGAATGCAACATGGCGGACCAGCGGATTCGCCAACGAGGGCTAGGCTAAGCCTAATAGGTCGAAAAAACCGCGGGATCGAAGGCAGGCGGGCATAGGGGCTCAGTAAACTAATATAACCGAGCTAAAACCCCTCTGAGGGTAAAATGGCCGCTGCCAACGAGTCCAGTAAGAAAGATCTGATCGTCATCGGTGAGCCCTTCTCCAACTAAAACTTTACCACTCTCTCAGCTAGACTAGCCGGGACTGACACGCACTAAAACTTGAACTTGAACTAAATTAATGCATAATGTATTCACAAAACAGAGCCCAAGGCATCATAATGCTAAAAATGTGACAAATTCGTTAGGTGATTTGTATGTTTCCTAACTATACAAACCTTAGCTATTTAATATGGGTATTACTTTTGGCGTAGCTGAAATGACGAGCCATTAGAATTTTAACGAGGGTTTACTACCCCATCGCTAGTTAGTGGGGGGTAGGGAGGGGTAGCTTGCTACCCCTCCCCCCTCACACACACCTGTGAGAGCTCACTTTGCTTAGAGGTAGGACTTTCCGGGGGACAGGGCTGGCGGGCATGTTTGATTAAATAGCTAAGGTTTGTATAGTTAGGAAAAATACAAATTACCTAACGAATTTGTCATTTGTTCCTTAACTCAAATGCAAACCACGCTATTTAATATGGGTGACTTAACCCTTAGGTAGGGTGGTAAGTCCCTGCCATTACTGGCTTTTGGCTTTTTGCCCGGGGACTCAGTATCTGAGTGTGTCAGCACTCGATGATAAGGAGCCGCGGCCTACATAAGCTTGTGTGTGAAGGGAGTAAGTGTGACTCATCCTAGGAAGTTGACCTGAAGTCCTTTAGATGGAACTTTAAGGCTAGGACTCTCCCAATACTATTTCGTCATGGTGTGGGGACGTGACAGTATTAACTTAATACTAGGAACACAAGGGAACATGGTTTACCTGCAGTGGTTTGAGGTCAGCTGTGCAGAGAACCCAGGATGCTGCTTTCCCCAAGAGAGGGGAGAATGAAGAAAAGAATAAGGGCCAGGCATACCTTTTCATTCATGCAGACTAAAACTGGGTGACAATGCCCTCAACCCTCTGCTACTTGTCCATTAAGGAGCCTGAGGTTTAAACCAGCTGTTGTGCAGCCACCACAGGCCCGATAGAGAACATATCGAACTTCCTGTGGGTCACGTCTTGCAGGTAGTGGGCTGTGAAGGTCGTCTGACGCTTCCATACCCCTGCTTGTAAAACCTGTGTCACTGAGTAGTTCTATTTGAAGGCCAAGGACGTAGCTATGCCCCTGACATCATGTGCTCTAGGGCGACGTGACAGAGAAGGGTCAGGATTCAGGGAATGATGGATAACCCTGCGAATCCAGGCTGAGATGGTATTCTTGGTGACCCTTCTCTTTGTCCTCCCGGTGCTAAAAAAACAGTGCTTGCACCTGGGGACGAACTGCAGCTTTTCTCTTAAGATAGAGCCTCAAACTCCTTACTGGGCATAGTAGGAGATGGTCTGGGTCATCTGTTACAGAACGGAGACTCGAGATCCGGAAAGAGTAGAACCAAGGATCCGGCACTACTGGATTCCGAGTCTTGGCAACAAACTCAGGGAAGAATTTGAACATTACCTCCCCCCATCCCCTTGATTGATTGATTGATTTAAAGTTTTCAGGCATCCTGACATCTAAGGTCATTGATGCCGGTAACATTTAACTTATGTATACAAAAATAAAAAATAAAATAAAAAATAAAAAGAGTATTCTATTAAAATCATAAAAGTTGAATGTCATAAAAGTTAAATATTTTTCAGAAGACCTGCTTCTGAAATAAATCTAAAAATGCCACTTGCATGGTAGGACACATCATTTCCAAGAATCTTGGTAAGGATGAACCTGCCACCCTCACCTCGAGCCTCAAACAAATATCTATTCCGCAAGTTGTTATAATTGGGGCATTCGGTCAACAAATGCCTTACTGTTAGAGGTACTAAACAGTCGTCACAATACGGTTGGTGTTGGCCTTTCAGCAGAAACTCGTGTGTCAGCCGAGTGTGACCAATACGGAGACGACAAAGAGACGTCTCCCATTTTCGGGGCATCATATTATACCTCCAAGGAGATATGTCATTTGTTACCTCGCATTTTATTCCCATCTAGGCTATCCCATTGCTGTTGCCATTTATTGCAAACCAATTTCTTGATGTCAGGTAAATAATCATTAAAGGGAATGGGATACCTTCTTGGCAGCAACTCAGATGCAGCCTTCTTAGCCAGTGAATCTGCCTTCTCATTCCCAGACACACCTACATGTGCTGGAACCCTACAAAATTGAACTGTTATACCTCTCCGTCCAATAATAAAAACCATCCCCTTGAATGGGCGATGTCATACGAGAGAGACCATGAAGTTCACCGACTCGCTTGGCTGAAGCCAGAGCAAGTAGGAACATATTCTTCCAAGTCAGGTGGCAATCAGAAGCCTGGCGTAATGGTTCGAAGGGAGGCCTCTTAAGAGACCCAAGAACTCGAACCACGTTCCATGGAGGAGGTTTCACTTCTGACTGAGGGCAGGTAAGTTCATAACTTCGTATGAGTAGGGAATGTTCTAGCGAAGAGGAAATGTCCATTCCTTTGAGTCTGAAGGCAAGACTTAAGGCTGAGCGATAGCCTTTCACTGCCGAAACTGAAAGGCGCATTTCTTCCCGCAAATACACAAGGAACTCCGCTATTTCTGGAATAGTGGCATCGAGTGGAGAGATACCCTTTCCACGACACCAACCACAGAAAACTCTCCACTTTGCCTGGTCGACTCCTGCGGATGACTTTCGCAAGTGTCCAGACATCCTTTCCGCAACTTGCTGCGAAAAGCCTCTCTCTGTGAGGAGGTGCTGGATAGTCTTCAGGTGTGAAGCCGAAGCGAGGCCACGGCCTTGTGAAAGATGTTGGCGTGTGATTGTTTGAGTAGCTCGCGTCGTGGAGGGAGTTCTCTCGGGAGTTCCGTTAGGAGCTGCAGAAGGTCTGGAAACCACTCTGCGTGATGCCATAGCGGAGCTATCAGGGTCATTGAAAGGTTGACCAATATTCTGGTCTTGTTGAGTACCCTTCTCATCAGACAGAACGGGGGAAAGGCGTACACGTCGATGTTGTCCCACCGTTGTTGGAAGGCATCTTGATAGAGTGCCTTGGGGTCCGGGACTGGGGAGCAGTACAGCGGAAGCTTGAAATTCAACGCTGTCACGAACAGATCCACAGTCGGGGAGCCCCACAAAGTCAGGACTTTGTTGGCTACTAGACGATCCAAAGACCACTCTGTGCCCTGCTTAAACTGTCGGCGAGCACATTCCTCTTGCCTGGAATGAAGCAAGCTGCTAGTGGAATCGAGTGGGCTTTGGTCCATCTCAGTATCTCTACTGCAAGATGGGGTAGCTGCTCTGAAAAGGTACTTCCCTGCTTGTTGATGTAAGCCACTACTGTGGTGTTGTCGCTCATCACTACCACGGAGTGGCCAGCCAGGTATTGTTGGAACTGTTGAAGGGCCAGGAAGACGGCCTTCATTTCTAGCAGGTTTATGTGGAGGCACTTTTCTGATTCTGACCACAGGCCTGAGGTCCTGTGGTTCAGAACGTGGGCCCCCCACCCTTTCTTTGAGGCGTCCGAGAACAGCATCAAATCCGGGGGGAGGACGAGAAGATCCACTCCCTTCCGTAGGTTCTCGTCTGTCACCCACCACTGCAGAACCGTCTGTTCCGAAGGGCCCATAGGGACCATGACGTCTGGGGAATCGTGTCCCTGATTCCACCGAGACTTCAGTCGCCATTGTAGGGATCTCATCCTGAGGCGACCATTCGGAACTAGACGGGCCAGGGATTTAAGGTGACCAAGGAGACGTAACCACGATTGGGCTGCGAGTTCTTCTCATCTGAGGAAAGGATCTGCGACCCTCCTCAGCCTTGCTATCCTGTCTTCTGAGGATAAGGCTTTGTGGAGATTGGTGTCCATGATCATGCCTAGATATACCAGTCGTTGAGTCGGAAGCAGAGAGGACTTCTAGAGATTTACCATGATCCCTAGATCTTGGCAAAGTCCCAGAAGTTTGTCTCGGTGTCGAAGAAGGGTCGACTCCGAGTCTACTAGGATCAGCCAGTCTTCCAGATAACGGAGGAGACGGATGACGATCCTATGTGCCCATGATGAAATCAGGGTGAAAACACTGGTGAAAACCTGAGGTGCTGTGGAGAGACCGAAACACAGCACCTTGAACTGGTAGATCTTGTTGTCTAGGCTGAATCTTAAGTACTTCCTTGAAGACGGATGGACTGGGATCTAGAAGTACACGTCCTTCAGGTCCAGTGTAAACATGAAGTCTTGTGGTCTCACTGCTAGTTTCACGTGTCTGCCGTCTCCATGCTGAACGGGGTTTGTTTGACAAACCTGTTCAGAGGCGAGAGGTCGATGACTGGTCTCCTGCCTCCAGACGCCTTCTTTACAAGAAACAGTCGACTGAAGAAGCCTGGGGAGCCGTCGACGACTTCCTGGAAAGCGTCCTTCTTTAACATGGTCTCGACTTCTGCCCGTAGGGCTTGGCCCCTTGCCGATCCCATGGCAAAGGAGCTCAACGACACTGGATCCGCTGTCAGGGGAGGTAGAGATGTTGTGAACGGGACGCGATATTTCTGACTGATTACGGAAATCATCCAGGAATTGGCCCTGAGTTGCTGCCACCTGATTGCGCAACTTTGTAAGCATCCCCCCACTGGTGGACATGCAGGGGGATTGCCAATCCTGGCATTTGCAGCCTCAGCCACTCCCTCTAGGATTTTTCCCTCTCCTGGAGGACTTCTTGTCTTTCTTGTCTTTGACAGGAAAGGGCTTCGACACCATTGCCTTTGCTGCCACTGCCGGTTTCGTCGTCTTAGACGGGCGAGGTTGTTGGAGTGCTGGAGGTTTATAGGGCTTAGATGTAAGAGTCCTATGTAGGAGAGAGTCCTGGTTGGACTTCCTCCACCTCTCAGCTGACTGTTTCACGTCTTTCAGCTCAAACAAATTCTTTCCCAAGAGGGAAGAATGTCTGAGCCTACTGAGCTCGACGCTGGGGACCTTCGTGTGGAACCTCTCAACCACGGCATCACGTCGTTTCAGAATGGAATTGGCCCATAAGTTCGAGACTTGATGGGCCAGAAACTCGATGGTGTGCGTGCCCAAAAGTAGGAAGGTCTCCAAGGCCTTCCTGGTACTTTCCTTGGACAGATCCTCGGAACATATCAGGATGCCGAGAGACCCTACCCAGACGTCTAGCCATGAAGTAGCCTAAATGGCACACTTTGCGACCTTCTCCTGACTAAGGATCTCCGTCGCCGAGAAGGATACTTGCCTGCTGGAGAGCCTCTCTAGAGGGACTACCCTGGTAAGCTCTTCCACAGAGTGGTGCAAGGGAAGAGCTAAGCAAGACTCCCCCCATGATCTCGAAGTACCTCCTCAGATGGACTCGAGGAGGCGGGAGGAGTTTGTTTCCGCCACTGGAATGGCTGGAGGAAGCGAGCTCGGAGAGCTGGCCCTCAACATTGTCCATGGCACTCTTCCCCCCTTGGGACCAGGGCAAAGCCGCACTGGCCTTAGAAGGTTTCTGGGTGCCAAAGACTCAGTCCAGGACCGTGTCCTTGCCCTCTCGAGGGGGAATCTCAGGATCCAGGAACCCGTTGAGATTCCTCATCAGGGTTAGAACCTGCCAGAAAGCATGTTCTGATTCCTGTGGCTCCCCTCCTGAAGGACTGGCAGCAAAGGCTCCTGTCCCCAAAGGCTCTTTTTGGGGGGACTCGTTGACGTTCTCTGCGGGTTTGGTTGGCTCTGGACGAATCCTTGAGGACGACTTCGGGATGGTCTTTGAGTCCTTCGGTTCCCTCCAGGGAGGGATACAGGACTAGCAGCGAAGGCGGGGGGCTCTTCTCCGCACCTACCCGGGACGACTCTCCTACACGGGATGGGGTTTCTCCCATTGGTGCGATGAGAGAACGCCTCACCTCGGTGGAATCCCCTGAGGACGGGCATCTTCGTCCACAGGGGAGGGAGAGAAGGTCTGGGGGAAGAGGGAGCCTTCCTCAAGGACTTCCAAGGAGCCATCTTGGCCCTAGGAGAAGTCACCACGATGTCTACTCCTCGCTTTCTCTTCAGGGAGGTCAAAGCTGCCATTGATTTAAGACCCATTTCAGAGAAGGCAGGTTTAAAAGCCTGCATGACAGCTCAGACAATGGACCCGAACCATGGCTGCTTACTGACAGTAGCACTGTCAGGAGAAGAGCGCTGGCGAGCAGGAGATCGTGGGCGCGCAGGAGATTGTGGGCGTGCGTGGTGCACAGCAGGATGAGGGCGCGCAGGAGATTGTGGGCGTGCGTGGTGCACAGCAGGATGAGGGCGCGCAGATGTGCGCTGGCGAGGTGAAGATCGCTGGCGAACAGGAGATCGATGGCGCGCCGGTGAGCGCTGGCGAGCAGGTGAGCGCTGGTGCGTTGTCTCAGAAACAAGAGAACTCGAGTGCAGCAGGAGAGAGCTTGCGCGCAATTGCGTACAGGAGAAAGTTGGCGCGCAGGGGATACCTGGCGCTTAAGGGACCTACTCACATTGTGAGAAAGCCCCTTTTGCCCCGAAGGGACCGGTGCCCGT